>NC_057861.1:247894341-248215250 GCF_019393635.1 Dromiciops gliroides
TCTCTCTCTTCCTTCTTCTCCTTTTCCCCTTCCCCTTTCTCCTCCTCCTCTTCCTCCTCCCTCTTTTTCTTCCTCCTTCTTTCCCCCCCCATGTTTATGTCTGTCTCTGTCTCTCTGTCTCTGTCTCTCTCTGTCTCTCTCTGTCACTCTGTCACTCTGTCTCTCTGTCTCTCTGTCTCTGTCTCTGTCTCTCTCTTTCTCTCTCTGTCACTGTCACTCTGTCTCTGTCTCTCTCTGTCTCTCTCTGTCACTCTTTCTCTGTCTCTCTGTCTCTCTGTCTCTGTCTCTATCTCTCTCTGTCTCACTCTGTGTCACTCTGTCTCTGTCTCTCTGTCTTTGTCTCTCTCTATCACTCTGTCTCTCTGTCACTCTGTCTCTCTCTCTCTCTCTGTCTCTCTCTCTCTCTCTCTCTCCCCCCCCCCTTTTCAAACCCCTAAAGTGAGTGTGGCTGGAATTGTTTATGTTCTTATGCAGCTATGAAGCAGCAGCAGCATCTTCTCCACAAAGACTATGAATCTTATTTCAAGTTGAGGTCAGGATCAGAGAGGTAATAGGCTAGAGATTCAGAAATATATAATCACCCTCAGATGGGATCAAATACTTAATTTATTTTGCTGTACTAATTGTATCAAGGAGTAGTTATTATTTGTATTGATCAAAAACCCATGCAGAGTAATATCACAAAACTCTGAAGAAAAAAGAGTATCTAGAAGGACATAGTTATTAATGGTGTCACATGCTATAGAGTTAAATGAGGAAAATAATTTTTAAAAATTCATTAGATTTGGGGGGCAGCTAGGTGGTGCAGAGGATAAAGCACCAGCCCTGAATTCAGGAGGACCTGAGTTCAAATCCGGCCTCAGACACTTGACACTCACAAGCTGTGTGACCCTGGGCAAGTCACTTAACCCTCATTGCTTTGCCAAAAAAAAAGTTAATTAGATTTGGGAATTAAAAGATGAATGGTAATTTTGGAAAGAATAATTTCAGATTTGTGATGAGGTTGAAAGTTCAATTGCAATGGAATGAGAAGTGAATAAGAAAGGAGGAAATCAAAACAATGAGGTGTGGACAGTGTTGTTTCTCCCCCCTCCCCCCCAGGATTTTTGAAAGGGGTGAAATATAAAGGACAAGAGTTTGCAGAGGTGATATTGTTTGCTGATTCCTTGAAATGTTTTGTCTAGCCAACTTTATCATTTAAATTTCTTAATCAACAGATACTGTGTGCTTTATCCTATATAAGTACTTGTATGAGTATATAAAATATAGTAGATGCTCAATAAAAAAGTTGTCAATGGATTGATATTAAATTGTCTGACTTTTTTTATCCATTTATATCATGACAGAGAACCCTGAAAATCAGGTCTATAGCAATATGATCAGGTTGCTAATGGGTTATATGTGTATATGTGTTTAAGTTTCAAAATATAAATTCCTAACATCCAGGTTGCTGCACTGCTGTCGGAGTTGCAACTAGAATGGTATGAATCAGATTTGCTTCACATTGTGAGTATCCAGGAGAACATATCTGGGGAAGTACCTCTTCATAAGGCATGTTTTTTCTCTCTATGCTTGAACCTCACCTTGCTATTTTTTTGGTTTACACCAATGCATAAACTTCCCAATTCCTACCACCAGCTCCAGGGATCAGTCAAGGCACCATGCACTTAGCCTCCCCACCCAACCCCTAACAAACCTCATGGCCACTTACAACCTCTCTTTCCAGGCAAATGTCTATATAATTCTACTAAAAAACAAAAATTTAGTTATAGTTCAGTTGTTCCACACCATCCAACATTTTATTTCATTGTAATACTCTAGTTTTTAGTGCCACTATTTTGTCATAAGAATCTTCCTCTGATGACATTTCTTTTTTAAAAAATATGATCACCTTAGTAAAATTGTAGAGCTATTTTCCTTTAAATATACTGACCTGATGAGAGGGCTCAGATTCATCAGGCAAACCACTGAGAGAATAATTCATTAGCTTAAAGAAAACCAACTCTATCCCTTCATATTTGATTAATTTTGCAGTCATCATTTTCCTGAAAGGAAAAAAAGGGAATTAGTAATGCCCAACAGTGAGATTCCTGCGATGTGTGACTTTTGTACCGCATTGCATTCAAAGGAAAAACAACAACAATCCAAAACCATCCATTAGCAAAACACATGCTGTCATTTAGGCTGTGGCTAGAGGGTGCGACAACAGTTGGTTGAAGAGGAAAGAATTCTAAAAGCCAAGAAGTCATTTTGTCTTTTCTCACAAACTACCTAGACTTTTTTTTTACTTTATTGCTGGAAATGATCAATTGTTTTGTCTTTGTTTTAACACAATGACAAACATATTTCTATTTTTAATTTATGGAATAAAACAAAATTCCCAGAACAGTAAAATAAAAAGATGATTGTACATGAAACTGCAGATCTATTATGTACAAACTTGCTAACCCTTTCAAATATACAACAAAATTATCATATAAATTTCTTTTTCTCTATTTTTTTAGTTATCATTAGTTTCATTGTGAATAGTTCTATGTCTGCTAACTGCATTAACAAATCCCCTTAACTTATACCAACTACTCTAAACACACAGTGTTCCAGAAACATTGACTTTCTTGCTGTTTCTTGCCCATGCCATACAATATTCAGTCCCCATGCCTTTTGAGAGCTATTCCTCATGTCACAATGTACTCTCTAATCAGTGCCACCTACCAGAATCCTTACTCTCCTGAAAAGCTCAATCCAAATATCGTCCCCTACAAACATCCATTTCTGATGCTTCCAGCTGTAATTACACCATTTCCCAAATTATCTTTCATTCATTCATTCATTCATTCACTTGTTTTTGTTTGTTTGTTTGTTTTGTAACATTACTGATGTATCTATTTGTGCATGTGCTATCTCATTCTTTGAGGGCATTCTTTTTTTCTTTGTATTCCCAGCACCTAGCACAGAGCCTGGCCTATATCTCTCTATATAAAAATCTTGGGATACCTCTTTTTAAGAGATAGTGAAGATTTTAGGAGTATTCTATTTAATCCTGCAGGAAAGTAGGAGGGGGAGAAGATAAGCAAGGAAGGGTGAAAAAAGGGAGTGCAGAGCGAGGGAGAGGATAGTCAGAAGTAAAATACTTCTGAAGAGGAATTGGTAAAAAGAAGATAGAGTAAATGTCATAGGAAGGGAGTGGGATGGAGGGAAATAGTTATGATGATTGATTATAATGGCAAAACGTATGGTACCTACTTTGCTGGGCTTTTATGAAGAAAATTATCTGTCAAGCTTAAGGTATACAGGTTATAATGAACAGGATACTATCAGAAAAACCTGGAAAGACCTACATGAACTGAAGCAGAGTAAAATGTACTGTATACAAAATAACAGCAATAGTGGGGATGATCTTCTGGGAAGCATGTGGTTATTTTAAGCAAGGCAATGATCCAATATAACCCTGAAGGACTTATGAAGATTGCAGCCCATCTGCAGAGAAAGAACTGATAGTATCTGAAAACAGATGGAAACACATTTTCAATTTTTTTCTTTTCCTCTTTGACAATTCCTTAATCTGAAGTTTTGGGTTTTTTGACAGTTTTCTCTCACGACTAGCTAATATGGGAATTTTTCTTTAACTACTCATGTATAACTTATTTTGAATTGCTTGAATTCTTGTGGGTGGGGGTTGGGAATGGAGGGGGGAAGAGAAGTTGAAACACAAAGTTTAAAAAAAAGAACATACAGAGGCAGATAACAATGATATACTAACAGGTATAGAAATTCAAACTGATAAATGAAAATATTTTGAAACTAGACCTGGGAATCAAAAAGTGACATGTGCAGAAAAGGTGAAATTTGTCCCCAGATTCACCTTATGACATGTAAACCGCCAAAACACACCTCCATGGAAAAAGGTACCCACCTCGAGGGCTGGCTTAGGACCCCAGGAACTCCAAATTAGGATAAACCCTCCCCTGTACCTCCCTGAAGTGAAGATTATTATGAGATTGATAATTAATTTATCAGGGGCAGCTAGGTGGCACAGTCGATAAAGAACTGGCCCTGGATTCAGGAGTACCTGAGTTCAAATCCAGCCTCAGACACTTGACATTAACTAGCTGTGTGACCCTGGGCAAGTCACTTAACCCCCATAGCCCCACCAAAAAAAATGCTATCAGGATAATCAATTTATCCATACTATAAATATAACTTTCTTTCCTTATTCAAGAGATACCTTTCTATATTTCTTTTGGTTCTCTCCCTGTGGTCAACAGTCTTTCAATAAAACTT
Organism: Dromiciops gliroides; assembly: GCF_019393635.1. NCBI lineage: Eukaryota > Metazoa > Chordata > Mammalia > Microbiotheria > Microbiotheriidae > Dromiciops > Dromiciops gliroides. The sequence goes on from NC_057861.1 coordinate 247,898,623, forward strand.
GGGAAACTGGAAAAAAAAAAGAGATAGTGAAGAAAGTGGCCTAAACCTAAGAAAAATGCCATTCCTCTAGACTATCCAGCAGAAGGTTCCTAGTAAGTACTTATTGATTGATACCCAAACCCCATACCATTTAAAGTAATAAGATGTTTCCATTTGAAAAAGATGTGAGTCGGTTGACAGAGTAAACTTCAAATGAAACTCAAGGTATACAGTAGTAGCCTGTCTTACTGTACAAAATGTGGGAGAATTGATTAAGTTCTTTGAAATGTCTTTCAGAATTAATATATTTTAAAATATTAATTGCCAAATGGAAAGACATGCCAGGACTTGAGTTCAAGTACTCTATCAGTTGTCCTCTCAGCCTGTTTCTTTATCTTTAAAATGAGAGAATTGGAGCAGATCACCTCCAAGTTCCCATAAACCCATGAAAATTTGGAACTAAAGGGGTTTGGTTTTTTTTTTTTGTTTCACTTCTGATAACGTTAGTAGTATGTTGGCAGGGGTTGAAAAAAATAAAAGATCTTATCTTCCTCCTCTATAACACTTTTACAAAAATTTATCTTATGGCAGAGAATATAAATATTTATGGCATAGGAATAGAAAAATAAGTACTTTATTGCTTAGATTAGCAGAAATATGTATGAAAATGAAGGTTTGCCCCAATTCCTCTTTGTGAGAATAAAGGTGATCTTCAGTCCTTGAAGAACAAAAGCTTTACCAAAATCTGCCAACTGAAAAACATTCTGAGAATTGATCCGTAGATGGCAACTGGCCAGTTGCTCTGAAGATCTGAGTTTAATTGGGGGTTTTCATTGCCAAGTTAATAACAGAGTAATTATTATGGACCAGTTTTTTTGCCAATTATTGGAGATTACATAATAATGTGTAGAGGGTTCAGAGGACCGTGATAGGCTTTGTTGCACAATAGACAGAAAGCCAAGAAGAACTGGATTCAAGTCCCCTCTGAAAAATGCTGACTGTATGACTTTGGAAAATGCACTTATCCTCTCCATTCTCTAGTCAGCTCCCTAGTACATTGTTTCAGGAGAAAAGGAAGGTGATGACAAACACTGATAATAATTCCCTCACTGTAAAGTTCCCTATACCAATTAAATGACAGCTGCAGTCCCCATCTCTATCCCTACAAAAGTATCCTAAATCTTGACGTAGAAGGAAACTCAGGGACCATCTAGTCCATTATGCTGGTTACAGATCAAGAAAAATGAAGCTCAATGATTATGTGACTTGCCTGAGGTCAGTAAGTATATTTAACTAAGGGCTGCCTATGTGCCAGGCACTAAGCTAAACTTTAGGAATACAAAGAAATGCAAAAACATCATCCTTGCTCTCAAAGAACTTGTATTTTAATAGGAAGGACAGTATGGAAATACATGTGTGCATTCAAGATTAATATAGTATAAACAAAAGTTAATATTGGGTAGGGGTATAGTGACAAGGAAGGAGGTTGACAAGATCTCCTTTTGAAGGTGGGATTAGAACTGAATCATGGGGACAGCTAGGCGGTGCAGTGGATAGAACACCGGCCCTGGATTCAGGAGGAACTGAGTTCAAATCCAGACTCAGACCCTTGACACTTACCAGCTATGTGACCCTGGGCAAGTCACATAACCCAAATTTTCTCACAAAAAAAGAACTGAATCTTGAAGAAAGCCACGGAAAGTAAGAGACAAAAATAATGATGGAGAGCATTCAAGCACTGGAAGAGGCCTGAGGAAATGAAATGTTTCTGGAGAGAAAGAATGAAGAGAAAGAGAAATGGAGAGAGAGAAGGGTGAAATGGTCAAGACCTACATTGTAGGAAGATCATTTTTGTGAAGCATATATTGGAATAAGGAGAGACTTGAGGCAAGGATGCCACTTAGAAAAGGACTAAAGCAGCCAAGGCAAGAAGAGATGAGAGTTGTACCAAGGTGATTGTGTGAGTGGAAATAAGGGGAGATGATAGGTAGATAGATAGATAGATAGATAGATAGATAGATAGATAGATAGATAGATAGATAGATAGATAGATAGATAGATATTAATGATGCTGTGAAAGTAAAAATGATAAGATTTGACAACAAATTGAATATGTGGAGTGAATGCAAATGAGGAGTCAAAGATGACACCAAGGCAGCAAGTTTGTGGCATCTGGGAGAGTAGTGGTCTCTTAGAAACTAACAGAGGGGCAGCTAGGTGGTGCAGTGGATAAAGCACCAGCCATGGATGGATTCAGGAGGACCTGGGTTCAAATCTGACCTCAAACACTTGACACTTAGTAGCTATGTGATCCTGGGCAAATCACTTAACCCTCATTGCCCTGCCAAAACAAAACAAAACAAAACATGACACTAACAGGAAATTCGAAAGGGGGAAGTTTTTTGGGAGGATAGATAATAAATTCTGCTTTGGTCATCTTGAGTTTGAGATACACATGAAAAATTCCATTCAAAATATTGAAAAAGGAGTGATGCTCAGGAATGTGGTTAGGACTGGATATATAGATCAGAGTATCATTCAGATAGAGGTCATAATTGAATCCATGGGAGCTGATGGAGTCACCAAACAAGGTAAGAGAAGGAGAAGAGAAGGAATTTAGGGCAGAGCTCTGGGGAACATACACAGTTAGTGGAAATGACTCAGAGAAAGATCCAGCGGAGAAGACTGATAAGAATCTGAAAGACGGGTGGGATAGAAGTACCAGGAGAGAACAATGTCCCAAAAAGTCTAGAGAAGACAATATCCAGTAAGAGGGTAATCTATGCTGTCAAAGGCTAAAAATCAATGAAGAAAATTTAGGATTGAGAAAAATCTATTGGATTTGGTAATTAAGAAATCACTGGTGACTTTGAAGAGAGCAATTCCAAGTTTAGTGGTGTCAAAAGTCAGACTACTTAGGATTTAGAAGTAAATGAGAGGGGGCAGCTAGGTGGCGCAGTGGATAGAGCACCGGCCTTGGAGTCAGGAGTACCTGAGTTCAAATGTAGCCTCAGACACTTAACACTAACTAGCTGTGTGACCCTGGGTAAGTCACTTAACCCCAATTGCCTCACTAAAAACAAAAAAACAACAACAACAACAACAACAAAAAGTAAACGAGAGGATAATAATATAACTAATATAATAGAGAATAATAAGATAGCTAATATAGCTTTCTCAAGAAGTTTAGTCAAGAAGGAGAGAAGTATAGGAAACCAGCTCCAGGGATCATGGGACAAAGTAAGAATTTTTTAAGGATATAGGAATTACGACTGTGTTTGTAAGGAATCCGCCAGATAGGGAAAGAATGAAGATTAGAGAGTATGGTCAGCACCATGGGGGCAATTTACTAATGGAAATGAAAGTAGTTGTGATCAAGGCTACATTTAGAATCATTTACCAAAGTCACATACATAGTAAGTGCCAGAGGTGGAATTGGAACCCAAGGTATTCTACTTCCACAGGTGCTGCTAGACTCTGTATCAGTAAACAGGATAACATTACCAAAACCTCAGATTACTGAAGAATGAGAGAAATAGGAATGGATGAAAAGATGTCTATTTTAATAAAAACTTTTAAAATGTCTTGTTTCAGAAATATAAAGTTTTTACTTAGAGATAAAATATGTCTAAATACCACACTTCCTTCAAAGCTAGAATTAAAATGAAACTCAGTGAAATGTGAGATCTGAATTACAAATGTACAAGCCTCATCTGACTTTATATTCACCTGAAATGCCACTTCACACTGATGATAGAGAGAATAAATTATTTCATTTTCATATTTCCTTATAGACATACAATTAAGACATTTTTCTAAAGAGGACTTGTAATAGTCACATATTTAAAACACAAATATAAGATTCAGTTTGTTCCATAGGTAGTACATTTTAACAATGCAAGGCACATATCTCAGAATCCATGTGTTCTGATGATCAACATATATAACTCTGGGGCCTTCAATTACCTACTCAGAGTCCTTGACAAACAGGGACAGGTTAGAAATTTTGTTCTTTTCCTTCCATATTAGAATATGTTGAAGGAGAAATACTAAAAGGGAACCTTTTATTTGGGTCTCCATTTGGAAGTTTTACTTCTGCTTTGACATTTCTAAAAAGATGTGAACCACTGTACTCCTATCATCTTGTCCTATTGTTCCTTCAGCTTCTTCCTTTCTGGCCAAGCTTTTCACGTAAGCTTAAGAATGGAGCATCAACTGATTTTGGAGTATACTTTTTATAAGCAGTACATAGAACAATAAACCTGGCTCAAGGTCTATAAGATCAGAGTTCAAATCATACATGAGGTACTATGTGTGTAACCCTGGGCAAGTCACTTAAATTCTGTCTGCTTCAAGTTTCCTTATCTGGACAATGAGGATAATAATATAATCCTCCTCCCAGGGTTGAAATGGAAAATGAGTGAGATAACATTTGTAAAACATTTTGCAAACTTCAAAATGCTATAGAAATGCTAGTAACTATTATTATTTTTACTTTCTGTCATTATCTATGTCTCTATCCTTTTTTGTTCTTCACAATTAGAAAAACCAGAGGGCTTGGGTTTGATTATTAGTTCAGTTGCTTACTAGATTATTGATTTTAGTAAAATTTCTTCTAATCTCTAGGATTCCATTTCCTTATCTGTAAGAATAAAAGATTAGCCAATTTTTTTTGCAGGACAATAAGGGTTAAGTGACTTGCCCAGGGTCACACAGGTAGAAAGTGTCAAGTGTCTGAGGCCAGATTTGAACTCAGGTCCTCCTGAATCCAAGGTCAGTGCTTTATCTGCTGCACCACCTAGCTGTTCCAGATTAGTCTAATTTTTAAAGTGTTTTCCAGCTCTATATTCTGGGATCCTAAACTGTTGTTAGAATTATCAGTATAAGAGAATCACAGAATACTAAACTTGTAATCTATTCCAAACTCTACATGAAAGGAATCCCCAAATTAAACCAGCAGAAGATGTATAATTCTCCAAGATGGCTTAACTGTGGCAGCTAGCAGGCATAGTACAGAGTTCTACACTTGGAGTTAGGAAAACCTAATTCAAATCCTGCCCAAAATAATCACTGTGTGACCATGGGCAAGTCACTTAATCACTCTGAGTCTCAGATTCCTCATCAGAAAAATGGAGAGAATATAGTACCTACCTTTCAGGATACTTGTAAGAACCAAATGAGATAGCACATGTGAAACACTTTGAAAACTTTAAAGTATTAAAAAAGGGGCAGCTAGGTGGTGCAGTGGATAGAGCACCGGCCCTGGAGTCAGGAGTACCTGAGTTTAAATCCAGCCTCAGACACTTAACACTTACTAGCTGTGTGACCCTGGGCAAGTCACTTAACCCCAATTGCCTCACTAAAAAAATAAAAAAGTATTAAAAAAATGCTATCATTATCTTCATCGTCACAACTATAGGAATTGCAACATACAAATAAAGAGCTAGAAAATACTGACAAAAATCAAAGTGGAAAGGGGCAGCTAGGTGGCGCAGTGGATAGAGCACTGGCCCTGAATTCAGGAGGACCTGAGCTCAAATCCGGCCTCAGACACTTGACACTTACTAGCTGTGTGACCCTGGGCAAATCAATTAACCCTCATTGCCCTGCAAAAAAAAAAAAAAATCAAAGTGGAAGAACATCCTTTGTTACACCAAGGCATTTAGTGAAATCCTCAGAGATATAATATACGATACACAATCCATTTTGGTTCCTATAAATTGAATTTGAAAAGGCCTATACAATTCTCACATCCCCCTTCTAGGTCATATTTATCCTCACTAAGCTTAATCATATATACAGGTGTGCATTTGTCATGTTTTTGAAACTGCATTTTATAAAGTTAAAGTCACTTTAGTGGCAGATTTCACACAGAGTATTAGAAATTATTCAAAAGTACTTTCTGGGTCAGAGAAGACCTAAGAATAAATATTTTAATGACTTTCCTTCCTAAATATGCATAAATTTAGCATATCTTGGAGGATCATTAGAATTTGATAAATAGTAAAAATCCACTGTTTGTTGAGAGTGAGAATTTTGAAGTTGAAGCAAGTTGACAGTGTCACTTTATGTTAATTCTGTTTGTGAAATGTGCTAAGTTCCAGAAACAGACAGTGGAGCTCCCTATTTGTTGGGAACAGGAATACAAAATGTCTAAAATTAATGATCACTTTCCTCATCCTGAGCAGCATGCTTCAACTCTGATATAATACAGCTAAGATAGAAAGTGTCTAGAAGAGGGCAGACAGGTCAAGGGTCTAGAATTCATTCCATATGAGAATACACTGAAAGAACTAGAGATCTTTAGCTTGGAGAAGTTAACATCTACAGAGGATGGAGAGGATACCTGTCTTCAAGTATTTAATAGACTGTCAAGTGAAATAGGCATCAGGCTTGCTCTCTCTGCCCAGAAGGCAAAACTAAGAGACAAGGAGAGAGCTACAAAGAGGAAATTAGGCTTGAGTTTGGGAAAACTTTCCTGAAAATTACTGTCATCCCAAAGTGGTCCAGGCAGATTCAGCCTGTCAGGGAAGCAAACATTGTCTCATATGTTATCAAGGGAAGTTTTGTGCAGGTAAAAATCATCCTCTGAGGTTCACTTCAGCACTAAGAAGTATCGTCCAAAGGAATTTACTAATAAGATCAGAGTACCATTCTTTCCACTTATATAAAATAACAATATTATTTGGAATAGCCTACATTTACATTGCATTTTCAGGTTTATGAGGCACTATATACATATTCTATTGACCTGTGAGACGGAAGCTATTATTATCTCCACCTTATAGGTAAGGAAACTTAGTCTAAGAGAGTCAACAAGTATTTATTAAGTGTTTGTTGTGTGTCAGGCACTGATAGGCATTGAGAATAAAAAGAAGGGCAAAAATATTATCCCTGCCTTCAAAGAGCTCATATTTTAATGGGAGAGAGAGCATTTGTAAAGCAACTGCAGGGATGGGAAAGGCCCACTATAGAAGCTAGCACTTAGACTAATTATTAAAGGAAGACAGGAAAACTAATAGGCAAAGATAAAGAGGTAGGGTTAGTACTAAACACATGGAGAATGAAGGTTAATGTTGTGGGCTCCATCATAAAATATGTGGGGGAGCATTAAGTGTAGTTGGAATGAAGGAATGTTTCAGGATATGAAGTACTTTTGGACGTTAAGTGGGAGCTACTGAAGTTTATTGAATAGGGGGTAATATGGCCAGACCTGAGCTTCAGGAAAATCACTTTGGCATTGGAATGGTAAATGGATTGGAGTGGAGAGAGACTTGAAACAGGGAGATCAGTTTTAAGGCTAATGCAGAGGTATTGAAACAAAAAAGCAAAAAAGAAGAAATAGTAAACACATCCTTTCCAGACCATATAAAATTAAAAAATGTAATCAGTACAGGGAGCACAATATAAATACATAAATCTAAATGAGGACTGAATAATCAAGATCTAAATAATTAATGGATCAAAGAAAACATTTCTTAAAATAATTAATAATTATGTGAAAGACAATTATATTGATGAAACAATAGAAGAACATTTCCACAATGCAGATAAAGCATTCCTTATGGAAAAAATATATATCCCTTAAAACATACATTAAAAATAGAAAAGAATTAAAAAGCTGAATAGGCATCTAAAAAATAAGAAACATACTACATAAAATAAAAATGATCACAAAAGACAAAATCTTGAAAATTAGAAATAAATTAGAAACCAAAAAGACTATAAAAATGATAAAAATTAAAAACTAATTCCTTGACAAGATCAAGAGTACCAATACTATCTTTTTCCATAAAGTATTTTATTATTTTCTAGTTACATGTAGAAATAGTTTTCAACACTTGTTTTTATAATATTTCTAGTTTCAAATTTTTGTCCCTCCCTCCTCTCCCTCCCCCTTCTCCAAGACAGCAAGTAATCTGATATATGTTATATATATATATATATACAAACCCATTAAATATAGTTAAGAATCAGAGCAAAAAGGAAAAACCACTACAACAAAAACAATAGAAATAGTATGGTTCAATCTGCATCTAGATTCCACAGTTCTTTTTTTTTCTAAATTTGGAAAGCATTTTCCATCATGAGTCCTTTGGAACTATCTTGGACCATTGTATTGCTGAGAAGAATCAAGTCTATCACAGTTGATCAGAACATAATGTTGTATATTATTTGTACAATGTTATCCTGGTTCTGCTCATTTTACTGAGCATCTGTTCATATAGGACCTTCCAGGCTTCTCTGAAATCCACCTGCACCTCATTTCTTACAGCACAATAGTTTTCCATTACATTCTTATACCACAATTTGTTTAGCCATTCCCCAATTGATGGGCAACCCCTCAATTCCCAATTCCTTGCCACCACAAAAAGAGCAGCTATAAATATTTTTGTACATGTGGGGCCTTTTCCCTTTTTTATGATCTCTTTGGGGAAAAGACCTAATAGTGGTATTGCTGGGTCAAAAGGTATGTACAGTCTTATAGCCCTTTGGGCATAATTCCAAATTGCTCTCCAGAATGGCCAGATCAGTTCACAGCTCCACCAACAATGCATTAGTGTTCCAATTTTTCCACAGCTTCTCCAGCATTTATTCTTTCACTTTTTTGTCATATTAGCCAATCTGATAGGTGTCAAGTGGTAACTCAGAGTTGTTTCAATTTGCATTTCTCTAATCAATAGTGATTTAGAGCATTTTTCATATGGCAATAGATAGCTTTGATTTCTTCATCAGAAAACTGACCATTTCTCAATTGGGGAATGACTTAAATTCTTATAAATTTGATTTAGTTCCCAATATATTTTAGAAGTGAGGCCTTTATCAGAAATACTGGCTATCAATATTGTTTCCCAGCTTTCTGTCTCCCTTCTAATTTGGGATCCATTGCTTCTCTTTGTACTTCTGTTTTTAAAACTTTTTAATTTAATGTAATCAAAGTCATCCATTTTATATTTCATAATATTCTCTATCTCTTGTTTGGTCATAAACTGTCCTTCTTTCCAAAGGTCTGAGAGGTAGACTATTCCTTCCTCTCCTAATTTACCCATGGTATCACCTCTTATGTCTAAATTATGTACTCATTTTGACCTTATTTTAGTATGAGGTATAAGATGTTGGTCTATGCCTAGTTTCTGCCATACTATCTTCCAGTTTTCTCAGCAGTTTTTGTCAAATACTGAGTTCCTATCCCAGAAGCTGGAGTCTTTGGGTTTATCAAACAGTACATGACTAAAGCCATTTACTACTGTGTCTTCTGTGCCTAACCTATTCCATTGATCCTCCACTCTATTTCTTAGCCAGTACATAATATTATCTTTAAAAGGACAAAAAGATTAAATCAGCAAAAGGCAAACGAACAAGCTAAGAGATAAGAACAAAGTTAAAAGAAATAAAAAGAATTTGCCCAATGTAGGATATAAAGCTATATGCCAACAAACTTGGGAACACAAATGAAATTACCATTAAAGGCATACTTACCTTCAAAGATTTAATTACCTTCAAAATTGAGAATTTCCTTAAAAAATATATTATACCTATGCTAAAAGAACATTAAATAAAGATTTTAAATAATCAAATTTCAGAAAATGATACAACTATCCATAGAAGTATTACCAAAGGGGGAAAAATAACACTGGTTTTGATCAATTCACTGGATATTTATATCAAGTTGTTAAAGAACAATTAATGCAAATACTACATAAATGACTGCAAAAAATAGAAAAATATAGCACTCCAGCCCAGGACTTCTTAAACTTTTTCCACTTTCAATTCCTTTTCACTCAAGAAATTTTTATATGACTGCAGGTAAATAGGTATATAAAATAGGTATACATATAACCTTTTACTGTTGCCAAATTTTTCATTACCCCATATTCAGTTATATGACCGTCTATGGGGTCCTGACCCACATTTTAAGAAGCTTTTCTCTTGCAAACTCCTTTTTTGAGACAAATATAGTATGAATACAAAAAAACAAAGAATGATATGTCAGGCATGCAATGAGCATTTATTGTGCTGACTGTGCACCAGACACTGAGCAAAATGTTATGGATATAAAGAAAGACCAAATACAAACTTTCTGTCTAGAAAAGCTCTCATTTTAGTGGTGGGGGCAGGTGGAGGAAGAGACATACAAACAACTATGTATAAACAAGATTTATACAGTGTAAATCAAAACAAGTCATAAGGAAGTCATTAGCAGTGGTGGAATGTAGAAATGCCTTTTGAATCTTGAGGGAAATGAAAGAAAACAGTTGGCAAAGAGAGACAACATTGAGGTAAAAGAAATATAGCATATTGAAGGCCATAAAAATCATAGAGTTGGAAGATGGAATGTTCTGTGAGAGGAAGGAGAAAGGTAGTGCCACTAAATTATAGAGTATATGGAATGAGGTAAAATGTAAAAGTCTGGAAAAGTACAAATAGGCCAATTTGGCTTTAAAAAGCCAAACTGAGGAGCTACATTTGGTCCTGCAGGTAACAAGAAGACACTAGAGTTTATTGATTAGACAGGGATGACACAGTCAGATCTGTACTCTAGGAAGATCACTTTGGAATATGAGTGGGGAATGGACTGGTGTAGGTAGAGATTTGAGGCAGGAGTGTCTATTACATCAATCCCTTGCTCAATAAACTTCTGTTTCTCCCAATTGTCTTTAGAATCAAATGTAAAGTTCTGTTGATATTTAAATCTCTTCACAATGTGGGCCCTTCTTTGCTTCTTAGTCTTCTTGCACATAAATCTCTATTTTCAGTCTTATATCTCCAAGGCTTTGGACTGGTTGTTCCTATTCCCTGTCTTGCTGCTAGATCTTCACCTTCTTCCCTTAACATCCCTGATTTCCTTCAGATTGAGATTAGTCAATATCTTCCACATGAATTCTTTCAAGAATCCCTAGTGTACTATTGCCCTCCCTCCCCAAACTAATTTGTTTTCATTTTGTATACAGTATGCTGTACCTGGCACAAGTAGTTAAGCCCCTACTAAATATATGTTAATTGAGATGGATAATAATTTTATCCCTCTTTTAGCAAAATCTCATTCAGCTAAACCTAAAAGAGGCCAACTAGAATATGATCAGAAGCTTTGCTTTATTAATTTAAAAGAATTAAAAGGTTTTGTTTAATGTTGTCTTAAATGGAAATTAATGAGTCTCCATGCATTGGAGATACTACTGGAAAGACTACTGGGCATGGAGTCAAGAGGTCTAGATTCAAATTCTTAATCTGCCAGTTATTAGTTGTATAATGTTGGACAAGTCATATAGCCTCTCTGAGCCTTAGTATCCCCATCTGTAAAAGAGAAATAAAAATTCCAAACCAACCACACCAATGATAGGATCATCTGAAGAAATTCTATGTATGCTTTATAACCATAAATTTAAGCTGCCACTATTTATTGATTGCCATTGCTTGCTAGTGGTTTTTCATCTGTCCTTCTAAGAGGCACTGGAGCTGTTAATTATAACATATTTGATTTCTAGTAAGTCACATTTTATTCAAGGCTAAAATCCTAAAACACTATTGAAATAGATTTAGAAATTACAAAAAATAATAATTTTAGAAATTCATATTGACATAATCTAGCTGTTTTCACAGCTGTGTGTATTTTAGATAACTCAATCTAGATTACTGTTAAGTAAAAAAAATCCCTTTTCAATCCTCAAACAATGTATGTTTGGCAGTCTTTAAAAAAGGATATTTTGATTTACATTGCAGCATCTAGATGAAAAGGAAAAACCCAATGGGTTAAGGTTTTGTTTACTGGGGGGGGGGTTGTTTGGGGTTTTTTAAATTTCCTGCCTGCTTTACCATAACACTAATGTGTTGGGAAGTGATAGAAACACCTCTTTCAGGGTCAGCTTATTTTCTATTGGCATGCTCACCTCTAATATACATACTTGAGCAGGTTTATGATTATGAAAAAGAGGCGACATGCTGGGGATATTAGAGCATAAATCATTGTCAGTAAGCAAATCTTGTTTTTCAGGGCAGCAAAAAAAGCTTTTAAAGCTTTGTTGGTATAAGTTCAGCCAAAGGGGCCTGTAGAATTTCCCTCTGTTTTAAAATGTCCTAATGGGCTTTTTCATTATCATGGCATGGCATTTCATTCATGTTTCAGGGAATTTGCTTCATTAAATATTCCTGTGAACCATGAGGAGCACTGGGTATAAACTTCAAGCTGATTAAAGGAAAACTGTCAAAGCTGAAGTTGACCTTCTTGATGTCTGCCACTTGCTTTCCATTTTGGTTTTTCATTTTTGTTTTGGAATTAGAACTGTGGAATATCCTTTAAGATTGAGCAGAAGCCAGGAACTTGCCAACACAACCACAGAAGTTATTTACAAAACTAACAGAAATAGGGCGGCTAGGTGGCACAGTGGATAGAGCACCGGCCCTGGAGTCAGGAAGACCTGAGTTCAAATCCAGCTTCAGACACTTAACACTTACTAGCTGTGTGACCCTGGGCAAGTCACTTAACCCCAATTGCTTCACTAAAAAAATGTTTTTTTAAATTTAAAAAAAATAACAGAAACAATGACTAGCATTATCCTTAGGGTATCCAGAAATGGCAAAATAAGCAATTAGAGATTTATTGCTAAGGTCAATCAAATACTAAGATTCTAATTATATTGAGACTAAGCTATCTTGGTATTTATAGCATTCAAATCATCTTAAAGTGCTCAAATTTCCTCAATTATATCAACTACTGACCTTAACAAATCAAGATTCTTTGTATTACTCTCAAAAAAACCCAAAAAACTGCAAGTCAGATGTGTTTTACATTTCTAAGTTTGACATTGGTGGAAGACTTGGAAAACAAAAAACAAATCTTTTAGGAGGCATGATATAGTATAAAGATGACTTGAACATGTCAATTTCCTCACCAATAAATGAGATAGTTCAACTAATTTACTGGTTACCAAGGTTTTTGTTCTGAAAGTCCATTTTAATGACAAAAACAAAAAACACATTGGGGACTCCCAAAGGAATTTATTATACTATTCATGGTATTTTAAAATTTATTCATTAACTGTTTCCAACAACCACAGTGATAATTTATATTAAATTTAAATTGAATTACAGCTTACATTATATCATTATAAAAATTTAAACGTTATACTTGTAATTATGAAGTCTCTAAATGCAAAGTTATAAAACATCATGAAATTATTATTAACATTTTATTTAGGAAATGTAAAAACTAAAAGACGTAATCCAGCAAGACCTATAAGACTTCATTCTAGGCAATTATTTACTGCTCAATGCACCATTAAAAAATTTTAGCATGAAATCTTTTGGCCATCATTGAGAAGGGGTTTTCAAACCAGTAAATGGGAACCATTGAACTAAGTAATATCTAAAGTACCTAATAGTTCTTAAATCCTATGATTGCCTAACCAGGAAAACTAAAACCTAATTCTAGCCTGACAACTAACTAATTTTATGACCTCGAGAGCAATAACAGCACTGATAATAGATAGCATTTATACAGTCGCCTAAGGTTAACTAAGTTATTTCTTATCAAAAATTCATGAGGTAGTTATCACCCTAAATAACAGTTGAGAAAATAAAGATTTAGAAAATTTAGGTGATTTACAGATTATTGTTTTTTGTAGTATTTACTATCCTGAGAAAGGCAGAAAGTATAGTTGTTGTTTTTTTTTAATCCAAGAAAAGAAAAAGAAAATATCTACTTTTGTGACTTAAAAAGGGAAGATGGGTGTTTCTACTGGTCATGCCCAATTCATGAAAGCTAATTTCACTTCTCTGGAGAGAATCAGAATTGGAGCAAAGTGATGATGGACTGAAGGTTGAACTTGAAATGAACAGTATGTCTAGACAGATAGAGGGATAGTAGGTGAGTAGGAAGGAGCCACTTGAGAAAATATTACCAGTATAAATCATACTTTGCTTGAATCCCTGGCTCTTTTCAGCTTCAAATCTCATCCTGAAATAAATATAATTTTTCTTCTCTTCTTTTCTGGTTCTTAATAATCCAGGGTTTCAAAGTATGTAGATTAGGGTTTGTTGGAGGAGGGTTTAAACTAATAGTAGGCATGGTCAAACACAGCTTGATCACAAAGACAAATACATTTCTCTTATTCTTTGTCTCCTTTGTCTTTGAATAAAGACAAACCTCACAAGTTTTATATCAATGTCTTAAAATAGCTCCCCTGTGCATACAACCCAAGAGCTTTGAAATAAAATACATTTTGTTACTAAACCAATAGCAAGATAAATTTCTAAAGGAAACTTTAAGTCCAGAGATTGACATATAAATAGTTGAGGCTGCTTTTCTCTTATCATGATGCTTCCTTATTTTTAATGTCCTTTTTTTTTTCTTTCTTTCAGTGCCCATCATCAGAGTCTAACCTCTGCTTCTAATAGCAAAAAGGAGAAAACTGAGATATTTTTCCAGAAAAGTCAGGGAAAGACTGCCTAAGTTATCAAATAAAAAAGTAGACTTTTCAGGCAAGAATTACCTAGATTAATTGTCTGTATTATTGAAATTCACTAGATTTACCAGATAATCAATGGATTCTCCTCTTCATTTTCCCTATGTAGGTTAATATTCACTTACCTATAGGAATCAACCCATTAACTTGGATCTCTGGTCTGGAAAAGGAAGGAACTTGTGATGCTTTTGTAAAACCTCATGGAAGCATCACTTTGATTCTTGAACTAGCCCTTTCCTTTCACCTCTAACATTTCATCCTATTCTTCCTCCAAATTCTCATTCTCTTTCTCCTTTGGCCAATCTATTGCAGGGGCACTTAGCACCAAAAGTACTGAAAGGTAATGAGATCATTATGGAGCCAAGTGACAGAATTGATGGAATCAGCCACTGAGTACAAAGAACCATATCCGAGATAAAATGTTTCCATATTGCGCTTCCATGATGTCCAGAAAAGCTTTCAGTTTGTCACAGAAAATTGGTCAGTGGACAAATTTATGTTATGCCAGGTTAGTTTCTGGCCACTAAATCTTTAGGGAGCTGCACTAGTAATTTAAAGGTCCTATTTGTACCTTTTGCCCATTAGAAGATTGAAATAACCCAGAGATGAAGCAAATCTGCATCATCGAAGGGGATGAAGGGGAGGAAAATAATTTGTAAAAAAGACAAGAAATAACAATGGCTAATATTTATATAGTGCTTTATAGTTTACAAAATGCTTTCATTTTATATAGCCCTAATCAACCCATTGGGGGATCTACGTGGCACAGTGGATAGAGCACCAGGTCTACGGTCAGGATGGCTCATCTTCCTGAATTAAAATCTGACCTCAGACACTTACTATCTGTGTAACTCTGGACAAATCACTGAACCCTCTTTGCCTCAATTTCCTCATATGTCAAATAAACTTCAAAAGGAAATGGCAAACTATTCTAGTATCTTTGCCAAGAAAGCCCCCAAAAGGGATCAAGTTGAGTCAGACATGACTGAGGAATGAATGAAAAACATCAACAATTAGCCCACTCTCCCTCTCAATACATTGGGGGCTATTACAAAAGTTTTATTCTCTCCTCAACTTTTCAGATTATCCCTTTCCTTATATCCTTTCAGATTAATACCATAACCTCACTTGAGACATCAATAATAGAAACAACGTTGGATTTGGAGTCAGAGAACTTGCATACAAATCCTATCTCTGACTTTTATTCCTAGAACTCAGTTTCCTTACATCAGAATTACAAGGTTGGTTTGGAAAAGATGATTTCTAAAGTCCCTTACAATGCTAAGTGATACAATAGATAAGAACAAAAACTTGAAGAAAATCAAGACATTAGTAACCCAAGCCAAAAATGACTTGACCATCCATTGTGGAGGGCCTCCTATGATGCTCTAACCTGTCCTCTACACCAGTTGTGCAAATGAATTAAACCCTATAAATGAGCCTGACAGAAAATAATTCAAGAAACAATTTTTTAAATGTATTTATTAAGCATTGACTATATACAATATACTCTACTAGACACTAAAAATTTGCGCAAAGGAGAAATAGTCCCTGTCCTCTGAGAGTTTACATTCTAGCTGAAACCAAATTATAACATAAAACAGGAACTCATTAGGCAGATTCAAAAGAAGGCTTGATTTTTGAATCAGTAAAAGAGAGAAAACATGGTGATGTGATACAGATGTCCTAATCAGAGGTTCTTAACTTGAGATACTTTAAAAATATTTCAATAACTATATTTTAATATCCATAGTTTCCTTTATAATCTTATGTATTTTATTTTGTGCATTAAAAATTGTTTAATAAGGATCCCAAAGAGATGCATGACACCAAGCAAGGTTAAGGATCGGTGCTCTAAGGGAAGACAATTTCCATTATAATGTTACACAGTTACTTATAAGACTAAGGACAGCTGCAGGTGCAGGACACTAAGTAAAGAGACCAAAATACACTGATGGCAAGAACCAACTTAAGCAGCTAATTCTCCTGGGCAAACTAGCAGAACAGATATAAAGAGTTCAAATCCAAATATAGAACTCCCAGGGGCCCAGAGACATAAAAAGCCTGCAGGAAAGGAGTGAAATAAAGAATTCCAAGGCTATTATAGGAGGGGCTGAATCCCAAGAAAGGCATCATTACAGTAATATTGGCAAGTGACTTCCTCATTCAAAGATCAAGGGATCAGAGCAGGATTAGGGGTCAGGTAAGCTGCAAAACAGAAGTATAGCAGAGTTGAACCCCCATGCAGAAATGACTGAAAGACGTTCAGGGAGATCCTGAGACTCAGAATTTTTAAGTAAATTAAATGAAGTAACATAGCTATAGAGGCAGCCAGTTGCCTCAGTGGATAGAGCCCTTGGTTGGGAACCAGGATGAACTGAATTCAAATCCAGTCTCAGATAATGATTAGCTGTGTGACCCTGGGAAAGTCACTTAACCTCTGCTTTAATACACTGAATAAGAATGGCAAACCACTGCAGTATCTTTGCCAAGAAAACCCCATAGATAGAATCGCCATGCTATGATCTACAGACTCACAAAGAATCTGATAGAACTGAATGGCTGAATGGAAACAACATACATAGAGATAAATAAAGTATGCTCCTAAGACAAGAAAAAACAAAAACAAAAAACTTAGGTCTTCTGACTCCTAGTTCCATGTTCATTCTATGACATCATGATATTTCAATGGGCGATATACATTTTTTGTTTTTTTTTTGTTTTGGGCCAAGCAATGAGGGTTAAGTGACTTGCCCAAAGTCACACAGCTAGTAAGTGTCAAATGTCTGTGGCCTAATTTGAACTCAGGTCCTCCTGAATCCAGGACCAGTGCTTTATCCACTGTGCCACCTAGCTGCCCCCAAGTGATAAACTTTTGAAATAACTGAATATCCATTTCCATTATCTCAGTAGATGTGTATAAGGAAACCAAGTGTGCAGCCAGAAAACTACTTAAAGAGTTTTGAACCTGAGTAAAGTTGGTTAGATCATGATAGAATTCATTCAACAGTCATTTATTACTCAGCTAATATGTATCACATATTCACTCACTGTGATGAAAAGCAAAGATTCTTTATATTCAAAGTGCTTACATTCTATTGAAATCTGATGAGCTATTAGTAAGTCACTATAGAACATACTTTGCAAATAACTCAATAGAGTGTTCTAGTCTCTTGAATGATAAACACAGATAAACCCCTACTCTCTATCTTTCCTTTTCTAGAATTTCTAGCTAATTCATGAACCAGGGAATTGGGCATACCAGAAAGTAGCTGTGGGTAGGAGTTATCCTTGTTCTAAAAGACATGCCAGAGATGCATATAGTTCATATGAATTTGAACACTAAAATTCTCCTCATTCATTCTTAAACTTTAACAGCCTTTGTTCAAAGCTACAAGTCAATCTCATCCAGGTTTCATTTCATAAAAATATTGTAGTTGTAAGGACCTCTACTGGGACATATTGATTGTTGCCCCATATAGATGGCTCACATAGCATTAACATGTGATCCTAAAATGAATCACAGATTTAAAACTTGAATATTATCAATTCTCTCCAGTGATAATTCATTGGGATATACTAAATGGCTCCATTGCCTTCTCCAGGGAGGGGCAGTGACATAAAGATCAATAATTATAATAAGTGCTTTTTGTTCTGCCAGAATGAAGAAAAACAACTGAGGCTATTGGCAAACCCGTCAAGATCCATACATCAGTAGTGCATTACATGCTTTGATTTTAAAGCTAAAACTCAGTGTGAAGCTAAGAGGAATCTAAGTGTCAACAAGTTCACACACTTATTCTCTTGTTCTTAACCTTTTGACAAAATGTCTCAACTCATGCCAGTTTTTTTAGCAGTTATCAGGCATATATTAGTATGTGTTGTTGAGTTGTATGTTGTTTGAGATAGGGTGGTTCTGAATTTGATCTACTATGGTAAATTCATGAATCATAAAAATTAGTTTTTGCCATATTTTCCTTATTTCCTAAGCTAATTTAAAATAATATTTCAAATTTTTGAAAACTGACGATTTAAAAAATTTTATTAGATTGTATTTCTAAACATGCTTTTAGGAGAAAAACATTGTTTGGAAAATTATAAAGCCTTGGGGGCAGCTAGGTGGCACAATGGATAAATCACCCTGAATCCAGGGCCAGTGCTCTATCCACTGCACCCCCTAGCTTCCCCAACTTCAACTCTTAAAATCCTGACTTCTAGGTGAAGCTCATACATTACTTCCTACAGGAAACATTTTCTGAATCTCACTTTCTAGTCCCCTCTTCCTTCTCATCAAATTACTACATCCATACTTAGCTGTTTATGTTGCCTTTCTCCTCCCCATAGAATGTATAGGATCTTAAAGGCATGTAATGTTCTTCATTTTTTTCTTTGTATTCCCAGCACCTAACCCAATGAGTTATATGTGGAAGATACTTGATAAATCGATGCTGGTTTAGTTTGAGTTGGATGTACCAATCATCATCAACCAGATCAGCTGGATCTGGTCCCTTAGGGATAAATGAAGGCATCTGCCTAGGAGTGCTCAGCACTGGGTTTCCTTATTGCAAAAAGATAATTGGTACCTTTTAGTGGTTACTCTTCATTCCAAAAGGTGGGTACATGTGAGTAATGAAAATCCCTGGAATTTCCCTGTTGTTTAATATGCTTTTGTGTAGGAGGAGAACAAAGGTGGAGTTCCTGTGTTCTTTCCCCAGTATTACTATTTGGAGAGAACATTATTCATCTCCCCAACATGAACAACTCCAAATCACTCAGCATAATAATTTTATGAAGTGCTTTCTGTTGCCTTTTTTAAAAAATTAAGCATGGCCATAGCTACTTGTCTTGGGGAAAATGATTGATAAATCATATGATCTCTTTTATTCAACAACTCTTCAACCTGCAGATGTTTGAAAATGTATTGGCCAATTTTCCACTGATAGAAGGAATAACAGCAAGAAACATCCAACTTACTTATGCCTTTTTTTGTCTATGTCCAAAATCTACACCATAACAAGGCAAAGGGTAGATGGATCAAAAGTACGCATTTATGATCAGGCATGTCTACTAAGAGCAAGAGTTCTTATCTTTTATCATGTCATGGCCGTCTTCAACAGTTTATCAAAGCCAATGGAGCCCCTTCTCATAAAAATGTTTCTGCATGTCTAAAATAAAACCGAAAAGATTGCAAAAGAAGCGAATCCTATTGAAATACAGTTGTCAAACAATTACAAAACTAGTTTACAGACTCTAGGTTAAGGATCCCTCATTTACAGGGATGTTTTTCAGAAAAGCAAAAATTACTTAAAAGGTCATTTAATGCTTATTTTAAAGATGAAGGAAGTGAACCTGGAAGAAATGAAGTGATGTCTTCCAGGTCATGAGACTAATTGATAGCAGAACCAGAAATATACCTCTAAAGGCCCCTGACTGAGTCGAGTGTTTCGTTTTGGTTTTTCACCATGCCTTTCTGCCTTATCTGAAACAAGCCTGCAATTCCAAATTCATTTACCTAGTATGCACTGAGCAAAACCAACTTGAATAGAAAATGTGTTTTCAAATACTACCTGTGTGACTTTAAGCAAGCCACTTAATGACTCTAGGCCTCAGTTTCTTCATCTATAAAATCAGACAATTTCCTTTAATGTCCCTTTACCCTCTAAATCTAAGATGCTGGAGTACCAAGAAATGTTGAAAGATGGCAAATTTACATTAATAATATTAATCAAAAGGCCAGATACTTTTGAGACTAGTAAATATTTTAATTTAAACTATAGAGAAGACATTCTCTTAGAAAGCCACCATTTTATACCTTGCCAGGGACATTTTTAGCTTCCCAGGATAAGTTGTTCAGATCTGTACAAGCAGTATTGCCTCATGTAGGCTTGTTACTATTCAAAATCATCAACCCTGTGATTTTCAAGGAGCACCACATCAGACCCCATATCAAGATAAATGTAGTCATTTCCCCTGATGATTGCTCTTAAAGGAATGGAATGAAATTTATAATTACACAGCACAAAATTTCATACCAGATTGAACAGAAAATTCCATAAAGGGTAGAAACCAGGTCTCAGGTCCCCTTGCCCCTGCAACTCCTACTTTCCCTCAAGATATAAGGGGGTTTTAGCAGAACCTTTGAAATCATTAAACTGTTCCCCTCCATTTCTTTTTGATAAGATAAGCAATCATATCAGGAAATGAATAGAACTAACTAAAATAGTGAGCCTATTTGAAATTCAGTTTTAGTACCATCTATCTCTGGAAAGTCATCTCCCCTTTTATCTTCCTTCTACCTAGTGCAAGGCCAGTAATGGCTATACACTCGTCCAGGATTTTCCAAAGCTTCTTCTCAATAGGACAGATTGGATTTTGCTACCTGGCCCCCTACCGTTTTACTTTGCTGTCTTTGCAATCTCCTCCCCACCCTTATGTTCTTAGGAGATTCCTGAGAAATACCTAGGGATTAGTTTTGTCAGAAAGCTATCGAGAAGGAACAGTTGGAGACCCGTTAAGATATCTTTGTGCAAGAGTGCCAACCAGGGAGGAGCAATAATAAGAGGATGACAGAAAATCTATAAAATGCATTAGGCCAATCTTGGTCCCACTAGTTTTTAAAAAACTCTGGCTCCATTCACAATACAGTCACCTGCTTAGGATCTAAAACCCAAGAACAAAGCCTATCTTAGAGGCTTTACTGATAAGAACCAATAAACAGGAGGGAGATTTAACATCCCAACTAAGCTTTCCAAATATTGTAAACAGTATTGATTTTCTTTGACTGGGCAAGAAATATTTCATCTCAACTATTTGTCCCATGAAAATGAAGTGTCAAGCCTGATCCAGATTTTCAACTTAGGGAGGCAAAGTTCATAATCAAGGATTAAGGAAATTTCAAATGCCAAGTTTTCACTCATTTGTCCCGACATCCAGGGATACTGCCTGTAAAAAGCAGTAACTGTCCAGAGTGCAATCTAAATTAGTGACTTGGCAATACAGTGATACCATTAGGATAGCCTTTGCAACTAGAAATTGTTGTTGCCCCTTAACCTGGGAAGAACTGTGCTCTTTTGTCTTGAAATCACAGGTGCTCTTTTCGAGGTCATTATGTGACACTGATCTTTCTGTCCCATACTCTTCTGTTACTCTAGAAGAAGAGAAATGTGTCAAATTTCCTGCAACCAAGCTAATGTGCCTCCCTGGGCTGCTGCCTTGCCTCTAGTTGTCCTCCTTTGGCTTCTGTAACTATTTTTTAAAATATTCTCACTTCCTTGTACTCACCTTGCTTCAGTCCTCCATATGTTACACTTTTCAAATTCTCTAGTCACTCATGCTCCAACGGTGCCTATACCTACACAGCCATACTCCTATCAGCAATGATGGTAGAATGCTTAAGTACCTAGGCATTTTCATGCTGCCTTACCACTGTGGGTTCAAAATTTTTTTTCTCAGGTGATTGATGAAGCTACTCAAGGAACCAGATGTTACAACTGTGATTTATAAGTCCCTCAGGCAGGCAGAATGGAGAGCGCTTACCACCATTTCATAGAAATCCATTTTGCTCTGCTTTAAAATTTGCCGAAGTGATTAACATATATTTTCTTATTTATTTCTCATTATAATCCCAAAGGAAGGTCTTACAGATATATTTTTGCCCACATTTTGCATATGAAGAAGCTGAGGCTAAGAAAGATTAAATGACTTGTCCACGGTCACCAAGCTAGTAACTCTGGAAGGTGGAATTAAAACCCAGGTCTTCCTGACTCCAAGCCCAGGACTCTCTCTACTCCCTAAACTTGAGTATAATAGCAAACAACTATAAGGCAATTTAAGGTTTCTGGAATGCTTTCTTATCTTATAAGATTCTCACTCATAGTACTACTACAGTTATTGTAATTGTCTACACCTTTCTTTTCTTTTCTTTTCTTTTTTGGTGAGGCAATTGGGGCTAAGTGACTTGCCCAAGGTCACACAGCTAGTAAGTGTTAAGTGTCTGAGGCCAGATTTGAACTCAGGTCCTCCTGAATCCAGGGCCAGTGCTCTATCCACTCTACCACCTAGCTGCCCCTACCCCTTTCTTTTGGCTAAATGTATCATAAATTATCATTATTAACATCATCAACCTTGCCATCATCCCAACTTTAGATTACTCCCACTATCTGCTTGTTTGATCTTGTGTTCCTCATCAAGGCTGTAGAAATGACTGGGTGGCATACAAATGTATATAATCTACCTCTATTTGGCTCACACTGCAAGAAAAAAGTCCTTTTAATCTTCCCTAATTGGTTTTTAAAAGTTGTCACACTAAGTGGAAGTTAGCTGGCACATTGGATATCACACTGGGTATGACATCAGGAAGACCTGAGTTCAAATCTGGTCTTACATACTTACTAGCTGTGTGACCCTGGGCAAAACGCTTAATCTCTATTTGTCTCAGTTTGTTCAACTGTAGCATTGGCATAACAACCCTGACCTACCAGGGTTGTTGGGAGGATCAAAAAAAAAAAATAACAGGCACTTGATAAATGCTCATTACCTTCCTCCTTTCATATATGACACTCCATTGCTCATCTCTATACCTTCATATTGACTATTTTCTAGGCCTGGAACGAATTCACTCCTCACTTCTGCCTCTTGTCATACCTACTCTTCTAAATTTCACACAGGTGCCCCTTCTATATGAGAACTAGCCCCTCATCAGGTGCTAATGCTCTCCCCTTACAAGAAGAGGGAGACCTGTTTCCCTTGTGTCTATATTTCTATCACCTAGCACAACAGCTGACACATAGTTAGCAATTAATAAATGCTGATTGTTTGATTGCTTCAGGAGCAGCATCATTATTATTATTCCAGAAGGAAAAGCACAAAACTGGAAGTCAGGATATGGGACTTCCAGTCCTACTTCTTCCATTAATTGGCTACATGACCCTGGGCTTTATTTTCTCAATTTGTAAAATGAAGGGGTTAAACAGAAATTAACTCCAAGTTCTTTTTTGCTCCAAGGGGTTATGACGTGACAATGCCTTGATAGACATGTTATTTTGATGATAAATCACTGTGAACTCTATAATGTTTGCGAAGATTTTAAATATAGGTATAGGTATCCTTGGGGTTATCAAAACGTACTCTTAACTTCTTTGAGGTCATCAGAAGTCCAAAGAATTGTGCCAACTAATTAGCATTTTATAGCACTTTAAGTTTTGCAATATATTTTATAAATAATATCTCATTTTATCATTATAAACAACTCTGGGAGGTAGTTGCTATTGTTGTTCAGTCATTCAGTTATAGCCTACTCTTCCTGACCCCATGGACCACAGCACATCAGTAGTGTACATTATTTTTTCTTGGCAAGGATACTTGATGTATTGGTTTGCCAGTTCCTGCTCTGATGGCAAACAAAAGTTGAATAGCTTGCCCAGAATCACACAGTTAGTAAGTGTCTGAGGCCAGATTTACACTTGTCTTTCTCAATCCAGGCCCAGCATTCTATCCACTGAGTCATCTAGTTATTCTTACCCCCAATTGACAGATGAGGAAACTGAGGCTTCATTAATTTAAATTATTTACTCAGAACCCCAGAGCTACTAAGAATCTGGGTCCACATTTGAACTCAGGACTTCCGGACTTCAGGCTGTATTCTATAACCTAGCTGCTGAACCACTTAGTCAAATCTACAAACCAGATTCTGCCCCACTCTCCCCAATTTTCTGTCTTCTTGAATGAGAACAATATATCCAGAGAGGATTCCTTGCCCTGACAACAGGTCTCTCTGAGTTACCTTGGTTGTACAACTATGTTCTTGTATTATTTTTTTTATTTCCTTTGACTAGGCATGGGACAATATTAATGTAGGGTCACTCCCAATGTGGAAATTTTCTCTACCAAAGCACAACATTAACTCCTTAGTAACAGTTTTGAAGAATAGCTTGGGTGTCCAAAAAGTTAAATGCCTTTTCCATAGTGATAAACCTAGTATCTGTCAGAGGTGGGCTTAAGCCGGTTTTTCCTGCCTCCAAAGCTTAATTTTAATGCACTATACATGTGTTATCTATCTCTCTTCTCTTAAGTATTTCTAAGGAAAAAGTTACATCACAACCTCCTCAGAGTACTATGGGTTAATATTTTAATACCAAGTCATCTTGGAGTGGAGACTGTGCCCTTTGAACAATGCTAGGATGACATGAAACAAGTATAATCAAGTCTGAAAAGGCATTTGGATTTCAGGTTGTTGGAATAAACTACATCTGGTTGAATTAATTTCCTTTAGTTTAAAAACCAGAATTCTGCACTCTTTTTGTGCTCCTTTTGTACTTTGGGAAACGTTTAAAAGGAACTTTTAGTTTATGTTTAAAAGGTATTTTTACTGTCTTAGGGGAAAAAACACAAATCACCCCGTGCTTCCTGGGAAGCAGGGCCTTGAAAAAATTTTTGCATGAATCCTTAGTGCAAACGATGGCAGGGTTTTAGTTCCTAGAAGATCACCCCCAGTGGAGCTCAAAAGATGCACTATGAAGAACAAGGACAGAGAAAACCAATGAAAATTAACTATAAACTTCTCCACCTAGTACAGCACTGCACAAAAAGATGGCCAGAACATTTTGGAAGTCTGAGTAAAGATGAGCCTTGGTAAGTGGAAATCAAAGATAATAAATATCCAGTTCCCATATAAGGAGACAGGAACAGACCATCATGTAAGTCCCAGCCTCCCTAGTAGATGGGATCAGGTAGCTCCTTCATCCATTGCTAGAAAGAAAACCAGACTAGTACTAAACACAGAGATCCATGCCTGAGGCTCTTTAAAAAATAGGACCAGACCAATGCCAAGGGTAGGGCCTGCACCTGGGCCTCCCCAGGATACAGGAACAGAGCAGTGCATAACCCTGGACAAGGACCACCCTAATCCTCTGAAAGAGATAATGTTAAGACCAGCATCCAGGAAACCTATGACAAACTAAAAACTGAGGCAGCCTGCCCCCAGTCCAGAGACCAGGCTAAACCACAAAATGAATATGAGTCAAACCAATGATTTGGTTTAGAAGGCCATACTCATAGAGCACCCATAGCATCAGAAAGGGTCAAAATACAATCAAGTAGGGGCATCTAGGCGGCACAATGGATAAAGCACTGGCCCTGGATTCAGGAGTACCTGAGTTCAAATCCAGCTTCAGACACTTGACACTTACTAGCTGTGTGACCCTGGGCAAGTCACTTAACCCCCATTGCCCCGTTAAAAAAAAAAAATACAATCAAGTACATTTGGTTCAGGTCTTTCAGGGTCAAATTGAGGGACATAGAAGTCTCTGGGTTCAATAATATACAAGCAGAATAACACAATAGGATTCAAGAATAAAACCTAAGCTGAGTCAACAGGAAACTGTACCAAAACCCAGGACTTTCTGCAGAAAGCAAGGACTTGTCTTATCCACTACATCTAGGGTCAAGCAAGACTTTTACATGTTATCAGAGTGTGGAAGGGATCATTATCTGACTCAAAACCAAAGCCAGCCCCAATCCAAAAACGAAGGCCAGAAATATGAGGAAACAGAAGAAAATGCCTAACACACACACGTGCGCGTGCACGCGCGGGCACACACACAAAATGCATTGGACTGAGAGAATCCCAAGAGGTGAATTCAGAAGAAAGGAGTAATTCTACAACCAATCCAAATAGATCCTCAGAATAATACATACATGTATATGTGTGCATATATATATATATATATATATATGTGTGTGTGTGTGTATACATGTATGTGTCTGTATGTAATAATTAAGAAAAGAAAAATAAATATCTTAGAATAGATAGTAATTATTGTATGTGACAACAAAAATATGAAAACAAATCAAATGAATGGAAATAAAAATATCGGAGAATGTGCTAGGTATCTTATACTATCAAAAACAACTGACAGTCTCAATGACAGACTATTTGAGAATCATAAGACAACTTAAAATCATGACTTTCAAAAAAGGCTTACATAGCATATTTCAAATAAATTACAAATGAAAACTGCCTAAATATCTTATAACCAGAGGGTAAAGTGAAAGAATCTAATAATCACCTCCTTAATAAACTCCAAAATGAAAATGGCTAGAAACATAATAGCCAGGATTCAGACTTTCTAGGTCAAAGAAAATAATACTATAGTGATCCAAAAAGAAAGATTTTATCAAGCAGCCATATGTACTGGCAACTACCGCCATATGGAAGAGGAAAGTTTAGAAAACAATATTGAACTCTATTTCTATGGAGCCCAAGATGCAGTGGAGAATGTGCCCCAAATTCAGGTGGTACTTAGAATCATTCACACTGCTATCTTTCCTTCTGGGTGTGGCCTAACACAAATTATTCTCTTGATTTAAAAAATAGCTACATTCCTCAGAGCTACACTCCTCAGGGCGGGCCTTCACACCAGACTCAAAAGCCAATAATCTCTGCTATGGACTCTATTTCCTAACCTCTGATTGCTCTTCCAATCAATCAAATCTTAGAAGATCATTGACTAGTCCATTACATTTAGTACAATCAAGAAACAGGAAGAGAAACACTGTTTCTAAAAGCAGGAAACAATGAACAGAAATCAAAATCTGACAGTGCCATATGTTCTAGGCTCCATAATAACTCATGGGAAGAGATAAGGGCCCCAATGCCTTTTTCTCATCCAGAGACTTAGAATATGCTTTCCTTCAATTTTCACCAGGGGGGAAAGAATAGGTTTTCCAACTAATGCCTTTTTATACATTGTCTCTTCCAGCTTAGAAGGCATTCAAAAGGCTTTTATTCTACTTCTTCACCTGAGAAGTTGGACCATTTCATTATATACTTGCAGGCTAACAAAAATAAAAACAAAAACAAACACCAGGTTGGTTAGCAGCATGTATATAGCCTATGATATGTGCTCCTAAAAATGGCCTTTTATTTGGCCAATCACCCATTATAGAACTGTATCAAATGTGTGTGTGTGTGTGTGTGTGTGTATGTGTGTGTGTGTGTGTGTGTAAAATAAATGAAGGAAAATTTAGGAGGGAGGAAAGCATTGGCATGTGGGAGGATGCGGAAACATCTCATTCAAAAAGGAGCTGCTGTCGTTGACTGTCTTGCAGCATTAAAACCAATTTTGGAGAATATGTTTAAATATATTATTTTATTTGGTTGTCAATCCATATTATCAGAGTATTTTTTTCTATTTATTCTAATTAATTAATTATTAATCTATTTACTTGTACTTAACCGAAGTAATAGCAGAAATAACAGGAAGCAGGAGGCAATGATGATCTAAATTAAAAGTTAAATGAACAGATTTATGTTTGGATTTGGAATGAATTGTGTTTGTTTTTTGAAGATTCTCCTTCCTAATTATTTATATGTTTTGCTTCCATACTATCCATTTGAAATTCCTAAGCAGACACTGTCATGGTGAGGGGAACCCAGTGATTTAGTTGCATGACATATCCGTTGTCTATCATCTCTCTCCCTGATGGATTGAGACAAGTTGAAATCAAGAACATCTTTAATCCAAATTCCATGAACTGTGTGTATGTGTGTGTGTATGTTTATATACACATATATGTATATGCATATATGTGTGTGAGAGACAAAAATGCAGATCTCTTGCTCTAGATAATTGATAAAGAAGTTATGACATTCTGGTTCTGAAATATGTTTGTGATAAGATTCCATTTTCTTACTGCTTAAATTTAAAGATCCTAATGAAGACAGAGATATATTTAGATATCTATCTATCTATCTACCTATATTTAGGATCCCTATATAGGTATATTTCTAAATGATAAATTGGAAAGTTACCATGAGGTACCAAGAGCTTGAGATGTACATATCTATATCTGTATATGTATATGTATACATATTTATTTGTGTATAAATATATATAGTTGTTGTTTTTTCTTCATTTTCAAAGAGGACCAATGACATGATGGGGTGATGATTTGGGTGAGAACTGAAGTGAGACAGAGTTGCACAGTCATCAGCCCTTCTCTTCCATAGTCATCAAAGTCCATTGGGAAGACAAAAGTCAAGTCTACTGGCAATGGCATAGAATTCAGTGGATGATCTTAGTGTTTTTTATGTCTGACCAAACTCTAAGTATTCTACAGCAGCTACTTCAGCTGCCTTCATGGCTTTGGGGGAAAAAATTGTTCTAATTCTCTAATTCTTCTAGCAATAAGTCTTTGTACACGTAGGATAGAAATTCCCCTAACTCACCTATGCATTTCAAGCTTGTCAGTTACCCTCAAACTTGTTTAGCCCATCTGCTGAGATGGTTTTACCACAGTGTGGCCACTTGGCATGCTACAGCATCTTGGAGCCACAGGTGAGAATTGGGTGACAGGTGGACACCAAAGGTGGCTGAGCAATGCTGAAAAGAGCTCAGCAATCCGTCACACCAGAGTTGCTAATTCTCCCTGAACACATCAAATACATATATATATATATATATGTGTGTGTGTGTGTGTGTGTGTGTGTGTGTGTGTGTATGTATGTATATGTATATATGTATGTGTGTATGTATGTGTGATATATATGTATCTGTGGAGATATAGGTTCTATATAGATATGTACTTATGTAGAGAGTTATAGATAAATGTTAACATACTACATCTACATAGATTGGGGAGGGGGGTATCTGGGTGGCACCATTTATAGAATACTGGGCCTGAAGGCAGGAAGACATCTTCCTGAGTTCAAATCTGGCATCAAACACATACTAGTTATGTGACTCTGGACAAGTCACTTAACCCTTTTTGCTTCAATTTCCTCATCTGTAAAATGATCTAGAGAAGGAAATGGCAAACCATTCCAGTATCTCTCTCAAGAAAATCCCAAATGAGGTCATAAAGAGTTGGATATGACTGAAATGACTGAACAACAACTATATATAGATGTATAACTATATACAAATGTATATTGTGAGAATCAGGGTGCCACCCCCTACTGAGAAAGACATTGTGAGGACCAGGGTGATGCCACCCCTAAAAAGAAAGCATGTGACTAGCATCCAGAAGCTGCCTGGAGTCTGGAAGTTACTTCTATTCATAGACCGTCTGTAAGTCATGTCAATTAATGGACCAGCCAATTAGCTTGGAACTATTTGTGGGGACTGCTCCTCTTATGGTCCTGCAAGAAGCTTCCACTGGAATAGAATGAGGATCACTCTTTTTCATTGGGGAACCCAGCGTGTGGTGGCGGAAGCAAGCAGGGTAGACAGATCTCCTAACTTTCAGAACTTCACGTGTTCTCTTTAGAACAATGGGTAGCTAGGCAAAGGTGGTTTTCTCTTTCTCTCTTTGCTAACCCCTAATATACTTTAATAAATGCTTAAAAGCCTAAATTGTTGCTGAATTTATCAGTAAACTTAGCTAGTTCTACCCCACACACACTGGGGAGGGGGGCAGATAAGGCAATCACACATTATATTTTAAACATCACAATATCCTATATATGTTCCTTTTCATATATACATGTATGTGTGTGTCCTCTACCTACACATATACACACATACATACATATATACATACACACATTCATGCACATAACAGACCAGGAAAATGTAGTAAGAGAAGAGGATGAGGTGTATGTGTGTATATAAAATATAAATATATTAATTCTGTCTTCTTATTTTGCTGAAAGTCATGTCACTGATAAAAGTGTCTTTTCTGGGAGGAAAAATAATAAGAAAAAGATAAATATTTTAAAATTCATTTCAAAAGTATAAAGTAATTTGGGAGTTTATTTCAAAAGAACCACTGTTTTTATTTAATTTAGAACATGGTATGCACTAGCTACCCTTTAGGTGGATTAATTTCTAAACAATTAATGCTTTAATTTGCATTTTCGTGAGGAAGGGGGGAAAATATAATTGTTACATAGGTCCTTCATGTACTATACATGGAGTCATTAATTAAGTACCCTTTGTGATAACTTACTATATCTGCATTTTTCATCCCCATGCTTCATTAGGATAAACACATACTTAATTTATCATCTCATGTATTTGAAATGATGGCATATGCCCATGATTAGCTTTTCTTTTGCCACTATGTATTTTTCTTCTTCAATCCATAGTCTGTGACTGTTTTTCACAAATATTGACTAATATGCTATAATCCAAAATGAAACCAAAATGTTCTGTGAAGTTTTTCAGTGACCTAGTTCACAGATTCCATTTTTAAAAAGTAATTGCATTTCTAACTCTACATTTGTTTGATATTTCCAATTATTTCTTATACAGACTTGATTTTCCCAACACATGTCTCAGTTTAAGAGCTTTTCAAGTGGTTAAACATGTTTTGAAAACAGAATAAAATCCTTAATAATGTTCTGACTAAAACAACATGCCACAATATTATTGAATGGAATAAATAGTTAAAATAGATAACTCTAGGGATTGTCATCATTATCTATAATTATATGAGGAATTGTTTTGTAGATGGTATAACAGGTAACAGCAGTATGAAATTATGAAAATGGAAATTGATTTTGAATGTCAGGGAAGCATACATAGTATGAAAATTGTCAAATTTTGTGATAATATTCCAAGGTTGTAAAAGCTTTAAACCAATGAGAGACTATCAAGTCAGACTAATAAATAGCTAGAAAATATAGGACAAGAAATAATTATAGACATATTTAAATGAACCAGTGACTTCAAATAATTTATTTCTATAATTACCACAAGCTGATCAATGATGCTTGTAACTGAAAAGTACTTGAATTTGTATTACTCTCTAGCTAAACTTAAAAATTACATTTGGTTCCCATTCTACTGGGTCTTTTTAGGTGAGGCAATTGGGGTTAATTGACTTGCCCAGGGTCACACAGCTAGTAAGTGTCAAGTGTCTGAGGCTGGATATGAACTCAGGTCCTCCTGTCTCTAGGGCCGGTGCTCTATCCACTGTGCCACCTAGCTGCCCCTGACTTTATTCTTTCTTAAGCATTAAAGAGTAAAGATGGACAAAGAAGGAAAAGACCATTGGTTTCTCATTCCTTACGTCCTACTTCTGAAAACTAGCTTTCTTCAAGACTCAGCGCAAATCCCAGCTTCCGAAAGAGGCCTTTCCTGATCTATCCCCTCCTATATCAGCTTCGGTTTTGCTAGTACTTTCCCTCTGAGATTGTCTCTCATTTAGGAGATATACACACACACACATGTTATAGTGTGTGTGTATATGTTAATGTTTTTACATATATGAAAAACATATATATAGTGTACCTATAACTTTACATATAATGTGAATCTATCTCATGTATATATTGTACATACAAATGAACAAATATACACACTCATCATTGTTTTCATGCTGTTTCCCCTATTAGAGTTTGAACAACTTGAGGACCTAACTGACTGACTGAACCTGATTCTTAATTAATCATTCCTGAAAATAGCCCTAAAATGATACCTTAAAAGGTATGGGAAATAGAAAATGGAGTCTAAAACTCTCTTTAATAAACAATTCCTTCCTTAGCCATTGACCAAGGCAGAGGGGAGTCTGTCAAATAATCTAATTTGCAGAACGCTCCATTTGGTTCCCATTCTACTGAATAGCTCCTCTACCAATCAACTGGAGGATTATTCCCTGATGCTTTTACTCTTCCTTTAGTATAACCTCCATAATAAGGAAAGTGAATTTTCAAAATTTGATATGAATAGAAGCAAGATCATGAAGTCAGTCAGTTTCTTTTGTGGAAGGTCAATGACTTGATACTACCAGAATTATATTTGTTTAAAAACACTTGAACTATTCCATCATTTTCCCAACAGGTTGGTCTACTCCACCACATACACTACATGGTGGTCCATTCAGTCATGTGTCCAGCATGTTCCTTAGAACTCCTTGAGTTTGCTAAATTGTGGGAAAATGTTCATGTACTTATTATTCCAGGATAAATATGATGGCTTTTTAAAATTTATTTTTTATAATTTATTTAGAATTTCTCCTGTTACATGTAAAAAAAATTTTCCCATTGATTTTTTAAAACTTTGTGTTCCAAATTTTCTTCCTCCCTTCCTTCTCAACACTCCCTAAGAAACTAAGCAATTCAATATAAGTTATACATATGCAATCATGCAAAACATCTTTACATTAGTCATGTAAAAGAAAACAGACAAAATTACTTAAGAAAGAGGAACAAAAAAAAAGTTATACTTCAATCTTTATTCAGATACTATAAGTACTTTCTCTGTTGATGGTTAGCATTTTTCATAAATCCTTCTAATAGCATCCTGCTCATCATTTCTTTCACAATAAATATTGTTAACTGTATTGCCCTCCATCCCATTTCCTCCCCTTGATATTTACTCTATTTTCTATCTTTAATGCTATCCTTCCTCGAAGGTGTTTTGCTTTATTGCCCCCTCCCCCAATCTGACCTCCCTTCCTTGGCCTCTCCCGCTTTATCTGCTTTCCCTCCCACTCTCCCTCAGGGCAAGAAATATTTCTATAGTCACTTGAGTATGTATGTTATTCCCTCTTTGAGTCAATTCTGATGAGACTAAGGCTCACTCACTCCCCTGCTCATTCCCCATCTTCCCCTCCACTCCATAAGCTTTTCTTGCTACATTTATGTGAGCTACATGTACCCAGTCCACCTCTCCCTTTCCCTTTCTTCCAGTGCATTCCTCTAACCCCTTAACTTTATTTTGAAGATGTAATCATGGGTCAGTTGGTGACACAGTGGACAAAGCACCAGGCCTGGACCCAGGAGGCCCCAAGACCAAATCCAGCCCTAGACATAAACCACCCCACCCTGCATGCCCCACAAAAAAAACTAGGATAAAAAAAATAAGTGCTTTACAGATATCATCCCTTCATATTCAATTCACACATGTGCCCTCTGTCTAAGAATATTTCTTTCAGGTGCCCTAATACTGAGAAAGTTCTTATGAGTTAGAACTATTATCTTCCCATGTAGGAATGTAAACAGTTGAACCTTTTAATATCCCTCATGACTTCTTTTTTGTGTTTACCTTTTTATGCTTCACTAGAATCTTGAGTTTGAAAGTCAAATTTTCTATTCAGTTCAGGTCTTTTCATCAAAAATGTCTGAAAGTCCTCTTTTTCATTGAAGTCCCATTTTTCCCCTGAAAGATTACACAGGTTTTAGTGGGTAGGTGATTCTTGGTTGTAATCTGAGTTCCTTTGCCCTCTGGAATATTGAATCCCATGCCCTCCAGTCCTTTAATGTAGAAGCTGATACATCTTGTGCTATCCTGAATGTGGCTCCACGGTATTTGAATTCCTTTCTTTTAACTGCTTACTATATTTTCTCCTTGACCTGGGAGCTTTGGAATTTGGCTCTAGTATTCCTGGATGTTTTCCTTTTGGGATCACTTTCAGGAGGTTATTGGTGGATTCTTTCAATTTCTATTTTACCTTCTGCTTCTAGAATATCAGGCCAAATTTCCCTGACAATTTCTTGGAAGATGATGTCTAAGATCCTTTTTTGATCATGGTTTTCAAGTAGTCCAATAATTTTCAAATTATCTCTCCTGGATCTATTTTCCATGTCAGTTGTTTTTTCAAGGAAATATTTCATATTGGCCTCTATATTTTTATTCATTTGAATTTGCTTTATTATATCTTGATTTCTCATAAAGTCATTAGCTTCTATTTGCTCTATCCTAATTCTTAAGAAGTGATTTTCTTCAGAAATTTTATGTCCCTCCTTTTCCATTTGGCCAATTTGGCTTTTCAAGCTGTTGACTTTTTTTCCATGACCCTCCTGTATTACTCTCATTTCTCTTTCCATTTTTCCTCTAGCCCTCTTACTTCCCCTCTACCTCTCTTACTTTATCTTCAAAGTCCTTTTTGAGTGCTTCCCTGACCTGAGATCAATTCATATTTTTCTTGGAAGCATTGGATATAGGAACTTTGACTTTGTTATCTTCTTCTGAGGGTGTATTTTGATCTGCCTTGCCACCAAAGAAGCTTTCAATGATCTGCTGTTTTCTCTGCCTGCTCACCTTTGCAACCTATTCCTTGGCTTTTAACTCCTTGTTTATGTGTAGCACTGCTTCCAGGATGTACTGCCCCAAGCTACAGGGAGTCCCAGGTGATACAATTTACTGAGAGACTCATTCTCAGCCTGCCTGACCAGTAAGTAATCAAGGATCAGCTTGCTCTTTAACCCAGGAACAGAAATCTGATTGAAATCTGATTCTCTATGGTCTAAAGCTTGGTGTGCCTGTGCCCCTTCCCCACTGGTCCACTGCCACATAAGTCTGCTTTCTGAGTAACACCAAAGTGCTCTCACCTCTGCTCTTGCAGAGACCCCCTAATATTTCTCCCAGGCCAAATGCTGGACCCCCTCGCTGTTCCATGAGCCGAGTTGCAGAAGAAGTCACTGATGCTGAAGATCATAAGGCTCTGGAGGCACAGCCTTCCTGGGGCTGGATATGTGCCATATGCTGAGCTCCTCCCTCACCCTGGTAAAGCAGACAATCCCTGTCACCTTTTTAAGATGTCTATGGCTGGAACATGGTCTCACTCTGTTCTTTTTTTTGGATTTTGCTGCTCCAGGAGTTGTCTTATGGCATTTTTTTTTTGGAAGGATGTAGACAGATTTTTCAGGGGGTCTGAGAGTCACAGATTTTCCTCTGCCATCTTGGCTCCACCAATATGATATATCTTGAGAGGAAATATTTTTTTTCCAATTCCACCAGCAATGGAAAATTAGGGTTCTTCATCCAGTATCTAGAATGACTGTCTGATTTACTGTATTCTTTTGATTATTAAGGTGAAGCTTAAAATCCAAGTCTTTTACATGGCCTTCCCAAACATTTTAGCTAGTGGTGATCTCTCCACAGTTTGACTATCCTAGTATTTCATAGTCCTTTCCTATGCTTTCACCTTCTAATTTTATAGCACTGATCCTTTCACAATGCTTTGACAAACTGGAAGTTCCATTTTTAAGTACGTCCTATTAATGTCCACTATCTTACATATCATAGATGTGAAATCAAAAATAAAATAGTCCTTGTCTCCAAGGACCTTATGTTCTACTGGAAAGGGCACAGTCAAGAATAAAGAAGAAAAGTAAAGAAGAGAGGGAACACCAACAACTGGAAAGATGTAGGATCAATCAATCAACATTTATGAAGCACCTACTATTTGGTAGCACTGTGCTGGGGATACAAAAAGAGGGAAAAGACAGTTTGTAAACCTCAAAGAACTCACAGTCTTCATGAAGGTAGTAACAGTTGAGCTGAACTTTAGAGGAAGATAAGTATCATAATTCTGATTCATCTACATATCAACATCAGGGCTTCATGGGGTAATTTGTCCCTAGAAGATACTCAAAAATAGTTGTTGAATTCAATTCTATATAAGAAACTGTCACACAATAAACCTCCTTCCATACAATCTAAGGTAACCTGGACCCTCAAAAAAAGCAGAAATAGATTTTATACACTATTTTTTAATGAAAAGCAATAAATACATGTTTGTGACTCACATGAAACTAGGAGAAATAGCCAATGTGTAACTAAAATGTCAAGCTGGAACAATGAGCTGATTTGGGGAAGGTAAAATTCAGTAGGGGCAAATTTAAAGTATTAAAGCTGGCATAAAGATAGAAAATAAAACAACTACAACAATACAGGATGGGGTGGGCAGTGCTAGGTAAAACCTCATGGGGGGAAGGAGAGGGGGAAAAAAGAAAGAAAAGACCTAGAGTTGACCAATATAGTGAAGGAACTCATTAAATGTAAGAAGGAGTTGGCATGGTACCAGGAAAAGTAGGAGCTCTGGACTTAGTGGACATATGTTCAAAGTCTGCCTCTGGCACTTATTACATATTCAACCTTAGATAAGCCACTTGATCTTGGTCCCAGTTTCCTCATCCATAAAATGAAAATTGGACTATATCGAGCTTTGAGATCTTTCCCAACTCTAGATCTATGATCTTATGATCTCAAATTTGGAGAAAGGTTTTGGGAAGAGATACAAAGATCTTAAAACATAAAAAAGGAATGGCAAGAGACAAGCAATATAAAGAGAAGCTAAAATCAGGCATTAAGGAATTACATTGAAATAAAACAGGAATCAAAATTTCTTCCATGTGACATAGGCTCAAAGTATTTAATTTAAAAAATACTAGGATTATTGAGTAAGGGGTCTTTCTTTTAAAAGTGAAAGTTTGAATCCCAGTAAAGTATATTCCAAATCTATACAGTTCATAAGAACAAGAGATGGGCTTAAAACCCAGGTCTGATTCCAAATCCAAGGCTATCAGTTTATCAGTTTATCAAAAAGTTATACCAGTCTCTATAGTTTTATATCATCAGTGCACAGTCATTCACTGAATGATGCACAAGTGTGCTTCAGGGCTTGATTTGTTGTTTTGCTAATTTCTAGACTTAAGAATGTATTAATAATAATAAATAATAAAAGTGTGTCTTGTATAAATTTTATTTTTCCTGAGAGATGGTTGTTAAACATATACCAGCATAGTCCAGAATATATGGGACTAAAAGATCCTTAATTAACAAATAAAAACTAAATGGCTTTCATTATATTGAATTTATAAAGGGAGAAAATGAGTCAAAATACTTAGGAAAATTTCAACAAAAGATGAAATGAAAAGGATTTTCTGGTAAACCATCAGTTAACCAGAACATTTAATTAAGCAGAAGCTTGAAATCATCAAGATTTTATAATATTTTTATTCAACAATCCATCCAACAAATATTACCAGGAATTGAATATGTAAGACATATGATCTGAATATGTTATATATAAGACTTGCCATTAATTGTTTCAGTAACCATTACTAGTAGAAGTTGTTTCTTGCCCTTCTGTTCATAGAAATAATGGAACAATACAGCATCTGAATGCTACTTATAATCAAAAAGTAATTGAATTTCAGTTCCCTCCCCTGGGAACTCATCGCACCATCCCAATAAAAGCCAAAAAATTCAAAATAATGCCCATTATAGAGAGACTGTCCCTTTGTTCAATGTTCTATAAGACTGTCCACCATTTTGCTTTGGGGAGCTACTGAGCAGCTCTAATTAACTTAAAATTATATCCAATGCAAATGTTAATATTATAAAAGCCATCTATATGACATTTTCCATGAAGAATCCTATCATTCATTTTTGTTCTCTAAAAACCATCAGACATCATGCCATGCACTGCTCATCCATGATTTGAAGGCTTGGGAGAGTTAAGGCAGTGGCACCTCAATAGGATGTTTGAAGTGAGTGTTGATATTTTAATTAGAGTCAATTCACCACCCACTGGAGCTCTGGAGAGGGACCATTTGTGGTGTACTATTGAGAAGAGATGAATGTCTCAGGAATATAACCAACTTCCTCAAAGATAATATCTCTGTGAATAAATTTTGAGAGCAATTCAAGTATGTGTTTGTTTCAGCTTTTCTCTTGGAACAGATGAACCAGGTGGATGAATAGTCATTAGGAAGTTACTGTCTTTCATGGAAATGAAGGGGATAGGAAACCAATATGACATATTTAGGCACTCACCCAAGTATTGTGTACCACAGCTTTAAGAATGCTTTCATTTTTCTTTCACAAAATTACATTCTGTTCTCTTAGATTAAGATTCTAAAAATGGAATGAATTCCTCCCTCCAAAAAATAATAAAGACTTAAGGCTTGAGGTGAAGTAGTTATGCTGTTTGGAATCAATCTGAAAGGGTTGCTTCAGAGAGTTTTGCTGACGTTTTTCAAAAACAATTAGGCTGATAAACATTCTATATGGCCAACCCAATTTTCTTTATACCCACTTCTACCCACCAATGTTGTCTCCATCTCCCTTCCTTTTCTATTTTCAAAGAATTCAAGTTAAAGTGAGAACTTTAGCTATACATGAATAGAAACTAGACCTGTGATTTCATTGCTATAGGAAACATCTAGATTTTGGAAATCCCCTCTATCAATGCAGTTCAGAACCTTTTCTGTAATATTTAATCTTAGATTCTTAGGTTAGTGAAAGTTTAAATGATTTGTCCAGGGTCACACAACCAGTATGTATCACAGGAAGGACTTGAACTGAGGACTGACCTATGGGCAGCTCTCTATCTACCATACTATGTTGCCTCTTCCTGATTCTCTGTCTCTGTCTCTGTCTCTGCCTTTGTGTATGCATATATGCATGCGTGTATATATACATACACATTTATGCATCTGTGAAACATACAAAATGAATGAAACATGATACAAAAGGATGTACTCATAGTAGCCAGTAGATCTCTAAGAAAGCATGAGAAAGCAATGAGATGTTCTAAACTAGTGGAAAAGAGAAATAAGAATCTTGAGATAAGAAGTAAGAATGTGATAAATGTCAGAATTTATGAACTATACAGCAGTTGTTATGATAAGCAGAATAGAACCTGAATCTATGTTGGTGAGTCTTTCCAAAGGAGCAAAAGAGGGAAGAGTATTTTTTAGAACATATCTATACTGAAGGGAAAGATAATTTTACTTAAGAGAAATAAAAGTTACTTACGTTGAAAGAAGCCTTAGACCTTGAAGACAAGAAATATAGTGACAAATTAAAGACTCTAGGTCTCCCAGAAGAATATTATAAAACAAAAAACAAATGTCATAATGTGAGATAAACTATAAGAAAACTTCCCAGAACTCCTGACTTGAAAAAAACAAAACAAAAACTAAAAGAATATACAGATCACTTCTATAAGAAGGAGAAAAAAAAACATTCTTCAAACATCAAGACACAGTAGTTAAATTTAACAATTCCAATAACAAACAACAAATTCTGCAAGGGATTGTAAAAGGCTTCCAAAAATAAAGGAAAGGAAATTCAAATTACAAAAAGCTATTCTGCACCAAAAAAAATCACAGAAACGAATAGAATTCTGTATCCCAAAAACTACAGGAGCTCATAATGCATCCCAAAATGATATACCTTGCAAATCTGTGCCTAATCAACAATGAAAAAATATAGTTATTCAATAGAAGGGAGACATTTAAAGCATTGCTGAAAAGAAAAAAGGAACATTTTTTCAATTTGTAAATAGTCCAAACAACAAGAACACAAGAAATGTAAATAAATACAAATACCAAGGAAAGAATAAGTAATGAAATAAATTACCCTATCTCTAGAGACTATTAAAAGAAAACATACATAAAGAAAAAGATACCTATTGCATTTTTAAAGCCACAGCAATAACAGATGGACCATTAAGAGATTTATTTTTAAAGTACTTAAGGGGCTAAAGAGGAAAGTGGAATTTAATGAAAAAGAAGGAATGGGAGATCTGGCATGGAACACCAAGACCTTATCCTCCTTAACTTTCCCACAAGTGAATTATTGTCTTTAAGGAAATTAAATTGGAGATTGGAAGAGAGAACATAAAAAGGGAAAGGGGAAATGGAGGATAGAGGGAGATATATGCTTACCCTAATTAAGTCTATGGATGAACAATGATGGGAAGTTAATATCTGAAGTCGCTTAGAAAGAAGGGCTATAAAAAAAAATGGACAGGTGGCCATAGAAAGGCCTCTATTTGCTCATCTGTAAAACAGGAGGCTTGAACTAGATGAATTCTGAATTTCCTTCTAATTAATTCTACAACTATGATCCTGATAGGAATAGCTATGTTTCTACATCAAGGGCCTCTGCATTTTCTTCCATCCACTGAGGAAGAGAGACAGTAGAGACCTTGAAAAAAGTTACATCCTGGGCTGGTTAAGGTAGCTAAAAACTGTGGAGATCTGCTTTTCTCTATGGTAAGAGGTATGTGAATTTGTTTTTTGTCATCCAAATTACCCTCCTTATATTGGGCATTATGTAAATATACCTTAGGCTTAACTAAAGACTATATGTGGAAGAAATAAAAAATAAGAGGTAAGTACTGTAAAACTAGGGAGGAAAGTTAACTGAAGCAATAAGTAACACAATATAAAAACAAACAAGAGGCTTTTCCCAGAGAGGAGAGAACTATATACTCCGAAGAGGAAGAAGCTGCTTGTCCCCCAGTGAATAATGCTGTGATCCACCTGGGCAATGAAAAGCAAGAATATTCAGTAAAGAGAAAACGAAGAAGAGATGAGTAGTTTCTCTTCAACTTAATTTGCTTTAAGAAGAAGATTGGGTAGGAGAAGGAAAATGAATTGAAAAGA
The DNA here is from genome assembly GCF_019393635.1 of Dromiciops gliroides. Classification (NCBI taxonomy): domain Eukaryota; kingdom Metazoa; phylum Chordata; class Mammalia; order Microbiotheria; family Microbiotheriidae; genus Dromiciops; species Dromiciops gliroides. The sequence goes on from NC_057861.1 coordinate 247,939,192, forward strand.
ATAGGAGGTTAAAAAAGCTAAAAAAAAAAAAAAGGAATAGGAGAGGGGAAATAAAGAATTGCAAATGCAATTAGAAGACAGAATTGTGAAGAAGTCCTGAGATTGAATTTTGAGAGCAGAATATTGACAAGTTGGAGAAAGGCTTGAGCTGAAGTAAGAAATGTGCTCAAGATGAAATAGGATTCAGTCTGAAGGAAAAGTCAAAGAGAAGGAGCTGAGGAAAAGTAAATCTTAGTGTTAAAAGAGGAAAAAGATGTAGAAAAAGAAAAAGATCCTAGGCTTGTCAGTCAGTCAATAGTCAACAAACCTTTAATAAATGTTTGGTGTCCAGTTGTTTTTCAGACCTGTCTGACTCTTTGCGGCTAACATGATAGAAAAGAAAAAAAGAAAAATGACAATTGCTGAATGGAATGGAGGGGATGGGACATTGATGCTCTCCACTATTGCAAACCAGTCCAACCATTCTGGAGAAACATTTGGAAATATCCACAAAGGGCTATACAATTGTGCATGCCCCTTGACTCAACAATACCTCTATTTGGTCTGAATCCAAAAGAGGTCAAAGAAAAGGGAAAAGAATCTATTTGTACAAAAATATATATATAATTTATAGGAGCAGCTAGGTGGTGCAGTGGATAAAGCACCAGCCCTGAATTCAGGAGGACCTGACTTCAAAACCAGCCTCAGACACTTGACACTTACTGGCTGTGTGACCCTGGGCAAGTCATTTAACCCTCATTGCCCCTCCCCCCAAATATATATATATATATATATATATATATACATATATGTGTGTGTGTGTGTGTGTGTGTGTGTGTGTGTGTATAATTTATAATAGCTCTTTTGGGGCTGGCAAAGAATTGGAAATCAAAGGAATGCCCATCAATTGGTGAATTGCTAAACAAATTATGGTATATGACTGTGATCAAATATTATCATGCTATAAGAAATGAGGAGTACTGTGGTTCTCAGAAAAATCTGGGAAGACATATGAATTGATGAATAGTTAAATGAGCAGAACCAGAAGAAAATTGTGCATAGTAATAGTAATGTTGTAAGGATGATCAACTATGAAAGACTTAGCTACTCTGATCAAGACATTGATCCAAGATAATTCCAAAGAACCCATGTTGAAAAATAGTATCCACTGCTAGAGAAATAACTAAAGAACTCTGAATGCAAATTGAAGCATACTTTTTAGTCTATGTTGTCTTATGCAACATAGCTAATATGAAACTATGTTTTGTATGCCCACACATATAATCAACATCAAATTGCTTGGTCTCACAAGGTGGGGGCAGGAAGAAAATTCAGAAGAAAAAAAATTTAAATGAATGTTTAAAAGAATTTACATGTAATTGGGAAATATTTTCCAAAACAAATAAAATACATTTAAAACTAAAATTTAGCTTTAAACATTCAAAAAAAAGAAACTGCTCAGGATCTCATTGCATGTTCACTGTATTTATCATTGGTTTTGTTGGAATAAAATTATACAAAAGCATACATACTTTATTAAAAAGCAATAGAATAAAAAAATCAATAGAATAGATAAAAGTGATAAAAGTAATGGTAGTGTAGCAATAGATGTTACGATTATAGATTCATGGTCCAAGGACTTCAACAGGTATCTGATAGAAACCCTTCATTTTAAAAATGAAAAAAAAAAGAGTTCCAGGAATTTGAAGTGATTTTCTCAAGAAAAATGCCTGCAAGGAAATATATGAGGGAGGAAGCATGCTAGAGTATGGATGAATAGAAGAAAAATAAAAGAAATATTGTTATAGAGAAGATTTTTTTAAATCAAATTTGCTAATTATTGATCTATTTGTGTCACTTCAAAATACTGGTCTTAGTATTACTTATGCTTTCATTTTCTTTTTTTATTTTCAATTTTATTGATCCCTATTTTGATCTTAGTTATTTTTCTTCTGTTTTCTATTGGTTGTTGCTTTGCTCCTTTTCTGTTGTTGTTGTTGTTGTTGTTTAATTAGGTAGACAGCCCATTGGCTTTTCCCCTCTTTTTTAAAGGCATTCAGAAGAATAAATTTATTTTAAATATTGTCTTGGCTATATTTCATACATATTGATAACTATCATCTATATTGTATAAAATGATGTAATTTGTTACTATTTTTTATTTCTCCTCTCACCTACTCATCAGTTAATAATTCATATTTTAGTTCTTACATAGGTATTTTATATATTTTGCTATTATTCAAAGTTTATTTTATTCATTTTTATATTACTTCTGTTTATTTTATTGAATTATTCTCTGTAAATGCAATATATAGAATCTCTAATTTTCTATTTTCACCTGTTTCTTCTATGTAATTAAGCATATATTCAATTTTTGTGTGTCATGAGCACTAAGGGAAAAAGGTCTAGTCTTGGCTAGTGCCATTGGATTTTCCCCATATATCTATCCAGACTAAACTGTTTAATTTTTTATTTAGTCCTTGACTTTCTTATTTATCTTTTTTTTAGATTTGTCATCTATAGACCACACACCAAGTTTTCTCCAATGCCTACGTGTACATGAAACTGGCTTATCAAGAGCTTTGGCAAGCTTTCAAAGCCAGTGTTCTTATAAGTACTATTCTCCTTCTATATTTTAGCAATCACTTATTAAATAGATATTTTATGGCAACCACTGTGACAGGTGCTAGAATTACAGAAGGAAAAAAGGGGGGAAAAGTACTTTCCCTCGAGGAGTTTGCATTCTACTGAAAGGAGTTGTGTTATATAAATTATTGTGGTACCAGATTGTTTCTAGCTAAATTATTGGGGGCCTGACTGGGTTTTTTCCTAAAATATTGCTACTTGTAAATTAATGGCTATTGTACCCATTTTGGGCAGCAAGCAATTATTATTAAAGCATATTAAATGTTAGTAAAGAGTTGACATTGTGGCATTAAACCCAAGCCAAAACACACCCAGTGCCATATTGTTTCTACATTACCTAAGAGGAGAGTACTCCCCAAGTCACAGCCTTCAGAGAGCCTAGAGTGCGGGGCTGGAAAGGTGTTCACTTCCTATTCTGAGTCTTTTTCCTCTTCAAAAAGCCTCTTACACACTGACTAAAGCTAATTGACTAGCATCATTCAATTCCATTGGTTGACATGACCTGAGGGTGGTCCATGAGCTATACAGTGATGACATCAGGATCTAGTCAAGACAGACCCCCAGAGAAGCATAGACACATTCAGATAGGTATGGCTTTAATCTCCTTACTTCACTGAGCTAGTCTTATCTCTATTATACCTTTGGACTGGCTCTGAAAGAGACCAGCTAAAGATCCTGAACTAAATTTTCTAGCTAAGACTGGGTCCCTCCAAGTCCCATCCCCCCACCCCCGGGCAAAATTCATTATTGATAATCATTTTCTCACAGAATTAAGGGAGTTCAACAGATAAAATATCATCTGAGGAGGGAGACAGTGCTAATAACTTGGGGGCAGAATTGCTAGGAGGTGACACCAGGAAAATTGCCAGGAAAGAAGCTAAAGATTTTGCAGGACTGAGGTGATAAGGGAATGCATTCCAGCATATATAGTATATACAAAGTAATGGAGGTAATTAATGGGATTGCTGTGTTTAGACAACAACAGAAAGATTTTTTCAACTAGTTTGTTTGAAACAGCATGTGGAAGGGACTAACATGAAATAATTCTGGAAAGGAAGAATCATGGGATCATTGAAATAGAGTCGAAAATTGGAAGGGTTCTTAGAAGTCATCTAGAATAAACAATCTCCTCATATGCAAGTTGAAGAAACTAAGACCCAGAGAGATAAAGTACTTGTCCAAGATTACACACATAGCAAATGGCAGAGTTGCATTTGTATTAAAGTCCTTTGACTCCAAATCCAGTATTCTTCCCACCATAATGTACCAAATTGCTTACAAAGTTACACTAAAGGATGTCCTTCAAATGTCAGGGTGAGGAGTTTCTATTTCATCCTAGAAACAATAGGGAGCCAATAAAGTTTCTAGAGAGTAGGAGTAACATAGTTGGACTTCTGCCTTTAGAATATTATTTTGATTTCTTATTGTTGTCATTATTGTTGTTGTTTGTCATTTGATCTCAAAGAGGACCATGACATCAGGAGGTGACATCATGACTTGCAATGAATTGAATTTAAATGAGGGAGGGCTGTGCAAAGTCACAAACCACACTCTCTCCTCCATATACATATATGAAGATGACTGATTTGGCCCCAGAGATTTGAAGCAATTGGGGCTAAGTGACTTGCCCAGGGCCACACAGCTAGTAAGTGTCAAGTGTCTGAGACCAGATTTGAACTCAGGTCCTCCTGACTCCATGTCTAGTGTTTTATCCACTACTCCATCTAGCTGCCCACAATTTTGGCTAAACACAATGAGTCCAATTGGGTGAAAGTTCATGAAGATTTCAATTATATTAATGGCTATATGTCTAGAGAGAAGGAAAGTGTGTGAGAAAAGCTGTAGCGGTAGAATCGATAAGACTTGACAACCAATTTAATATTTTGGATGAACAACAGTGGAGTGTAAGAGGAATCTGAGCTTGCAAATTTTCATTGATTAGAGGATGTTAATGCCCTAAAATGAAACAAGGAAATTTGCAAGAGGAATGAAGATGGGGAGGAGGGGAATAAATGAACATTTCTATAATGCAAACATTTTGTTTGGAATACCTACAGAAATTGTAGAAGATATGAAACTAGAGTTCAGGAAAATAATGTGAGAAATATAGTTTGGGGTATTACCTAAATAATGAAAATTCTGAAACATGTATATACTGATGAGATCACCAAAAGAAAAATTATACACAGAAAGTAACGTCTATAATGGAGTCTGAAGGATACCCATGTTAAGTGGGTAAGTGATGGGTGCTAATCTAGCAAGAAAACTGGGGAATTATATCAGTAAGAGATTGCCACACTTAACACTTACTAGCTATGTGACCCTGGGCAAGTCACTTAACCCTCATTGCCCTGAAAACAAAAACAAAAACAAAAAAAACAAAAGCTGTTATAAAGACTGAAAAAACTATAGGATTTAACATTGAATTGTGCATTGGAAAAATTTTTCAAGAGTGAAGTAAGTGGTGATGTTAGAAACCCTATTTCAAGGAGCTGATATGTGAGTAGATGGTTTGAAGCTTAAAGCAGCAAGCATAAAAATTCTCTCTATAAACTTGGTCATAAAAGAAAGGAGAGATATAGGAGGATAGCTTGAGGAGATGACAGGGTAAAATGAAAATTTTGTTTAAAGGATGACATATGAAGCCTTTGCATTTTCTGTCAAATTAAATAGATTGCCCTCTATCTGATGTATTGCTAGCCTGAGTGTTGGCTTTGGGGTTTATTTTCCAGTTCCTCATCTCAGCTCAAATTCTTATATTCCCAAGGTAAATCCTGTGTTGGAAGATGAGGCAAAAATAAGGTGATTATTGAAAATCCCTCAATATTGAATTCAGTCTGTGTAAACTAGGACTTTAGTTCTGAGTTACAGCAAATATGAGACAATATAGAGAAAGAGTAATCAACATGGAGTTGGAAGACTTGGATTTGAGAGGAAGGCAAGAACAAGCATTGATTAAATAGCTCCTATGTATCTGAAACTGTGCTAAGCCTTTACAAACATTTCATTTAATTCTTACAAAAACCCAGTGAGGAAGGGTACTATCATTATCCACATTTTACAGAAGAAGCAGCTGAGGCAAATAGAGATTAAGTGGTTTACCCAGTCACACACCAAGTAACTGTCTGAGCATGGATTTGAACTCAGTCCTGACCCCAGGTCTAGCACTCTATCCACTGTGCCACCTAGATTCCCAAAGTTTGAAATTTGGCTTTGCTTTTTTGAGCTTTTACTAGCTCTGTGACCCAAGATAAGTCATTTGACCTCCCTGAGCCTTATATTTCTCATCAGTAGAAAAGCCTTAATACTTGAAATATCTGCCTCACCTAGTTTTGTTTACAAAGCTTTGTAAAAAGGCAAAATGCAATATAAAATGGGCTATTCAATTGCCCCTTGGAATGTCTTACCCTCTTACTCAAACCTGGTACCAAACATTCTAGCAGCCCTGAATTATTCCTACACTTCAGAGAACAATACCAGGGTGTCAACATAAGGCTGGGATAACCTGTGGAGGATGGGAGTTCATCACAAGCATAATTACTGGCCTACCTAACAATTCTGCATTCTTTGACAGCTTAGGATGGAAGTCAAATTCAAGATAATGTGATTAATATTATCCTACTATGTTCAAATTATCTTGAAGATAGAGTTCAGTCTCCTTAGCCTAAAATATCAGGTTCCCCACAATCTGCCTACAATATACCTTTTAGATGGATTTTTTCCAGTTTCCCTATAACCAAACTTATTAAAATATGGAACTCTTTACATTTTGCTCAAACTGGTAAATCCAACATACTTTGAATATGGCTTATACTTCCTTGTCTCTGTGCCTTTCATTCCAATTTGAACTGATTTCCCTATAACTAGCTCAAATCTCTCCTATCTAGAGTCTACCCACCATTTAGGGCCCAAGGAATATACTTTAAGTATAATCTTCATCTTCCTCTAAGTCCAGTACTGTACTCTGCCTCATAGCATCTGTAATTCCAAATAAAAATACTGAGTTTATATGGATTGGATTCAATCTTGAGAGTTTCTCAATAATTATCTTCCTTGTCTCTTGCCTCTAGAAAGGGTGTCCCCTTGGAAATTCATAATTTTTTGTACTGGAGCCTCCACAAAATAAGCTTCAAAGCAAGCAGTCAGACTAACAATACGTTAAATATGAGACAACCTATATTTCACCTGATAAAATATTCGAAGGATTCATATGAGAGCCCATGCACAATCAAGAAAACTGTCCATTTTGTGCACACCTTTTTCTTAGGAACCTATGCATTTTTCTTCAGACTAATCATATTGCTGTGAGTTTGACTCCCACTCTAAACTGTGAAAGAATGGAGTACCCCATAAACTTATGGTGAAAGCCCTGACAAAGAGCCTTCTCTGAAGCACATAAAGAACTTATTGTTGCTAAAATGTTTGATGGCACTTAGGCAGCTAACTGATACAAAGGATAGAGTACCTGGCCTAGAGGTAGGAAAACTTGAGTTCAAATTTGATTTCAAACATTTACTAAATTGTGACCTTGGGCAAGTTCCTTAACCTTTGTTTGCCTCAGTTTCATCATCATTCAAATGGGAATATTAATAGAACCTACCTTCCAGGGTTGTGAGGATCAAATGAAATAACAATTTTAAAGTGCTTAACACAGTGCCTGATAGACAGTAAGAACTATATAAATGTTAGTGATTTTTATTGTTATTAATTATTATTATTATTATTACTTTATAATTCCTGCAAGTATGTAGGAACTACATAGTCCTCATAACTCATGGTACCATTGCAAAACAATAACCAGGTGAATTCTACTATATCATGCTGCTCAGAATTTAAAAAATTTTAGTTAGAAGGAACCTTTACAGTAATCTAGGCCAACCTGAACCACAAAAATATTTCTTTTTCTAACATATCTCTATACCAAGTGACCATACAACCTTTTCCTTTCTTTTCCTTTCTTTTCCTTTCTTTCTTTCTTTCTTTCTTTCTTTCTTTCTTTCTTTCTTTCTTTCTTTCTTTCTTTCTTTCTTTCTGTGAGGCAATTGGGGTTAAGTGACTTGCCTAAGGTGACACAGCTAGTAAGTGTTAAGTGTCTGAGGCCAGATTTGAACTCAGCTCCTCCTAACAACAGGGCTGGTGCTCTATCCACTGCACCACCTAGCTACCCTGCAACCTTTTCTAAAAGTCTTCCAATCAGGGGGGACTCACTACTTCCCAAGTTCATTGTGCTTCTGGACAGCTCTACTTCTTAGGCAGCTCTCTTTTTTTCCCTGACTTTAAGCCTAAATTTGCCTTTTGCAACTACCACTCATTATGCTTAGTTTTGTGTTATGAAAACCACAAAGTATATGACTGCAACCTCTTTGATTTGATAGTTCCCCAATTAGTTAAATAGCTATCATGTACTTCCAGAATCTTCTCTTATCCAGCCTAAACATCCTCTCAGTTCCTTCACCTAGCCTCGTAGGATACAGACCCCTCTCCATTTTGATTGACCTTCATTTGGCACTCTAGTTTATCAATGTCCTTCTGAAAAAAAGGCACCAGAACTAAACACAAGAATTCAAATGGAGTCGATCAAAGGAAGAATACATCAAGACAATTCATTCCTTTATAGTTCCTAGAAGCTATGCAGTCTTATTATAGCCCAAGAGTCCATTTGCATGTGTAAAAATAAGCTATTATTATGAGTAAAGCAGGTATCCCCAAGAAGCTCCCATTAAGAGCCTCCTGAGAAGTAGCCTCGGCTTGAATGGCTGAAAAAAGGTGGCACCAAACACCTCTCTAGAGAGCTCCTTCTATTGTCGTATAGCTCTGATTGTTAGGAAGCTTTTCCTGACATCAATCCTAAACTGGTATCTTTGCAATTTCTACTTATTACTCCTGGCTATGCGACAGTGCAGTTTGCTGAGTATATAAACATAAAACTCAGACAGTCCCCACCCTTAGTACTCTCCCTTCCTTCTAATCTTTGCAGTGTTTGATTTGTCCATTCTCTCAGATTTATGACTTACTTGGGAATAAAGCTTATGGCACTGGTATTTATTTTGTTTTTTTTAATGATTTCATTGGGTGGCACAGTGGATAGAGCACCGGCCTGGGATTCAGAAGGACCTGAGTTCAAATCTGGCCTCAGACACTTAACACTTACTAGCTGTGTGACCCTGGGCAAGTCACTTAACCCCAATTGCCTCACCAAAAAATAAAATAAAATAAAATGATTTCCCCTTTTTTTCAGGGCAATAAGGGTTATGTGAATTGCCCAGGGTCACACAGCTAGTAAGTGTCGTGTCTGAGGCTGGATTTGAACTCAAGTCCTCCTGAATCCAGGGCTGGTGCTTTATCCACTGCACCACCTAGCTGCCCAATTGTACTAGCATGTTAAAAAAAGTCTATCTATGTCTCTTGTAGAGGCACCTGGCTATATCTAGGTGTCTGCATCCAGTTGTCCTGGACATAATTGACTAGAGTCAGTATGAGTCTTGGTATGCTCAATTTGGAGGTTACTGAGAAAAATCAAACTGTTTCTATTATATGTATTCCAGAAGCTAGAACTAATCTTGAGCAGGTCATGACTGGGCCTCTGCCTCCTCTCTAATTCAGAACTAAACCTTTTGAGGAATGAATAAAGGGAAATTTAAAATTATACTAAATCACTGGCCATGAAAGGTACATGGCATGATGTCATTGCCTATGCTAATAGAAAGTAGGCAGAGGGGAAAGTATTTAGGGAAAGCCTAGTGTGTCAACATAAAATTAAAGCTAACTGAATTTTTGATGGATAGCATGAAGATTCTGGATTATAGCTATAGTCAACTCTATTATCCATGCTAACTGAAAAGAAAAAGATAACAGAAGTAATTTCAAAATAGCAAGAAATAGATTAGAATTCCCTTATATTTTGCCAGGCATCCTATCACACACTGTCATATCAAATCTCTCTCTCTCTCTCTCTCTCTCTCTGTGTATGTGTGTGTGTGTGTGTGTGTGTGTGTGAGACAGACAGAGAGAGAGAGAGAGATGAGAGAGAGAAACTTCAAATACTCATTTCATGTATGCCTAGCCTCAAACTTGGCTACCCTGTAAGGAAATTCCCAGTGTCCCTAAAAACTAAGAATTTGACATCACTTCCGAAAAATGGGTATGGTTCTTTAATCAAGGATCTTATTATGATGATATTGCTTGATCATGTCCTTCAAGAAAGTGGTGTATCGGGGCAGCTAGGTGGCGCAGTGGATAGAGCACCAGCCCTGGAGTCAGGAGTACCTGGGTTCAAATCCGGCCTCAGACACTTAACACTTACTAGCTGTGTGACCCTGGGCAAGTCACTTAACCCCAATTGCCTCACAAAAAAAAAAAGTGGTGTATTATAATTAACTCAAATTAACAGAGGGCTCTTAAAGCTTGGCATGAGAGGCAATGAACAAGTGTTATGATATCATAACCTGCCTGTAGAATGATTTTACAATCCTTGCTTTAGTAGTAAGGTAATAATTGGAATTATCTAAAAGCACTGTGATTTCATAAGCTTCATATTTCTGGTAGCCTAAAATAACCCTAAGATGATGGACTCTCAAAAGCTCCTGAAGTAAAGCACTTCATATTCCATTTTATAGAAACATGGGAGCTTGGGAACGTGGACTGACATTGTTAAGAAGCTTTAGAGAAAAAGCCAGAAAACTAGTTATTAACACAAAATGTGTTGAGATCATTTCCCTGTGCTTATGGATCTTTCATATACATTTGTTTAGATGGAACATAAACAGATGCCAGCTCTTTGAAGTGCCTTTTTTTGCTGCCTTTGCTCTGTTTTTGTACGGCAATCATTCCAATGAAGTATAATAGGCTCTAAGCACCCCAGTGGAAATATTTGCTCAAATACTCACATTGTTCACATTTTTTCCAATATGTCTTCCCTGATTTGAGCTGGCAGAATTATAAAGGGCTCAGGTTCAGTCTATAGTGTAGCTTAATCACGAGCTGCATTTCCCCAGCTCAAGCTCCAATTCGAACATCAAGGCACTAATGGCACTTAATGCAGACTTGGGAAATGTCCCAACGATGACCAGTGAACAGAGGACCCACGCATGTGCCAGGCTGATTGAACATCCTCCTGACAATAGTTGTTTTAGCTCTGTGCAGAGAGGAAAGAAGCCAGCATTTTTACACAATGCCATGCCTTGAATAGTTCCAATTTCAGCCTAATCACACTGTCCTTAAAATTTCACTCTGCTTGAATAATGAAAAAAGGTGATATGAAAATTGTATGAAACTCACATGCCCCAGGACAGGTTCAGTTGGATGTAATTACATATGCTTCAACAGCTGGAGCAGTGTGCTGCGGAAAAAGGCTTTTAAGGTGACAGAAGTTAATTGCACAGGTTTTAGGGCAGGAGGAAATGTATGTGGGGGAGCAAAGGGAAAGGACACAAACCCTTAGAGGGTGTTAGATTTCTGAAACTTGAGAAAAGAAGGATATTGCTAAATTAGAAATGGACGTAGAAAGATAAATGGGGAGGTGCTATTCTTTTTTTCTCTTTTAATATGGAAGAAATTTTAAAAAAAGGAGAATCTTACCTAGAAGGGAAGCACCATGTCTCTGGCAAGACTCCCAAGCATAAAGTTCTTTATGATGTCCCTGCATGGGAAATAGGACAGCAGCCCATAAAATAGGGCTGTGATATTTCCCCAGTGACACTGGTCTACAAGGCAGCCTAGTGAGAAATATCACATTTTCCTGCAATGCTCATAATGACAGTTGTGTCTATCATAGGGCTATATAGTACTAGGCTATAGAAACTGGAATGCATTCAGCCCCGACTCCAGCTGGAAAACAGAAAGCTTTTGAAAGAGACCCTTTGGGTGGCATTTTTCTAATGAAGGCTGAACCACTTTTGCAAGCTGTGTTAGTTTTGTCACAAAGAAGAGAAAGGAATTGTGCCAAGTGAATGTGTCACATTTTCAAGGAAAGTTTCAAAAGAGAAGGAAGTAGGTTGTCTTATCAATCTCAGACTTACCCATCTTCCTAAGGGAAAGAAGGTGGGAAGTGGGGGACACTACCTTTTCATAAAGCTACTTTGGATAAAAATGACTATGCATACACTCCTAGAGAAGACTTACAACATACACACATTTCAGGCAAACACTGTCCCATTTCTGAGCATCTTCAACAAAAGTGTCAGATAAATTGCTCTCCCCCAAAAAATGATTTTATCTTTACATAATTATAGGCTCTTCTAGAAAGGCACGTAGTTATAGTTGGGCTTTTAATAAGCCCGGTACTTTGAGTTATGGCCCTTGCTCAAGGATAGTGCCACCAGTACATTAATTGATACTAATAAATTAATTATATGGCACTGAGGTACTTAATAACAAGAGAGGCACACTCATATAGTGAAGGTTTATTGTTGAATTTTAATGCAGAATTCAAATAGATCAGTTTTAGTGCTTATTATTCCCTTTTCTTCAGACACATGATTCTGATTAGCTAAACTTGTTTTTAAGATATTCTCACAGTGTTCTGGAAAAGCCAAAAAATCTTTTTCCTGGGCTAGAATGTAAACACAAACACTGAACCACTTACAAACCTATCCGTCAGCAATTTGCAATCCTATAATTTCATTTCAAATGAAAATCTCTTAATGCTCAAACACTCTCCCCAGGGGTGTCAAGCTTCAGAATTTTCAAGGCAAACACAACCCTTATTTCTTCTCTAGAATCCACTTAATCCTGATTTCTCATTAAAAGACTTATTTACAGTAACATGATGTAATCTGGTTTCTCATTATGGACAGCTGTGTTTATCTGTTTCCAGATCCCATTAAAGGTGCAGATATACTTATTTAGGATTAGTGATTTCAAGAGTTTTTTTTCACTTTATTATGACTTCTTATAGCTTGCCAAATTTTTACCTTTTCATAGGAAATGAAGTCATGGAGTTCGAAGAGTTTTGTCAGTTTATTCTTGATCTAGTACTTTGTGTTTTAGAAACAGGCTTTAACCAGAGAGACATTGCATGCTCCTAGGCTTGGTTGTCTTTAATGTTCTTTAAATGTCTTAATTTAGCTAGGTAAAAAGGAGTCTTTTTTCTCATTTGTAAAATGTAAACAAAGTCAATTGAAAACAAAGTCAGGGTCAGGGACAGCATAGAAGGTGGTCATGCATAGAGTAAGGGTTGAATTGGAGGACCTCAGAAATCAGTTCTGATTCTGGAATTCTGATTCTATGAGTAATCAGAAGATTGATTTGGACAATCAGTCTTTCAAGAAATAGTGCAATAACCTTTTAAAATTAATTCCAAAAACAAAAGTGATAAAACAATGCTCAAATATATGGGAGGCATGTGAGGATAATTGGAGGGAAGAATGTTTGAAAGTCATCTATAAATCTTCTCCTCTGCCGGGTTTCAAAACTCTCCATAAACCATAACAGGGTTAGGAGCCATTTTATTATTTTAAAAGACATTGAGAAAACTAAATTCAACTTAATTCAATTTAATTCAATCCAACATTAATAAGTGCCTACCTCAGAACACTATGCTAGGGATAGGGAAATATACCAAATCTATAGAAGAAAAGATTTGCGTTGATACAGTTTGCAGATTCCCCAAATAACTTTACAATTCATTTCTGTGTTTAATATTCTTCCCTGTAGGTAACTCAAATAATTCATGCATCACATTGTCTTTTTACTCTTATTCTTTTTATAATAGAGACAAAGAATGGTTAGCTGTTTCTGAATAATAACCTTTCATAGACTCAGCATAATGCCAAGTTCAGATGTTATGATACCATGCAACAATAACTCCAGCCCCACTCAGAGGATTTCCACTATTTATGAATGCTACCTTTGCTCTCAGATGTCCCTGCCTAAGCATGGTACAGTGGATAGGGAACACGATTTAGAGTCAAGAAGATCAAATCACATCTCAGTCCTTTATCCTTAGGCAGCTAGGTGACACAGTAGACAGCATACTGGGCCTAAAATTAGGAAGATCTAGGTTCAAATTTGGCCTCAGATACTTAATAGCTATGGGATGACCATGGGCAGTCACATAACCTCTGCTTGCCTAAGTTTTTCTCAACTATAAAATGGGAATAATAATACCTATGTCACTGAATTGTGAGGATTAAATGAATTAATATTTCTAAAGTGTTTAGCACAGTGCCTAGAACACAGTACACACTATATAATAGCTTATTCTTTTCCTCACCTTTCCTTTATTAGCTGGGTGACCCTGGACAAGTCAGTTGACTTCTCTGTCCCTCAGTTCCCCCAAATATAAAATGAGGGGGTTGGACTCAATTGACTCTAACATCTTTTCTAGTTCTAAATATACGAACCTGTAAGCACATGACAAAGAGTTGGAGGTGAAGAGGGTTGGGTTGGATTTGGCTCAGTTCCAAGAACACAAAGTATTATAATGCACTCTTTTCACTTAAATGAAGCTGGAAAAGCTTTATTTTTCTCCATTCCTTGCCCAACCCATGTCTTATAGGAGAAGTGTCTATTCTAAGGATTGATGACTTGGTTATCTGGGAAATGGCATAGACTAAAGAAGGATTTGGGGGGTGGGGGAGAATGATGAGGAAGAATTATAGTTATTGCCAAGAGATAAAAAGCAGCATGACCTAGACATGAACCCAAGAATGAACAGTGCCTCTGTGAATCAAATTTCTATCTAGAGATAGTGATAAGGGTATATGTTAATTCAGGTTAATAATCCTTATTGTTAAGTATAAGCAAAACTAAGGCAGGCCAGCTGGGAAAGATGATCAAATGACAGTGAGCCCATTCCCCATCGCTATCAGCCATAGTTTTATGAAGGTTTACTAATGTACTTAATTAAATCCAAGATTTTTTTTTCTTATTTAACTTCATGGCCACAGAATACTATGATGGCAGAAGGGTAGAGAGTGGCATTTATGAGAGAAGAGTAGCAGTCCCTGGCCCAAGCCATTCCATTTGAACCTGAAAGTCCATATAAACAAAAGCAAATCAAGCATAGTCCTTGACCTAGAAAAAGAATTTGCCTAAACTCTGTACTAGCTTTGCTCATAATAGGTAGGGTATTGGATAAAGGGTTGGACAGGGAATCAAGAACAAAGCTCAAATCTTACCTTCAAATCAGAAACTTGTGAATTGTGTGACCCTAGACAAATTACTTAACCTCTTCCAGCTTTAGTTTCCTTATCTATAAAATGGAGATAACATTCTCAAGAGAATTTTTATGAGAATCAAATGAGAAAATATGCTGCATATAAAAGTGCTTTGCAAACCTTAAAGTATCTATCTGTGGGCTTTGCTATTTATCCTCTTTCCTCCATAATCGGAAATACATTCTGTCCCTGTGGCCTCTCCCAATGATTGGATGGCTCTACCCAGAACTTACCTTTAAGAAAGGTATACAGGACAGCCACCTCTCATTTCTCTCTGGGCTACACTGGATTTTCTCTACCAGGTCCCCAGTGGTATGCTGGTAAATGTTTAACAAATGACTGGGTGAAGGGATGTACACATGATACATTTTTAAAAAGCTTAACCTGTATTGTTATTTTCTCCATCACATTCTTAAATTTTCATTCTTCTTCATTTCTCATCACCCTCTCTGCTTGCTGTCAATCCCATGAACATCACACTTTCCCAAGGTTAAGCTTATCACTAGAAATCTCATCATTATGGAGATTGTTTTAGTTTTGATACTCAACAACTGACCAGTTCCAATTGGACAATGCTGCTCCTTCCTTGCTTCCTTGCTTCCTTCCTTCCTTCCTTCCTTCCCTCCTATTTTCCCTCCTTTCCTCCCTAATTCCTTCTTTCCTTCTTCTCTTCCTCCCCTGACATGGGGAATCATACATTTATGTGTGGGTGCTTTGCCCAAAGGAATATGGATTTCTTGAAATGAAGCTCCATTAAACCAGGCTTTGATAAAGCCCATTGGTATTCAAATGGAGTTACTTGACTATGCCTTAAATCCAAATCACTCTGGCTCTCACTGATTGGTCAGTAATAAGTCCCAGGCCAAGCCTCGGTTGGTCATAGTTTGCATTTTGATGTCTCAGAGTGAATTTAAAAAGCAATTATTTCTGTTTTGGCCAGAAACCCCAAGGGTCTTTTCCTCCCAGATTGATTTTTTTTTTTGAGTAGGTAAAGGAGGCCATTTTTTTGTCTCATTTCTTACCTACACTTGAGACCTGGAATATATCTTAGCTTTAAAAGGTCTCCTGATCTACATCTTGCCAATGGACCCAGATGGTTCTGGAGGAAAGAGTGAGGCTGGTGACTTTGCACAGCCTTGTCTCACATAAATCCAGTTAACTTGGAGGTCAAGACATCATTGTTGGGGGCAGCTAAGTGGCACAGTGGATAAAGCATCAGCCCTGGATTCAGGAGCACCTGAGTTCAAATCCGGCCTCAGACACTTGACACTTACTAGCTGTGTGACCCTGGGCAAGTCACTTAACCCTCATTGCCCTGCCAAAAAAAAAAAAAAAGACATCACCTTCCCCATGTGAGGGCCAAAATTAGATATAATAAGTGTTATTTGGGTGACTCAACTTAATATTGGGATCCTGTAAATATGAGGCACCTTTTTAGGTTTAATCTCCCCTCTGAACTATTCTTTTTTTTTTTTTTAGTAAGGCAATTGGGATTAAGTGACTTGCCCAGGGTCACACAGCTAGTAAGTGTTAAGTGTCTGAGGCCGGATTTGAACTCAGGTACTCCTGAATCCAGGGCCGATGCTCTATCCACTGCGCCATCTAGCTGCCCTGAATTATTCTTTTTAAATATTTCTCCCAGGCCAATAAGAAAGGAGCCTTTAAACTTTAGTTCACAAAAGGATCAGATTTTATTACTTGGGAATTAATTAAACAACAAAGGTGAAACTAATAAAAAATCAAAGATAAGGAAATAGGAAAATGGAAATACAGATGAATATTATTAACTCTAAACTTAGCCTAAGCTGGTTCAAAGTAATTTAGGGTTTTCCCTAAGTAACTCACCCAAGCCTAAATAGCACACCAGACTGAGAACCAGCACACAGCCACCACGACCTCAGTCAACTGCCAGAGAGAGTATTCCCCTTTCCAGAAGTGCCTGAGAGCTTAGCCTACCAGAAGTGCCTCGCCTCCCTTCAGGTCCCATTCAATCTTTCCTCCCCCAAAAGGGGAGGTTTTTCAATAGCTGCTCATAGAGACTTCTCCTTCTGACCTCAGTAGCATACTTAATCTCAGGGTGTGCCAGGTGTGGCCCCTCCCAAATGATTCAGCTAAAATTTGCGATATTAATCTTTATCACAAATAATTTTTACCACACTCATGTCATTGGTCCTCTTAAAGAACGAAGGGCAAACACAACAACAACATACAACAGCCTCCTTAAATACTCAGTTGCCTCTCCCATCTGATTGGGGGGCTGTATAATGAGCAAAAAGTTGTACCAAAACTTCCCTCAGAATTTTCCAGCCAACTTTTCATTTCTCTCCAACTGTTCTACTTGGTTTCACTTCACAAAATAACACCCTTCCTTCTAAGGGTACCCTTTGGTGCCCTGCATCCTTCTTTTTAACTTCCTTTTATATATTGTATATTTTTATTATAAGCTCCTTGAGAGCAGGTGCTGTCTTTCTTCTTATCATTTTTATCCTCAGAGATTAGACAGTATCTGCCATTTAGTCACCACTTAATAAATGTTTATTGGTCAAATCTAGACAAAAAAAAATGAACCCTAATTTATAGAATTTGCTGATTTCCAATGTGCAAGTGCTAACACTGAAAATTTAATAATTGGCCTTCTCAAATCTGTGTGAACTGGTTCTAACATAGTATTGATGGTCCCTCGATGGGTACCTTCATTCTCTCTCCAATCCCATCTCTGTTTTTCAGGGTTTTTTTATGTGTTGTCATCCTCCAATAGAGCATAAACCCTTGACAGCAGGGGCTGTCTATTTTTTTTCCCACTTAAAAAGCATAGTTACTTTATTTTTTAATATAATTTTATTTTCCAAAATATATGTAAAAACAAAATTTTAGCATCATGCTTATATTGGCATTTCCAACACTTAACACAGTAAGGACTAGTATGGGTTAACATAGTGACTAATGTTTGTTTACTGATTGACTACAATCTATACCCAAACCTATGAACTAAGGTATTTACTTCATCTTTTCTATGTAATTTGACTTTATTTGCCTCAGTCAGTTATTAGATGACTTACAATATCGTTAAACTTTCAGTCTTGACCGCACCTGGTAACTCTGTCCTGTTGCTACTCATGTCCCAATGTGGTACAAGCTATTCAAACTTTAATCAGAAGGGGCAGGGTGTGTGTTTATTCTGACTTCTGTACTCTACCCCCTGGGCTTTGAGACATTAAAGTATGGAGAAAAGTAAAAAATTAATATATGGATGATCACTGATCAGAGAATGAAACATGTCAAAGTGAAGACTAAATGATAACCAGAATCACTCATTTGAGAGACAGAGTATGATTTAGAGAATCCCTAAGTCCCAGCAGCAGGATCATGCTTTCCAAGATTCTTAGTCAGGAGTATTCACTGCAGACAACAAGGTCATAAAACTTACTGAGAGACAATAAATATTCCCTGAGGTGCCTGACACCAGCAGAGGAATTCATCCTAATGCATTATAGTGAAACTAACTTCAGCTACACACCCCAGAAGAAACCCAGCAGACAGATAATGAGCAGGAGGGTGCTGCCCTACTTTATCATCTTCTTACTGACATTTTCTGCCCAAATACCTGAACTAAGAAACCATGTCTGTTCAGTCCAAGTTACGATTTAAATAGTGCTATAAGAAACTCTATGCTCAGAAATCTGGACTAGAGTCTCCCAGTCCTTCACAAAAGGAACAAATTAGAGAGAAATGGAGAACGTGCCTGCCAGAGTAAAAGCTACTGAGTATTATTCTATATGGATGTAGGTCTGTGAAATTGTTTCTTTTTAATTTAATGACTATTTCAATAAAATTTCCTTTGTAATCCTCTATAATGTATTTTGTGCATTGAAAAGGATTATTCCAAAAATTCATAAGCTTCATCAGATTGCCAAAGGAGTCTATGACATACGCAAAAAGTTAAGAACCTCATTCAAAGGACCAAAAAAAAACAAAAGACCATGGTTTCTGACTAATATGATTTTTTATTAGAATTTTATTTTTCAAAATATATGTAGAAACAAATTATAACATCATTTTTTTTTAAACTTTGTGTTCCGGGGCAGCTAAATGGTACAGTGGATAGAACACCGGCGCTGGAGTCAGGAGTACCTAAGTTCAAATCTAGCCTCAGACACTTAACTCTTACTGGCTGTATGACCCTGGGCAAGTCATTAAACCCAATTGTCTCACTAAAAAAAACTTTGTGTTCCAACTTCTCTTCCTCCCTCCCTTCCCACCATCTACCCCCAAGAACTCAAGAAATTCAAAATAAACTATACATGAGTGGTCATGGAAAACATTCCCACATTAGCTAGGTCGTGAGAGAAAACAGTCAAAAATCAAAAAACTTCAGATTAAGGAATTGTCAAAGAGGAAAAAAAAATTTTAAATGTGTTTCCATCTGTTTTCAAATACCATCAGTTCTTTTTCTGTAGATGGGTAGCAATTTTCATAAGTCCTTCAGGGTTATATTGGATCATTGCCTTGCTGAAAATAACCACATGCTTCCCAGCAGATCATCCCCCACTATTGCTGTTATTTTGTATGTAGTACATTTAACTCTGTTTCAGTTCATGTAGGTCTTTCCAGGTTTTTCTGATAGTACCCTGTTCATCATAACCTGCATATAGTACCTTAAACTTGACAGAGAATTTTCTTCATAATAGCCCAGCAAAGTAGGTACCATACGTTTTGCCATTATAATCAATCATCATAACTATTTCCCTCCGTCCTATTCCCTTCCCATGATATTTACTCTATTTTCTATCTTCTTTTAACCTATTCCTCCTCAAAATTGTTTTACTTCTGAATGACCCCTCCCCCACTCTGCACTCCCTTTTTTTACCCTTCCTTCCTTATCCTCTTCTCCTCCTACTTTCCTATAGGGTTAAATAGATTACTAATATGAATTTCTAATCTATTGATGGAGATGAGCCGTCTGCCAGTATAGCATGGACCCAGGTCAGAAGACCTAGGTTTGAAGTCCATCAAAGGCACTTGCCTAGCTCTATGACCCTGAGAAAATTCCTTAATCTCTCTGGCTCTCAGTTATCTCATCTTCTCTTCTGTAAAATAAGGAGGTTGTATTCAATGATCTTTAAGGTCCCTTCCAGAGATAAATCTATGACCCTGTGATAAAGCAAAGAAATGACACATTATGAATACACATATTATAGTAATATCAACAAACACTGAGGCATACATTGAATTGAATTGAATTGAATTGAAAGCAAAGGAAAGTTCCAGAGAATCAGATTTCAATTCATTATAAAAAAATCACAGTTGTTTTTGATGAATTTTGTTCTATATACTTGGGATATGAAGGACATTTATAATAATATAAAAAAGCCAGTGCCGAAAATGTAGAGCATGAGACTTTTGACTTACATCATAAACAAATTTCCTATAAATATTACTGGGAAATAAGGCATTTGATTCTCTCATATGAAAGATAGAAAAGACTATTATTAGATAACCATGAAGGCCTGTCCCAAGAAGTTTTCAGTAATCAGAAAGGAATATTCTTTCTTAAACAGGATTGAAATATACTGACACTCTACTGGAAAGTATAGTTTAGGGTGATGATCTAGTTTGGAGTGAGACACAACCAGAAGGCTACAGTAACTATCAACTCCAGTTCTGTTATATTTTCTTGAAGCCCACATTTCAAGACACAGAAAATCAGCATATAGACCAAGCTTTTTTCTTTTCTCTTCAAGCTAAGAATGCAGCTGCTACAACAACAAAGAAACCTGTATACCTTGAATAATATAGAAGGGAAATATAGTGGGAATATTGTTTTGTTTTCCTTCCATCCACAACTGGAAAACACATTATTCTGTTATATAATTAAAGGATTCTTTGAGCCTCTTCAAACATTTTGGACTTTATGTTGTTCATCAGGTCATTTGATTGTTATCTATGTGGACAGACAGGCAAGGAAGATAAATGGAGAGAGAGGAGAGAGAGAGAGAGAGAGAGAGAGAGAGAGAGAGAGAGAGAGAGAGATTAAATTTCATTTAATAGAAACATAATCCCTTGAACTCTAAACTAATATGTAATAGGGAAGCTAGATGTCTCAGTGGACTTGGAGTCAGATGACCTGAGTTCAAATACTGCCTGAGACACCAGCAATATGACACTGGGCAAGTCATTTAACCTCTATCTGCCTCAGTTTCTTCGACTGTAAAATGGGGATAATGATCATATTTACCTTCTTGGGTTGTTGTAAGAATAAAATAGATACAACATTTGTAAAGAACTTTGAAAAACTTAGGACATGCAATATCTCAACACAATGGGGAAAGTATAAATCTCCTACTCCCCAACTCACAAATTTGGGGGGGGGGCAGTTCTTTTGACATTTCCACTAGTTGTGTGAGGACATGAGTATGTTGGCAGTATGCTGGGATCATTTCTAACAGGTTTGCAAAAGCAGATTTTTAAATTTTCAGTGTTAGTGAAACGATCATAATCATTCTATATCATCTTTTAATTTATCCTATTTATAGTTAATTGATTTTTTCCTGAAACTGCCCACGTCATGGTTCTTTGTCTCTGAACTTTGAGCAGAAATTCAGCTGGCATGTAATGAGTTAAGTTTAGAAACTGACTTTTCCTGCTAATCACTCTTCCATTCTTACCACACACAAAAAATCTGTTATTTTTAAGGGATGCAAGTGGACAGTGGGGAGTCCTTCAAAGAAGTTTGGTTCACTGTCCTTGCAGGTAGACTCAAACAATGAATATTTCTTAGTCACAGGAGGAAAGGAGGGTGTTGTTGGTAGCCCTTCATTCCCAATTTCCAACCAATCATGTTGGCCCCCATACCTCAACTCCATAACCAATCGTGTTGATTTTACCACTCATGATGTTAAACTCTTTTAACTAATCAAAACTTGCTCTCCACCTATGAAGTCCTGTTGTTTGCTCTGTACTCCCCCCAAAAAAACTATAAATTCTTTTTCTCTGTCCCCTTCACTCTGGGGTCTTAGCTTTGCTGAAGAAGATGAGATCCCATTTACTGGTAAATTTGCTCTTTATTAATAAATTGATCATGCTTAGAACTTTGGACCTCACTTTACCTTAACTTTAACTGTTACATTAGCATAAACACTTCAGGAATTGCTAATTGCTAAAAAAAAAATCAGCATTTGTTTTATTGTTTGGTTGATTTTTTAATTAATTTTTTAAATTTAAATTAATTTTTTAAAAATAATGCAGATTAATAATAATATTAAATTTAAGTGTTTGTGCATATATTTCCCAGAGGCCCCATTATTAAACATTTATTAGCAAACCCCTGTATTACTTGAGTTCAGAAGGAGTGAAGAAATTATAGGAAGTGAATCATCACCAAATAAGAGGTTTAGTGACTGCAGACTAATAATAACAACAATAACAAAAACTGGCATTTATATAGTACTTTAAGATTTTCAAAGTGCTTTAAATCCATTATATCATTTGAGCCTTACAACACCCTTGGTTATCCTTTTTCTCCAAGAGGTACACTACTTAGCAACTAATCTATTTCTAGATGGTCATAACTCTAACCTCTTTCATTTGAAACTATTCTCAAAACAACTCCCAAAGTTTTCACTGCCTTGAAATGTCTCTCCACCTCTCACTAGTAATCATCCATGAAACTGCCTATAAAGTCCTGTGGGTAAATACATGTAGCTCCCATATTTTTCACCTTGGGCCTTGGGCTTTGGAGGAAATTCACATAGTCACCCCCCAGGCAATGCTACCATAAAGTATACTTGTGGTTAAAAAACAAGGCAATACCAATATCAAGAAGACCTTGGAGACTGCTATCCATATCAATAAACCCATAACATTCTACCTGTTTGACCCAATTATCAACACTACCATTCCAGTCCCACCATCACAAGTCAACAGAAGTAGAACTTATTTTGTCACAAAAGAGACTGTTTTGCCCTTCAAATTTGTCCTTCATTTTCATTTTTACTTTATCTTACAAAAATTAATACCAGAGAAGAAGAGGACATTGTGCTCTGTCCCTAGTGCTACACTTTTTGGGATATTTGTATTTTGTTTCATCAAATGACAACTGATTAGAAGAGTTTCAAGGAAGAAACTATGAGAACTCCAATACCTAAATTTTTTTCTAAATCAATTTGGAAAATAAAATACAACATTTGAATCAGCCATGAAACTGAACTTATACTAGTTCTTTGATTATTAAGATGTCATTGCACTCTTATTTTTCTTTTCTTTTATTTATTTTTTTTTTTTTTGCAGGGCAATGATGGTTAAGTGACATGCCCAGCATCACACAGCTAGTAAGTAAGTGTCAAGTGTCTGAGGCCAGATTTGAACTATAACAGTAAGTCCCCAGCAGGTGGCATCATTCCAATCGTTACAGATCTCAGGTCCTCCTGACTCAATGGCCAGTGCTTTATCCCCTGTACCACCTAGCTGCCCCATACTCTTTTCAAAATAAAGATGTTAACCTACAGAATCTTATCTACCTTTCCTGTGTGATTCTATCTAGCATCAACTGTTTGGGGTGTTTTTCCCCCACTTTCTACCCAGAACTTCCAAGCAAAATTGGGATGTAACTGACAGGTCATACTAGTCCACTGCCTCCATACCCCTAAATTTATAATCATTTTGAAACAAACGTTAGAAGAATTTGGAATATCAGGGCTCCAAGTGCAATGTAAATATCAACTGATATTGAGAATATTGTGGGGACCAATTTTTAATTGGGGAGTGCTAGCTAAGCGGCTCGCCGCAATATTGGGGCAAGGAAGCAGACCCGCAGCCTCCCTCAAAACAGAACAAGATTTATTTTAACAAGAATGAACTTAAAAAAAAAAACACAAACAGGATCAGTAGGATCAAGGGAAAGGAAATAAAATGGGGAAAGGGAAATTATAATACCTGAAAAAATACCACTGCCCAGGAATCAGCTGAAAATACACAGCAGAAGGCCTGTCACTTTCCAGCTTCCCCCTAGAATGCCCAATTCTCCTCCCCCAAACCTAGAAACACCCCACACAGCCCCAGCCAATGGGATGGCCGCTCTGATAGTCACATGACTGCCCTCACTAGGCTTCCAATCATTATAATTTTGCCAGGCCCATGTAGGCGAGTGGTGATGATGTGAGGTGCCCGAGCCCTGGCAAGGACTACAACCAGTGGTGGAGCACCCTGCGGTTTGCAGAGCCCCAGGCCAGTGCTCGGAGGCATAAAAACCTCAAATAACAATTAATTCTTTACAATATGAAGGAGGTATATTGTGTCCAGGAGCTGAGTCAACAGTCAGTGGATCTCACTGGTGTCTCTCTTGTGAGACCAGCTCAAACCAAAAACAATGAGACTGATCACAGATAATATGCTGGTCCTCTACCATCAACATCACAGCTGCTTTGCATTGCTCTGACTTGTTAGTTTCCTACTGTGCTCTTCAAAAAACCATTATGATAATGACAAATTACCAATCTGAAATGTAAAAAGCTCAATTTTTCCAATCATAGAAAATGAAGGTTAATGAGCATTTAAAAAGGAGTGAAAGAGAATGAGAGCATTCTTACCTGCCCTAATGAACACGGATGATGGGGTAGAATGGGTGGAAGGAATAGAATTCATCAGGTACACTGTCTTTAAAATGGGACTTGTCTCTTCATAAAACTAATTGATGTCATAGTAAAGAGATCACTATAACATGAACTTTAAACCTAAAGAGATCCAACCTCTGAAGTAACCTCTTATAACTGCACTTTTAACAGTATACCTTGCATCATAGTTATTTGTATTGATTTTTTATTCCTATGAATGTAGGGGCTGATGATTTTATGTATTATTCCCCTCATCCCAAGCATATTGTCTTACACATAATAATTGTTATATAGATATTTGTTGAATTAATGACTATAGAATCTCTTTGTCTTGCTATGCATCTCTAAGATTATAGTTACAAAAGGAATAAAATTGGATTAAAGCACCATTCTTCCAGATTTCCAAACCATTTTAACAATGTATTCATATCTAGTACCCAGACAGTCCTACTGCTTGTACAGAAATCAGTGATTAAAACAGCTGAGAAAAGTAATCCAACTGCTAAGTAAGCAAATCAGGGGGTTTGCTTATAGAATCTGAAATTACAATAGACTGCAATTTTTCTGAACTCTATCCCTAAACATAGAGTCCTAAAAGAATGAGAAATTAAAAGAGGTTCAGAATATTTTCTTGAATGTTCATTATAGCATTTATTGAACCCTTTGTAGACCAAATAAATGTAAGAATAGACCAGTGAGTATAAAACCTTAGCAATGCAAATCAAATTTGATGGCTTCACATATTGGTTGAATAAAAGATTATGTATTCATCATTTAAGATCTAGTTTAAGTTCAAAGACACTAACCACAAGAAGTTTAGCCAGCAGTAACTAACTGTCCTCCATAACATCATTTCACTTAACAATATTTTTTGCAGTACCAATGAATTACATTGGGTAGGATATGCCTAACTTCATTCAGATAACAATGATAACGGTGTTTGTGGTAAGAACTACAAGTTCATACAATATCTGACTGATGAAAAATAAAAGGCCTTCTAATTAATAAAAGTAGACAGAACATTAGCAGATACCAGACAAATTAAAAGATCAATATTGAACATTTTCAGAGGATTGGGTGTACCATTTCCATCTATTTATGAAGTTTGGAAAATATATAACAGTACAATCAAATGAAGCCATAATATTGAAATGAGGAATTTATCTCCTCAGCAAACCGTTATCTGTTAATATTTGTAAAGTTTTTAAAAGTTTTTAAGTACTTTTGTTTAAAGAGAATATAAATGTTATAGGTTATTTATGCAAACACAATTGGAAGGACAGGTGCTGCTTCAAAATGAAACATTGATTCATGTGCGAAAGTGGGCAGTTTTCATTTTTACCAAATCTGCTTATGTTTAACATACCCATAAAAATAACTCAACCTCAATTAATCGGTTTTTGTTTTGTTTTGTTTTTCAATTCTACTTATCACTCTAATATGGCATTTGTATATCAATATCAGAAACATAAACTGTATACAATGGTACCATATCCCACACCACTTGCAACCGTGAATAATTTCTTTTTAAAAGAAATGCAGAGTGGGGGGCAGCTAGGTGGCGCAATGGATAAGGCACTAGCCTTGGATTCAGGAGGACCTGAGTTCAAACCCAGCCTCAGACACTTACTAGCTGTGTGACCCTGGGCAAGTCACTTAAACCCCATTGCCCTGCAAAAAAAAAAAAAAGAAAGAAAAAGAAAAAAAGAAATGCAGAGCAAATAAGCCAGGTCTTGTCTAGTAATTAGGGACAATAGACATCAGACTTGCAGGGTTTTTTCACTCCTAATGAAAGGATGACACTATGCTTCTCATTCCTATTAGATTTCAAATATATCCTAAATAGAAAAGAAAACAACTTACAGTTCTAAATGTTCTTGTAAAATTTATTTCCTACCCATTTGAACTTAAAATTAAGATGATATGTGATATTTTAAACCCTTTATCAACTGTTGTATTTTTAAATTTTATTTTCCTTGACCTATACTTTTTAAAGAAGAAAGTTCAGAATAGAGTATATGACCAAGTGTCATAAAAATTAGAACATATTGTAATTCCTACCTTATGTAACGATTGGAATAACGCCACCTGCTGGATACTTACTGTAGAAGAGTTCTGCCCATGAAGGGAAGGTCTTTGAGGGCAAGACCAGGAGTCTTTTCTTCAGGAGTCAGGAAGTGACGCGGACTAGTGGGAGGAGGAAGGAAGAGACTGGCGCTCAGTCTCGCGCTCTTTCCTCTGGACTCTGGTGGAGAGCGGAGCTAGAAATGTGCTCTCCCTTTAATAGATAGGAATCTAGGCCTTTTTCTCTCTCTTTACCAAATTCTTATTCTCCTTAATAAATGCTTAAAAGTCTAACTCTTGCTAAAGCTTATAATTTATTGGCGACCACTCATTAGATATTTTAGACAGTTTAGCTAGAATTTTAGCCCTTAACAGATGGCTGACCACGAAGAGGAAAGCTAAACCTGTCTTCTGATCTTCTGGTTGGGTAAGAAATTTCCCCTCCCTCTCCCTTTAACTGCTAAGTACTGGCGCACTGGCTGTGTTTTTCCTTTGAATTTTTTCGAATGGACCTTTTAAACTCCCTAATTATCCTATTTTTGATTTTGGTCTGTTTAACCAGACAAATGGGAGATAAGATCATGTTAATGCTTTGTTTTTGTGGATTTTCTATTTTTCTTTTTCTTTTTGTTAAAAGAGCCAGCAACTTACTCACACAAGGAAATATCTCTCCCTCTCCCAACCATGCTTTTTCAGAGAAACCTGTAGAGATTCCCGCAGCTTTTCCCAGTTCTAACACTAATTGTTGCTCTAATTTTGCATGCCTGGAGGCAATGACCCACCCTCTAGAAGCTTTTAATCCCCTAGCACCTGGAGGCAAAGTGGGGGAAGAGGAATCCAGGCCTGAGTTCAAAATCAAGTCTGATTCAAATTGCTCTGGTCCCTCCCCTCCTCTCCAGACCCCACCCTCTACTCCTCCCATGGCCAAGCCCATTGCTTCCCCTGCCTGGGAAGTCCAGAGAACTGATGCGCATGCTCAACTTTCTCTAACTACATTTGCAGCTTCAGGCTCAGCCCTTCCCCAGCCTGGCTGTGCTTCTGAGACAACCTTAGAAAGCCCTTTAAATTCCAGATATACTCGTTTTGTTCATAATTTTGCTAACCTGCTTTTGTCTTTAATTAGTAATCTTATAAAGCATTTGTATGGTGAAAAGCCCGACAGACAATATAGAGGGGTTAAAGAAGAAAAACTTAAGCCGAATAAGAATGACAATCATCAACATAGTTCAAGACTCCGCTTCTTTTGCCATGGAAGGGTATATATTTTACAGAAATGTAGAAGTAAGCAGCAAGGTATTGATATGAGTATTGGGGATTTTAGATATCGGAATCAAAAGTGTTCTAAATTCACTCAGATTATTAATAGTATCAGTTCAGAAGTTACATAGGATTTCTATGCTATTACATATACATTTTGAAATTAATGGTATGGGTTTATTTTCATAGAGATTTTAATGCTTTTGAGATTGTGTCTTATACTTAGTTTCTAAAACAAGGAGAATATTTGTAAAAGCTTTTTATAGTCATGTGATCAAGTTTATATTTTATAATACTCTTATTGATATTAAGTTCATATTCATTTAGATTTCCTTAGTTTGAATTTCACTGTATTTTATTGTTCCATGTGTATTTTCTTCTATTCATTTGTCTATCTAATTTTGAAACATTGCAAGATGGTTTTGATTTTATTATACAATGTTAATTCTAGGAGTATTGTGCTCCCATATTCTGAGTTGTTTTTGTTATTTTTTCTCAACTGATTATTTGATCAAACTCTTTAAAGCATTTCCCTGGCAAATTGGTTGCCATGGCAAGTGTAAATTGATTCTAGAAGTATTATTTTTGATAAGCATATTCCAAAAAAAAAAAAAAAAAAGAGGGGAACATTTGTAAAAGTTGTCTTTGAGATTGTGTTGTGCTTTAACTTGTATTTAAATATGTTCAGATTTTTCACAAAAGTAATTGTATACTAAGTAAAAAAAAAGATATTATTTGAAATTGTTGCATAACTATATATTGTGTTCTGAGTCAAGATGTATTCACATTTTTTGCAATCATTTATTATCCTCAATTTTTAAATCCATATGAGACTTGGATTATGGGAACTTATCATTTAAGACACTAATTACCTTTATTCTGAGTTATCAGATGCCAGTTGGCCAAGATGCCATCCAATCACAAGAGGAATACATGCAAGAGCAGACACTGAACTGTCACATGAGGGGAGACATGCATGAAGTCAAGGTATGGCCGAGGGAACGGCTTTTGACAAATGTTGAGGTTGGATTCTCTTGGTTTAATATTTTATTTTATTTTTCCCCACAATATTGTACAGATGGCTGGAAGTATTGATCCCACCCATCTCACTTCTACACCTGGCTTCTATGCTCCCTCCTATATGCCTGATGCCATGGACCATCTCAATCCCATGCATCTGATTAAGTCTGACTCAGTTTCCTCCAATATGTTCGGTGGCATGGACGTATATTCCATCCACCTATTTTAAGCCTGGCATACTGTATGGGCAGTACATATTGCTCAAGTGTGGGAATGCTCATATCCCATCATTTCTCTGTTCTTTTATGGTAACCCCCATAATTATCTCAGGTGTCATGATAAATACAGTGTTGAATTTGGCCTTGACACCTGTTACCAATTATATTAGATTTTCTAATTTCTCATAATGGCATGAGGATAATTAGGCAGATGATGCAAAAAGTGATGAAACAAAGATAAAAATTATTTTTAAAAATTAATATCACAGCAATTGTCTTCTCAGTAATATTATAATTTTAAAGAATGTTTCAATTTTGTTTTATTATATGTTTCATGTGTAACAACTAAGATTCTGAATTCCCTTAGACATGTTTTTGAGAACTTTCATTGTTTGATTTGATTATTGATAAAGCTATTTTAAAGTTGTGTTAAGCTCAATTTTGTAGGAAATTTTCCTGGCTGATTACCAGCATCCATACCTCAACCCCTGAAAAGACTTCCATTCTACGACTACACCTAGAGGACATCTGAGAAAAGACTTTCAGAGACTTTAAATGAACAGTTTTGATTTGTTGTTTTTGTTGTTGTTTTTCTCTTTCTGTTATAATATACACCATCTGTAACATGTATTCTCTGCAGAGGCCCTCCCTTTGCAAGACTAATGTCAAAGCGTCGGTTCATGAGGACAAAAAAAAAAAAAATCGCCCCTCTGAACAAAACTTTCCTCTCTTCCTTTTCTATATTGTTGTTCACATATTATTAGTTAGCAATAGTTATTATATTCTTTTTACTGTTCCGTCAAGGAAACATTTTGTTTCTTGAGGAACAACAGGGGGGACTGTAACGATTGGAATAACGCCACCTGCTGGATACTTACTGTAGAAGAGTTCTGCCCATGAAGGGAAGGTCTTTGAGGGCAAGACCAGGAGTCTTTTCTTCAGGAGTCAGGAAGTGACGCGGACTAGTGGGAGGAGGAAGGAAGAGACTGGCGCTCAGTCTCGCGCTCTTTCCTCTGGACTCTGGTGGAGAGCGGAGCTAGAAATGTGCTCTCCCTTTAATAGATAGGAATCTAGGCCTTTTTCTCTCTCTTTACCAAATTCTTATTCTCCTTAATAAATGCTTAAAAGTCTAACTCTTGCTAAAGCTTATAATTTATTGGCGACCACTCATTAGATATTTTAGACAGTTTAGCTAGAATTTTAACCCTTAACACTTAAGAAAAAAAAAATGCTTTGTAAGGTCTGTCTCTTGGTATGACAGTACTGTTAGTCACCAAGTTGGTATGTCAATGTGATGCTATGCAAAAAAATCTCCAGGACATAGTGACATTTTCTCTCTTCACTGACTGAAACACAAAGATGAAAAGCCCCCTGGGCAGAATGTCCCTAATGAACACAGTATTGACATTAAAATGTGACAAGATGACAGACAGAATAGTATGAAGGACTTGAAACATTCGTACTGCATAAGGTACCGTGAAAGTAGTTTATGAATAACCAAGAGAGGGGACTGATAGATAAAAGAGCTATCTTAATTCATCTTTGTCATTGTAATATACATTTTAATGGACTCTTCATCTTTTAAAAGTTCATTTTTTAAAGCACTGGGTCCACAAGACAAGCATTTGTATAGACTACCAGATTACATGTTCATTCAAAGCAAGGACTGTCATTTTCATCTTTGTACCTCCATCCCCTCTACCTTGAAGGGCATGTCAAATTTTAGGTGATGGTCAATAAATGCATGTTGAATTAATTGAGTACATGAGAAATTAAAGCTTCTTATTGCTCACCCAAGCTACATGATTTCTTAAGCTCTTGTTTCTGAAATTCAGATCAGAAATGGTGATCTAGACTGGAAATTATTTTGAGAATGATTAGGGTGTGTGTGTGTGTGTGTGTGTGTGTGTGTGTGTGTGTGTGTGTGTGTGTGTGTGTGTGTGTGTGTGTGAATAACAAGTAACTTGAAAGTTATTTGTGGAAGTAACGTGTAAGCCAAAGTCTTCTGCTCAGTCTCTGGATGGGGACTTCATCTCCTATAGTGTGTAGATAAGTAGTTATGATATGGTCTGTGAGCAGAGTAGAAATTTAATATTTCCTTTATTTCTCATGAAACAAGAGATATGTTAAAGAAAACTCTACGGATTATTTCCCCAAGGTTTTCCCTGCACTTAGTATTTGTAAATAATCGTTTTGTTTTCTTGACTTCTGTTTATAAAGAGAAAAAAAATGGGGGATTGTAGAGATATTTGAGGAAGTCAATTCACATAGGCAGCCAATATGTATAATTTGAACTTCCTATGCTCTAGAACCACCACACCAAAATGGATTTACTTTATTACTAAGTATATTTTTCTTCAAGTGAAGACAATAACTTCATTAGAGACTTGTTCTTTAACATAAAGAATGTCACAAGCACTGAATACTGAAATCATAGCCGATCATTAGCCAAATAGCTATCTCAATTCTACATCTTATCTAAATAAATATTCCCTGTGTATTGGGAAAAGCTAGATAGTTATGATATATCATAGTAAAGTAAGAGAGAAGAATGTGGAATACTTTTGTTCCTTTATTTCAGTATTACTATGCTATAATTATTTCTGAGTATAATTTCCCATGCTGACAGTTACTGAGGTGGGAAAGAGGAAGACAAGTTTGAAAATGAGTATTAAGTCAATTGAAGCATGAGAGAAACTTCCAGATGACAAAACTGAAATTTTCCATGACTACACTAAGCAAATTATATCAATGGAACTAAATGGTTATAAAAACCTGGAAAATGTAACTGTAACAGGTTGTTGTCTTTGTGAGTTATCTCATAATTATTTGAACAGGATATTAGGCATGACTTTGTTTCTTAAAAACAAAGTAAGGGAACAAATCTTGACAGTGACTCTTTCCAGACAATGGTAATGTTGCAATTATCTTTCTTAAAGTAAAGGGGAAAAGTAAGGATTAATATTTATATAATTTCAGAATACTCAGGAAATGAAGTTTTGATCATATTAAATTTTAATTTCATTGCAACACTTTTTAATACATGTTATTTTACATTGCATTTTATATGAATTTTTCTTGATAGATGATTCTCAGCTCTGTTTTCACAATATGTTCAAGTAATTGGCATACCAGAAAGAATAGTCAGAGGTGTGGTTGTAAAATAATGAGGCTAGGTTGTTTTAAAATATATATATTAGAAGCTGTGGAACAAACTGCATGTCATCCTTCAACGTAGTTATTTTGGGAAGCCATACATAGAGTTAAAAAGGATTTTAGTAGCTCTTTTAAAACTATTTGCTTCCATAAGTTTGAATTATATGAGAAAATTCACTAAATTCTTCATACACACACTCAGTGATCTCACTACCGGGCACAAATTAAAAGAATGTCAGAGGTAAAAAGAAAGACCCTTAAATCCCAAAATATTGATAGCAGCACTTTTTTGTTATAGCTGAACATGGGAAATAAAATGGGTGCTCACTGAATAGGGTGTTCATGAACAAAATGTGCTATATAAATGGTATGGAATGCTATTTATACATTAATGAATAAAAATTATGAAGAATTTAGAGAAATATGGGGAGATTTGTTTTACCAGATCAGAATAAAAGGATACCAATTACATACAGTGACTACTATAATGTAAATGAAAGCAATAGTAAAGGGCAGCCAAACTTGAAAGACAGCAAGGACCAAACTCTTATCAGAGCAGATGATATCACAAATAACTAGCGTTCATCTACCTTTTAGTGTTGCTTTAATTTTTATTGTAGTACATAATGTATCTATTCTTCTCCTGTTTATTTTGCTCTGCTTCAATTTATAGAAATCTCCCCTAAGCATCTCTGAATTCCTCAATTTCATCTTAGTAGAGAGGTGAGGAATTGTGAGTGTTGAATATTGCAGATGCTGTCATATTCCAATTCTGTGTCAGGTAATTTTGCTTAACTGTTTTTCCTTATTACAAATGATACTAAAAAATAACAGGGTACAACAGAAAATGACTATTGTATTTAAAAAAAGGCATCAATAAAACTTTTCCAAAAACAAAAGCCTCATGAGATAATATCTATTGTTATCAACCCACACCCCATTGTGACTAAATAGTCACCATGTGACTAAATTGATCACCTCCCTTTCTCCTTCAGACTTTACTCCTACTGCCCTTTAATATTTGTTGCAAATGGAAGAAAAAAAGACTACCTAGTAACTAAGGCTTTTTCCCTCCACTGAAGATATTCAAAAGAATGTTGCAGGCTCTGAAGACAGTTCCAAAGATACCTTTCAAATGGCAGTATCATTGTGCTATTTTCCCAAGCATAGGAAGTGGGGAGGAGGGAAGAGGGAAATAAAGTGTTCCAGAACAGAGTACTTGATTAAAAAGTCACATCATAGTCATAATTGGTATGACATCTAACCTTCCTTTAACTCAAGCCTGAAGAGACTATGACATGTTTTAATATTTTTCTGGAATTCCTCCATTAAAAATTGTTCATACTTTAAATTAGTGCTTGCCCATGATGCCCTGTGACAGTAAAATTGAGAGTGACCGTATGGGGGTTTATAATTGCTTAGGGCATGGGAGGATGATCCCAGCATGATATGATTCACTAGGTTATTATAATATACCTTAGGATACTAGAGAACCTCTGATATTAACCACAGATGAGTTCTGTTGAATGAAGGGAGGTAATTATGAGCTCTATCCATCAAAGCATCAAGAGAGAAACTGACAACTTAATGGAGCTAAGTTGACACCAAGTCAAAATGATGTAGTCTGAAATGCTGACTTCTAAAGAAATATTGGATTTGGTGGCCATCAGAATGGCTCAGTGAGAATATGGCATAATTCAATTTCAGTTTCAGCAAAGCAGGACAATGATTTCAGTGTGGAAGGATAGAAAAACAAAGAAAATAGTAAAATTGCCTATTTATGATTAAAGAGGAAACAAGATAGACTTTTGGTCAATCATTAGCCACTGACTCCAATATTCAGTGCTTGTGTCTCACTGTATGTTAAAACACAAGCCCCTTCATTTTTATTCTTGTCACTTATGTTTGGACTTGCAAGTTGACCTCT
The DNA here is from genome assembly GCF_019393635.1 of Dromiciops gliroides. Lineage (NCBI taxonomy): Eukaryota > Metazoa > Chordata > Mammalia > Microbiotheria > Microbiotheriidae > Dromiciops > Dromiciops gliroides. The sequence goes on from NC_057861.1 coordinate 247,973,225, forward strand.
TAAGAGATTTCTTATCTTCTGAGGTGCTTTCCCTTCAATTTAGGGACAGCACCACCAGGTAAGCAATGGCACCTTTATTATGGTCATCTAGTCTAAATAGACAAACTTGAGAGAAAAATTATACAAATTCTTCACATTTTTTTTCTTAGAAAGGTAAACGTTAAGACCACTGGGATATTGGGATATTGAAAAGCTATATTCAAAAAAATTTTAAATTGCCATTTATATAGTGCTTTACATATATTACCTCATTTGATGTTTCATCAACAATGTATGTATGAAATAGGTACTACAGATTTTAATCCTCATTTTACCTATAAAGAAAATGAGGTTCTAAAACATTGTCACTCATGGAGTACCAGACATTAAAGCCCATTTTACTTGTAAACAAATGAGGTTTGAAGATATTAAATCACTCACAGACAGTCACAAAGACAAAATTTGAATACTGATCTCTCCTCCTAACTCCAAATTCAAAATGTGTTTCATTATACCATACTTGTTTCTCATATTTAGAGAAAAATTAGGTATAAGTAACGAATGTGACAGGGAGCCTTTCTGATCTGTCATTAATTACTGACCTGTCATTAATTACTGCTTAATTAAAATTAATTTAATCTTTAGACTTGAGTACAGAGTTTCTTTCTCACCCTGAATTCTTAACTCGGCATCAGTCCCCTGCTGAGAAAATTCCCAGAATTGTGCTACCTTGATATCAACGACTTCAGGCTGCTTTTCCCTTTGTCGCAAATGGTCTATTCCCTTGCTTAGACTGTTAGAGCTAATTAAAAGGAACCCCACTCCTACTCATACTCATTAACTTTTTGCCTTGCACAGTGATTACTCTTTAGAAACTGAGGCTGGCCTTCCTTAGCAACCAACTTTTTCTAAAAAACACTTCAGATAAAAAAAAAAAAACTTCATCCATACTGATTTCTAAATGAACTTGTATATTGGTAGCTGAACAAGACATTTTTAATACAATTTAAAACATATTTATTCATAAATTTTTGTTATTTTTAATAAATAAACATAAAATTGACTGTATGTTGTAATTGATAGTGGGCCACCTTTACAAAGCAATAACAATTCTAATTTATACAGTGCTTTAAGGTTTACAAAATGAATTACAAATACCATTTTTCCACTTACAACAAACCTGGGAGGTAGATGTCATTATTATCTACATTTTACAGATGAAGAAACTGAGAGAAATAAGTTAAGTGACTTGTTCAAGGTCACACAACTTGAAAGATTCTGAGTCTGGATCATAAACTTACCTTTTCTAGCACTCTTCCATTGTGTCTACTAGCAATCCGTGTACAGACAGTTCTCAAAAGAACTGGTGGAACTGTAAATTGGTCCAATCATTTTTCAGAGCAATTTGTAACTAAAACCGAGAAGTCACTAAATGATGCATGCCCCATAATACCACTGCTAGGCATAAACTACCAAAAGAAATTTTTAAAAAGAGAAAAGAGACCTGTTTGTGCAAAAAAAATATTCATTGCAGCATTTTTTCTTGTAATTATAATTGGAAACTAAGGGAATTTTCAATTGAGAAAGACTCACTAAACTGGGAACACTTGTAAGAAGCAATGAAGAGTTTATGTGAGCAGAAGCAAGAACACAATTTGTACAATTGCAACATTGTAAGGAAAAGCAATTGAAAGAAATTCTTGAAAACTTTGACTACTGCAATGACAAACCATAACCAAAGGACTAGTTATTAAGTATGAAAGAGAAAGAGGGAGACAGAGAAAGAAAGAAAGGAGAAAGTAGAGAGGAAGAGGGAAGAGGAGAGAGAGACAGAGTAAGAGAGACAAACATTTATTAAGCACTTGGTGCCAGGCACTGTGCTAAATGATGGGGTTGCAATTATGAGAAAACAAAGTAGTCCCTTCCATTGAGCATACATTCCATAGGGAATAGACAACACAATTAAGGAATACAATATGTGGATTTCTTTTGCTTGGCTATGCTTCCTTGTTAAAGGGAATGGGGGAGGGGGGAAGGGAAGGGATAAAAAAGAGAAAAGGGAGGTAGTAGTAATGCAAAAAAAAAGAGGGAAAGGATGTTCACCAAAGGTAAACTTAATATCCAATACAGTGCAGTTTGATGATAAAGAATTAAAGAATCTGAGTCAAAATCTTGTGAATTCAATGCTAAATCATTTTTAAATAATTACAACAAAAGGGAGATATATTTTCACATGTAAAATACTTAGAGATATAAAAAATGGCAATAACTGTTGGAGAAATCAATAGATTGGGGCAGCTAGGTAGGGTAGTGGATAAATCAATGACCTAGGAATCAGGAGGACCTGAGTTCAAATCCAGCCTTCACTTGACACTTACTAGCTGTGTGACCCTGGGCAAGTCTCTTAACCCCAATTGCCTCACCAAAAAAAAACAACCTTAAAAATCAATAGATTTAATTATCTTACTTTTCCCCCAGTTAATTTGTACCCAATTCCACCATGTTTCAAGGGCATGTTCTATTGGGTAGGAGTCATTGGGATATTACGGTAATGTAAAAAAATGATCAATATGATTTCACAGAAAAAGTGGAATTTTACCTGAGCCTTGAAATATATGTACAATTTCAATAACCATTACCCCCAAAAAGGGAAGGAGGATATTCCAGAACTTGAAGTACATGACATATTCCAATTTAGCTGGGACATAGGGTATGCTTGTGGGATTAAGGGAATAGTAGGTAAGTACTTGCCAGATCGAAGCTTTTGAAAACCAAACTGAGAAGTTAGTACTGTATTTAGTAGACATTGGGAAGCCATTTAAGGTTTTGAATGAGCAAGTTACTGAAATCAGTGTGTTGCTTCAGGAAAATAAATTTTGGAACAATGTTCAGTGTCTACTACAAGGGATAAGTTAAAATAGAATTTGAAATACACATATTAAGTGCCTACCTAATTCAGTGCTAAGCAGTGGGTATACAAATAAGAGAAAGGCAAAACAATCCCTGCTTTTAAGTAGCTTATAGTCTAATGGGGCCAGATAATACACAAAAGGAAGCTGAAAAAGAGGGGGCATCATGAAGATGAAGGTGGAATCAAAACCAAGCAGATGGGACAGTTGCAAATGAAGAGAAGGTTGGGATTTTGAACCTTCTGTAAAGGAAGGCTATGAAAGGAGTTTGGATCTCTGACCTCCAGCCCTCCAATCAGAAAGCTAGAAACAAGTAAGGGTATTAATGAGCTATGAGGGAGAAGCTAGGTGGTACAATAGATAGAGCACCGGCCCTGGAGTCAGGAGGATCTGAGTTCAAATCCAGCCTCAGACACTTAGTAGCTGTGTGACCCTGGGCAAGTCGCTTAACCCCAATTGCTTCACCAAAAAAAAAGAAGTAAAAAAAAAAGATTAAGTAAAAAAATGAGGTGTGAGTAACAAAGCTGAAGCAATCTGAAGGGAGAAAAACTAGGGGCAATGGCAAATTAGGAAGTAAATGAAAGTAAAGTAAAAAGTAAATGTTGATACTAGGGTAGTACTGAAATTGAGACTGAGTTAAGGTAAAAGCACTTTGGTTGTCCCTGTTAAAGTTTTCCTACATAGCTGAATTTTGCATGACCATTTCATTAGCAGATTGAGGGAAGATGCATGGGATGGATGTATCCTTTACATCTTTATCATTACTGCAGGTTGATCATAAAGAGTAAGGGCCTTTTTTTCCATCCTCTCTTTGTTCCTTGTCCAATAAAGAAGAAAGCTAACAGTATACCATCCCAGTGACATGAGAGTGTGTTCATTGACTTGAACTCCTAAAGAAGAAAATACATTAGTCAACTACTAATTACAGTAATAGCCAAGCAACAGCTCACTGAGAGAGGAAAAGAGGGATTTATGATTAGTGTGCAAATATCTATTGTATATGTCTCAAAGTAGTTTCAAGCTTTAAATGTTGACTTATTATTCAACACTATATACAACACTGCCCCAATTGTATTCTTTTTTTTTGTTTTTGTTTTTTTTTTGTTTTTTTGCAGGGCAATGGGGGTTAAGTGACTTGCCCAGGGTCACACAGCTAGTAAGTGTCAAGTGTCTGAGGCCGGATTTGAACTCAGGTACTCCTGAATCCAGGGCCGGTGCTTTACCACTGCGCCATCTAGTTGCCCCCCCCCAATTGTATTCTAGTTGATTTAAACAGATAATTCTTGCTGTCTGCTATATAGCTTTAATTCTTTTAAAAAAGCATAGCAATAAAATGGTTCTTGTTTCTGTGATGATAGTATTAGAAGTGTATCACAATTATTTAGTATAAATAGAATCAACCTAAATCTCTGATTCATCATAGAGGCTTCAGGCCTATCCTACTACCCTATTGTATTTCTTTCTTATTCCAGAAGAGAACTCTAGACACTTAAACAGCAAAGACTATATTGCCTATGGATTAGGTTGGGTGATTATTTCAATCACTTTAAACTTTTTCTTTTCTCAATGCCTTCAAAGCACTTAGCCTCCAACTGGGAAGCAGTGTAGTTGAGTGGAAAGGACACTACTACAGTGGATGTGAAATGTGAACATAGAAGACCTTAGTTCAAATTGCCTTCTGAAACTACGGATTTAATTGGGCAAGGTCATTTTACTTCCCTATCTATCCTCAGTTTCTTCTTCTGTAAAATTAGAGTTTACCTAAGTCATCTTCCAGTTCCAGACCTAGAAACTCTCTAAAGGTTTATACCCATTTTACAAAGGAAATAATGAGGTTCTGAGTGGTTGTGATTTGCCCATTGTCATTCACTCAATCAATAAGCAGTAAGATAAATGTCTGAGGCAGGATTCGAACATGGTCTCCTGAATCCAAGTCAGATATTCTTTCTACATTAACATATTATTTTTCATCATTTTGACTGTACTGCATACCCTTTAATTTATACTACATGGGTAGCTCCCTATACTATCACATGTAGGAATGACTCAGTTCCTCTAGGCTGTAAAAAACTCTAAAACATCTAGGAGAATGTCAAGTGTGTTGCTCCCTGTGCCCCCGTAGAGTGAGAGCTGATTAATGGAAGTAGAGTTGGTACTATTAAAATAAAACAAAACAAAACACTAAAATACAGATTAGGAGATCTGGGTTCCAATCTTATTTTCACCTCTGAGACCTCACTCTCACTTATAATATGAGGTCTCTGCGTACATCAGTTCATCTTTTTTGTATGTGTCCTACAATCCTTCACCAGATTGTGAAGCTTTTGGCTCACTGCTCAGAATAATGACTTAAATGCATAGCATAAAATACATAGGATTACAAAGAAAACTATAAAATAATACAGTTATTACATGTGAATTCTGAGAAAATACTTTCAGTGAAATAAGGGAAGAGTTTCAGCAGAGTAAGGGAGCAAACTAAAATAGAGCACCTGTGTAATAATGGCTGGCAAGTTGCATATATCTGTTTTTCTACCTTCTTCATTTTTATTAGATGACAAGAAAAGATGAAAATTGAGTGAGAATAGGGATTAGCAGCATAGAGGACACAACTTCTAGGGTGATTTTTTTAAAGGAAGAGGCAGCACTTTCTGAGCTTAGTTGTACTTCTTTCTGTCTCTCACCACCACCTTCCCCAATTTGGGAAACCTTCTCTTTTTTTTAGAAGAATTGTATTCTTCAGATTCTAGGAATACAAGATTGGAGTATATGCTTCTGGCTTTGGTAGCAACAAAACTGGGAAAATATGATACTGGAAGGAAATGATCAGAACAGTTCATGATGCCATCAAGTGTAATTTATAAAAGGAACTGAGAGATGGTAGGAAGGGATTATGATGAGACAAAAATGCTTGGGGGAGAAGGAGCAAGGGTTTGACCTACTAATGTAGTTTTGGGATGTGCCTATTGAAAACCATGCTGGACAGTCTGGGTGGTAGAGTTGAATTTTCAGACTGGGACCAGTGCTCTGGAATTCTAATGTGACATGTTAATTTTTATTCTGCTTAAATGAATATATATTTTAATGTAAATGTAGTGAGTAATCCTTTGGGAGTTACTCAAAGTTGGGAAAATTCTTTAAATTCCAAAAGGAATATTACAAATTATTAATTATAATGGTCAATATGCATATATCTGGATGGGATAAGAACACAGTAATGACAACCAGAGGTAGCTATTGTCGGAGTATCTTGGGCAAGCTCTTATAAATCTCTGATTGTTGCGATAAAGATTTGAGATAGAACTAGGAGTACTTATAATCCTTTTAAGAATTAGTCTTTTCTCCTCAAATCCCAAATCCTTTTTCTCTCAGCAGATTAATCTACCCCCTATTTTACTGAGAAAGTAGATAACATGCACAGTTACCTCCTTCTTCCTTACTCCACAACCTCAACGAATATCTATATCCACACATCATTTATCTTTATCTTTGAGGAAGAACCAACTTTTCTATGTGCCCTCCATTTTCTCCCTTTCCATCTCCTCTTTAATTCTCAACCATACTCTTTGAAAAAGTTGTCTCCACTTCCTCCTCCCCCCTCATTCATTCCTCAACTTTTTTTTTGGGGGGGGGGGGCACAGGGCAATGAGGGTTAAGTGACTTGCCCAGGGTCACACAGCTAGTGAGTGTCAAGTGTCTGAGGCGGGATTTGAACTCAGGTCCTCCTGAATCCAGGGCCAGTGCTTTATCCACTGCACCACCTAACTGTCCCCTCAACTTCTTTTTGTGATCTGACTTCATCACTCAAAGGAAACTATTCTCTCCAAAGTTACTGAAGATCTCTTGTCAAATCTAATGGTGTATTCTTGGTCATTATTCTTGACTTATCTGCACATTTGAAAATGGAGACAACTCCTTCCTCCTCAACATTCCCTCTTCTCTGGATTTTCATGACACTAATCTCTTCCAATTCTCCTTCTATGTGTCTGACCACTCCTTTTCAATCTCTTAAACTGGCTTATCAACTATATAACTCTTCCTAACTGTGGGTGTTACTTGAGGTTCTGTCATGGTCTTCTTTATTTCTGCCTCTGTACTCTCTTAGTAATCTCTTCTGCTCCCATAGGTTTAACTATCATCTCTATTCAGGCAATTCCCAGAACTATATATCTAGCCATAGTTTCTTCCCTGATCTTAAGTCCAAGATCACTAGCATTTATTGGACATTTCTAAATGGGTATTTTAGAGACATCTTAAACTCAACATTTCTAAAACAGGAACTCATTATCTTTCTGTACACTTTTCTCTTTTTTTACTTATTTCCCTATTTCTATTAAAAGTACAACCAAACCTCCAGCATCTCAGGTTTATAATGTTAACATTATTCTGCACTCTTCAACTCTCCCTTACCCCAAAAATCCAATCAGTAACTAAATCTTACTGTTTCTCCCTTCACAACATTTTTTGTGTGTTTGGCCCCTTTTCTCCATTCACACAACTATTACCATAATTTAGATCCTCATCTCCTTTTGCCTGGATCATTGAAAAGGCATTTTAATTGATCTTCCTATTTCAATTCTCTACCCAATTTAGTTTATCATACCCATGACCGCCTAAGTAATTGTACTTAGGCAAAGATCTGACCATTGAATTTTTTGATCAACCACCTTATTGCCTGGAATAAAATATAAACTTCTCCTTTCATCTTTTAAAGCTGAATACAACCTAGCCCCTGCCAATTTTTATACATCATTAGACATCACTCTCTACCCCACACTTTGAAATTTAATAAAAATTGCCTTCTTTTTATTCTTTCCTCATAATGTTCAATCTTTCATCTCCATGTCTTTTCACAAGCTTACCATTATGCCAGGAATGCACTCCCTCCTTAAATCTGCCTCATAGTGTTTTTATTTTCCTTTAAAATTAATGAAACTCTTACCCTTTGACCCAGTAGTACCACTACTAGGTCTGTAACCCAAAGAGATCATAAAGAAGGGAAAAGGACCGACATGTATAAAAATATTTATAGCAGCTCTCTTTATGGTGGCAAAGAATTGGAAATTGAGGGAATGTCCATTAATTGAAGAGTGGCTGAACAAGCTGTGGTATATGAATGTAATGGAATATTATTGTGCTATAAGAATTGATGAACAGGCAGATTTCAGAAAAACCTGGAAAGATTTAAGTGGACTGATGCTGAATGAAGTGAGTAGAAACTGGAGAACATTGTACACAGTAACAGAAACATTGTGAGATGATCAACTGTGATAAAATTGACTCTTCTCATCAAAACAATGATCCAAAACAATTCCAAAGAATTCATGATGGAAAATGCTCTCTGCCTCCAGAAAAAAGAACTGTGGAAACTGAATGCAGATTGAACTATAGCTTTTCTACCATTTTTCATGTTATTTTTCTTTTTCGAGGTTTTTCCTGTTTGTTGATTCTTCTTTCCCAATATGACTAATGCAGAATATATTTAACATGATTGTACAAATATAACCTATATCAGATTGCTTTCTGTCTTGGGGAGAGAAAAGAGGACAAAATTTTGGAACTCTAAATCTTATAAAAACAAATTTAAAAAACTATCTGTACATGTAACAAAATAATATACTTTTATGATTAAAAAAATTAACAAAACTGAAGTATCATCTTCTACATGATTCCTTTCTTATCTTCCAACTACCAGTGAACTGCCTCCAGTACTATTTTGTATTTAACGATTTTGTATATGTTTGTATAAGACAGCTAGGTGGCCCAGCCCATAGAGTACCTGGCCTGGAGTCAGGAAGACTCATTTTCCTGAGTTCAAATTCAGCCTCAGACACTTACTAGCTGTGTGATCCTTGCCTAGTCACTTAACCTTCTTTACTTCAGTTTCCTATCTATAAAATGAACTGAAAAAGGAAATAGAAATCCACTCCAGTATCTTTGCCAGCAAAACCCTAAATAGGGTCACAAAGAGGAGGATAAAACTGAAAATGACTAAAATATGTTTGTATTTTTTAACTTCATATATATGTATGTATATGTGTGTATATATATGTATATAGATATACATACATGTATATATAGATATACATACATGTATATATAGATATACATACATGTGTATATATAGATATACATACATGTATATACATACATGTATATAGATATATAGATATACTGCATATACTTGTCTGCCCCTAGTAGAGCATAAGCTTCTTGTGAATAAGAATTATTTTCTTCTTTGTACTTGTTTTCCCAGCACCTAACACAGAACATGGCATATAGTATGAGCTTCTTGAATACTTCTTAATTAAGTAATTACTTGGAACTCCTGTATTCTTGGGGTAATAACAAGGGCTTCTTTACTCGTTTGTGTGAGGATAGGATCTGAGTCTCATTTGTTTTGTATCTTCCCCACTACCCAACACATGCTAGGTACTTACTAATTAATTGATGTAGTGAATGAATCCATTCTGCAAACTACATTGTTTTGGAGTAATCAATAATTGCTAAGAAAGTGACTCTGACATTCTGTTTACATACTGCTCCCATACTGTAAAGTGTAGCATCAAATTATGGCACAGTTATTTGTGTTTATTATAATAAAATAGAAGATTAATTGCTTTGTAATGTTCAGAACAGGAAGCTACCTTAGAAACAATCTAGCACAATCCCCTCATTTTACACGAGGAAACAATTCCATAGAGATAAATTGAATTATCCATGGGTTATACATATAAATAAGTAGTAGAGCCAGAATTTGAACCCAAGTTTTCCAATTTTGAATCTAGTGGTCTTTCCTCTATATCATGTAGGAGGTCAGAAGTCAATGCTTCTTTGATATTTTTGGAAAGCATGATCATATGAGTGATCCTGACTGTAAGAGATGCCCTTTTTATACTGTTAGAATTAGTGATTTTCCAATAGCAGCCCTTTGGGTAACAAAAAAAAATGTTTTGGAATTTTGATAGTATTCTAAGACAACTTGCCATTATCCCATTGGTTATGCTATAACTCCAAAATTTTGCTGGTGTGGGAACAGATAATGTGAATTCCTCTGGGAGTCCCTGAGTTTCCCTCTGATGGATGTTTAATAATGGGATCTATCTTTTGCAGATTTCTTACTCTACATTTTGGAACATACCAGTCGAACGTTGAGAAATTGAGCTGGATTTTTGTCTGAAATGATTTACAGTTACTGTAGAATGTATGTTCTGCAGACTCTGTTGTCAAGATTTCTCTGCCTAGATATTAAGGATAGTGTGGATATTAGAAGTTGCTCCTTTCATTTCTATGGCATATAGTGGTATAGTCTTATTGGGAAGGATCTTGTCTTGTTATATTAAAAGTGTCAAAAGTGAATTTTTAGAGAGCTTCATCATGAGCCTCATGTTAAGAGAGATGGTGCAACTCTATAATATGATCAACAGCACTCTCATAAAGATATTGATCTAGAGGATGAAATTTAATGATAAATGGGATTAGTAAGAAGTATGTATTTGATAATATGAAAGTTCATTGAACATTTCAGTCTCACACAAAGCAAGGATAGTAAAGTACCTTAGTGTTGTCTATCTTTGGATTTCAAAGTCTGAGACCAATGTTCTATTCCTTTTTGCCACTAACTTGTAATGTGACCTTGGCCAAGCCAACCTAGTGGGGACCTAAGAGATCATTAATTATTTCATCTTTAAAATGAAATATTTGGTCTATATGATCTCTAAGTTTCTTCAAGCCAAGGACTTTTGAGTAAATATTTAACAACTGGCCATTGGAGGGGTTGGGGGGGGTGGGGGGGGGAATTGGAGGGTGGGTTTCAAAGATGTACATTTTAAGTTTAAATGTAATGAGGCCCTGTGGTAGCAAGGGCTACCCCCCATATATGGTGCTGAAGGATGCTCAAAGGGAGGCAGAACAGACATTTCTAGCCTCTGCTCCCTGCCTCACCACCTTTATCAAAGAATGCTTTAATTTTTGCCAGGAAGTAAAATATGAGGTTGAGCTCAGAAGCCACTCTGCCCTCCTCAGAGAGAGAGCAGAATACTAGGCTAAGATGACATCTATCTGCTCTCTTAAATATTGTTGGTCTAAGGGATGTGAATTTTAGGTTCGATTTAACTTCTTATTGCTGTTTCAATGTTAGTGGGGGAGGAGGACCCCACATTTTGTATCCAGTGATTGACTTCCTTCCCACCAAATACCATTTCCACGATGAAGATCCATAAAGAAAGAAGCCCACTTCTCCATAGAAATCAGAGGAAATATACAGAGAAGAATATATGCCAGACAATACAGAATGAAGAACCTCTTCCTTTGGGAATGAAATAACTCAGTTCAACCAAGAGAGAGTCATGGATCTCACTCAAGAGGAAGTTCTCTGAAGTCCCTAATGTAGCAGTCTGGGAATAAGGACATGATGGAGACTGCCAGCTCCTCTAACTTTCTCCTAGAGTCTTTTTCTTCAGCAACTTGAAGTGGAATTGCTTTCTTCTATCTTCTCTTTGTAGGCTGGAAGTACCCAAAGTCCAAGGACACTCAGTGACACCAAAAAAAAAAAAATGAAGAAAACTTAGTGCTCTTCTCTTTCCTACTCTTCTGAATTCCACATCCTTCCTCACATAGAGGGTAGCTAAGTGACAGAGGGCCTGGACTCAGGGAGATCTGAGTTCAAATGCAGCCTCAGACACTTACTAGCTGTGTGATCCTGGGCAAATCACTTAATTGTATTTGTCTTTTTCCTCGTTTGAAAAATGAGCTGGAGAAAGAAATGACAAACTACTCCAGTATCTTTGGAAGGGGTGGGAAGAACCAAATAGGGTCGTGAAGAGTTGGACACAACTGAAATAATCTAACAGCAAATACTTAAATCACTCAGAGAAAAGGCACTTAAGGTAAAGATGGTCAAAGTATCCTGTTTCACAGTATCTAATTTGGATTTAAGTAATGTAGGGATTTTGAATATAATAGCTAGGAAAATCAATTCCTATAATTATTGGAAGTTAGTTGGTACAGTACATAGAGTTCCAGGCCTAGAGTCAGGAAGACTCATCTTCCTGAGTTCAAATCTGGCCTTAGAAACTGTGTGACCTTGTCTGTGTGACCTTGGTCAAGTTACAACCCCATGCCTCAATTTCCTCATCTCTAAAATGAGCTGGCAAAAGAAATGATACCTCAACAGTTTTTCTTACATTCCCTTTCTAAATCTAGATAATTGACAAAACAATAAAACAACCTCTGTTTCATATCATTGGCTGATTTCCAAATTGTAAATACTTACAGCAAAAATTTAACAATCAAGTTTTTCCAGTATATTCCTGTTTTCAACTCTATGTTTCAATGATCAGGAGACCAAAATATTTCTTCTTAGGCACCTTTATCATGTTTCCTTTATTATAGACAAGTAGTTTATAATAATGATTTGAGCACACAAATAAAAAAAAACCAATCAGTATGTCACAAATTAATGTATCTAGCTGCTGTAATGACATTAAGGAGCTCTAAGAAGCATGGTCCAAGGAAGGTGAGACTGTATAAGACCCAGCACTAAAGAGGAAAACCTTAGTGAAGAAGACATGGCCTAGTTTTCTAAACACTGCTGTGAACCCTTCCTGAGCAGTGACCTCTCTGCATTCACTGCAACTTAGTATGATTTTTAAATAAATTTTATTGATTTTTTTACATAAGCTACAATGCTAAATATATCTTTCCCCAAACTGCTCCTAGAAAGGCATACTTTATATTAAATAATGAAAAGAAAAGGGGAAAAGTTCCATAAAACTAATATATCCAAAAAAGAATCTTATATCATATTCGGTATTCCACACTTATGCTCTTCAGCTTTTGCAAATAAACAGATTCTCATATCTCTTCTTCTGAGTCAAGTTTGGTCACTATTACTTTGCAACATTCTCTTTTAATTGTTTTGTTGTAGTGGTTGTTATTTTAATTTACACTGATGCATTAATCATGTATATTGTTTTCCCAGTCCTATTTATGTTACTTTGCATAATGTCATATAAGCCTTTCCATGCTTTCCCTTATTCATCATTTCTTATACTACATTAATATTCCATTTTATACACAATAATTTATTTAGCCATTTCCTAATTGATGAGCACATATTTTTCCCCAGTTCTTTGCTATCACAAAAATGCTGCTACAAATATTTTGGTGAATATGAGGTCTTTCTTTTATTGCCCTTTGGTTTGAGGTATATAAATTTTATCAAATTAAAATAATTCTTCAATGTCTCTACTTTGTAAGATTTTAAAACATATGAGGGGGCAGCTAGGTGGCGCAGTGGATAGAGCACCGGCCCTGGAATCAGGAGTACCTGATTTCAAACCCGGCCTCAGACACTTAACACTTACTAGCTGTGTGACCCTGGGCAAGTCACTTAACCCCAATTGCCTCACTAAAAAAAAAAAAAAAAACATATGAGCATTATACTATGCCAAGGCTATACCTTTATCTTTTGATATAATCATGTGGTTTTTTTAATCCTTCTGTTTTTAATGTGATTCATTATGTGAACTCTTTTCCTAATGTTTATCCTATTAGATAAAAGAGATAAATCTAATCTAATGACTATGAATGATTTTTTTTTCAATTTATTACTATGGTCTTTTTAACAGGGTTTTAATTAAAATCTTGGATCAATGTTCAATAATGATATTGGTTTAAAGTTCTTTTTCTTAGCTATGTCCTTCTCCAAATTAGTTATTAAGATTATAGTTGCCTCATAAAATGAGTGAGTGATTTCTTCTCAATTTTTAAAAATAATTTATGTAGTATGAGCATTATTTATTCTTTAAAGGTTTGATAGAATACACCTATAAATTCATCTGAAACAGGATTATTAGATTTTTTTGGTAATTCCTTTATAGCTACTTCAATTTCTTTTCCTATGACTGGATTACTTAAGATCTTTACTTAAGTTCTATTAAATTAGGTAGCTTATATAATTATTTTTCTTTAAAATTCTCAGGACTTTTTGCAAACAATTTCATATTATAAGCTTTGACTATCATTTTTTATTTAATTTCTGTTATTATTTCCCCTTGTTCATTTTTATTTAGTTAATTTTTCCTCCATTCTTTTTAATTAGGTTGGCTAAAAGCTTATCAATTTTATTAGTCTTCTCAAAGAACCACTCTTTAGTTTTGCTTATTAGTTCTGCAGACTTTGAGGTTTTCAACTTCTGGTATATGGACTTATCCTTATCATTGTGTTTCATATAATTAATAATTATTTCTATGATTTGTTCTTTGACTGACCCACTGTTAAGGATCTGGTTATTGTCTCCATTTAATGTCTTTGTCTTTTGCTTGGGCTTCTTGTATTAGTTATTATGTGTATTTTGTTATGATCCAGAAAGGATATATTTAGTGTCTCTGCTTTTTTATCCTCTTTTTTATAACTATCCCTCTCTACTCTAATATATCACCTCTTTTTGTAAAGGTAGTATTTATGACCAAGGAATATTTAAATTATTTAATAGTGTGGTTCAAAAGACACACTAAATCTTTGTTCTTTTATCTTTCGTTGTTTTTTTTTTTACTTTTTTCTAACTCTATGAGAGGAATTTTGAAGTTGTTTGCTAAAATTACATTATGTATATTTAAATCAGTTATTTTTTTCTTATGAATTTAGATATTATGCCATTAGGAGCATATACATTTAATACCAATATTGGCTCATTGCTTGTGTCTTTTAAGTGTAATGTGATTCATTTGTTCCTCTCTATCAATATCGTGAACTTGTATTTTTATTCTATTTGATAGCAGGACTCCATCTTCTGCTTTTTCAGATTCACTCAATGCATTGTACATTTTGTTATAGTCTCTATGTGTATCTTTGCTTTTACACATATGTATGTACACATACATATGTATGTATGTATGTATGTATTCCATAGCAACAGTAGATTATAGGATATTTTTCTCATTCGTTAAAATTTTCTTTTTCATTTTTTGAATGTTTAGTCCAATCACATTTACAATTATTGAGGCAGGTTTGTATTTTTCCTATATTGTGTTTCTAGTATTCATTTTTAAATATTTCCCTTCCTCTTTTAAGTCAATAAATTGTTATAATGATAGTTTTTTGTTTAAATTACTGTGATGCAATTCTCTTTCCAAAGGCTACCTCTACCCCCTTCCTCCTATTTGCCAATACTTTCCTTAGTTTTGAAAGTTTACTTAAATGATTAATTCATTTTTCTTTCATCTAGTTATTCATTTACCCTTTTCGCCTGTCTTTTCCCCGCCTCAGTTCAAACTATCACTTCTCTCCTCTGTTTCCACTTCTTATGTTTGTTAGTTTCCATTTTTGATACCTTTTATCAAAGATTATTTTTGTTTTGTTTTCTGATTTGTGGTATATACTCCTATTATTCCTTCTTTAATCACTTTGTGTTCCTCATATGTTTGAAGTTTCCGAAATATTGGGGTTGAGCTCCCTCATCTAATTTCTATGTTAATTGACTAAAGAGATTTTGACTCATCATCTTTTTTTTATTTCTATTGTGCTTCAGTCTGAGTATCAATTATTGAGAGAAATAATGTGGATAGAAAAAATGGCCCATGTTGGAAATCATTCCAAGGTTTCAAACTGCCATTGATTCTAACCACTGCCTTCCCCATGATTATTCATCTTTCCATTAACTCCGCCATCTCAAATCTGAGTCAATGTTTCTTCCACTCTTTTTGGTGGAAGCTTCCCTCATGAGCTTCCATATCCATTTTTCTCAACAAGAATACAGGCCATGAGGGGCGGCTAGGTGGCGCAGTGGATAAAGCACTGGCCCTAGATTCAGGAGTTCCTGAGTTTAAATCTTGCCTCAGACACTTGACACTTACTAGTTGTGTGACCTTGGGCAAGTCACTTAACCCCCACTGCCCCACCAAAAAAAAAAAAAAAAAGAATATAGGCCATGGAGGTATACAACTTCTCAGAGAAGGTACACTCCCAAAACACCAACTCTTCCTAATTGGAATTCATCACATATTCCATTCAAGGACTGAAGCTACCCATGGGAAATTCATAGAGGGACATTGTCCTTCTTCACTGAGTGTTCCCATTACCATTTTAGTCTCCTAGTTTTAATACTCCTCTCCTGTCACCTTTCCCATTCTCTTGATGCCTGTCTTCTACCTCCATCCTTTCTACATGTGTACCCATCCATTCTGTAATTTTGTGCCACAAAATGCATTGATTTATTCATAGGGGGATTCTGTGGCTAAGCCCATGATGCTTTAGTTCAGTTGAAATACCTTCACTTCTTTTTCTTACAATTCCAATTATATATAAAAAATAAATTCCAATTATATCTTTATCCCTTGACATGCTTTCTAAAAAACTAAAAATCTCTTGATGATCCCCTTTGTTGTTGTTGCTTACTCCATAGGTCAATTTCTTTCTTTCTTTCTCATCTTTATTTACCTCTAAACATAGAATAATTTGTATGCAGTTAGTTTCTCAACTCCACCCTAAATCTGCATTTTTAATTGCCCAGGCTCCAGCTCCAACACCTAAGAACTTTCCTATTTCTGTTGAGATCATCCTTCCAAATGCACAGGTTGACAACCTTTGATCTATACTCCCAAGGTTCTGTCCAATACCTTCTTCTATTTTCTCTGTATATCTTAATGAGTTCATCAGCTCTCCTAGGTTCATTTGTCATCTCTGTACAAATGATACCTGTCCCATATCACCGAATGCCAATTTAGCAAGTTCAAATAGATATCACATGAATATCAAATTCAATATATCGGGGCAACTAGGTGGCACAGTGAATAAAGCACTGGCCTTGGATTCAGGAGGACCTGAGTTCAAATCCAACCTCAGACACTTGACACTTAACTAGCTGTGTGACTCTGGGCAAGTCACTTAACCCTCATTGCCCTGCAAAAAAAAAATTCAATATATCCACAATAGAATTAACTTTCCCTTATCCCTATTTTTCAGCCAAACTTACCTATTTTTATTAAGACCATCACTTTCCATCCACTTTCTCAGGTTCACAAATCAGGAAACTCTTTTGATTCTTCACTTTTCCTTACCCACTATATCTAATAAGCTGCCAAATTTGGTTGATCATACATCCACAGTATATAATGCATCTGCCCCTATTTTTGTCCAATTTTATGACCATAAACCTTATTCAGGCCCTTATCAACATTCAAAGTCTCAATTGGTCTCCCTGCCTCCAATTTTTCCCCTCTCTAACCCATCCTCTAAACAGCTGCCAAAGTAATATTCCTAAATGTTTAGTGCTTAAACTATTCTGATCATGCACCCCAAATAATAAAATATGTTGAGCATACATCTGAAAAATGTACATTTTTAATAATTTATAAATTACTGCATATTATCTATAAAACATGTATAAATTATGCTATTTATAAATTATAAATATACTACTATATTAATAATTTATGTTCTAAAACTTACATAAAATATACATTAAAAACATCATGGAAAATGAAATAATATTTGATCCTACAAATCAAATATTATAGGGAGTATGTTGAGTAGCAGTGTCATGGTTAGACCAGCATATTAGGCATCTATCTGTGACATCCACCTGAAGAATAGATCAGAGAGGTAAAAGTGCTGAGGCGAGGAGACCGATTAGAAAGCTATTTATTTCAGTAGTTCAGATGAGAGGTGATGAGTACCTGAAACAGGGTTGTGGCCATATAAGGAGAGAGAAAGGGGGCAGATAAGAGAGGTACCATACAGGTAAAAATTACAAAGTTTGCCAACTGCTTGATAAATGTGGTAAGAGTAAGGAGTTGAGGAGGTCACCTAGACAAATGGAAGGATGTCAGCAGCATCAACAGTAATGGGGAAGTTGTAAAAAGAGGTAGTTATAGGAGAAATCATATTGTAATAGAACTTGTAGCACTGTCACAACATAGGCAAGCATACTTATCCTGCATTACTTACTTTGCCCCACCCCAAATAAAAAGGAGAGAGACTTGGCTTACTCAGGGCATGGGGTCTGTGTCTTAAGAGATACCAATACCACAAAGTGATAGTGTGGACAGGGGAGAGAATGAATACCCTGGTGTGTGGAAGACAAATAGAATTTTCCCAATGACACATGCACAAATGCCAATGTGGGTGCATAAATTGAGATTAAGCTGTAATTACAAGGAAGAGGAGGGTTGGAAGCCTGAACAAAAATAAAGGGGGAAATATAGGCTAAAAGGGCAATTGTGGTTCTGTTGAAGATAAGCCCTCGAAGTGGCTGTTATGATGAGGTATTGAATGTTATCTATCTTCCTACCTTCCAAATAGTCAATCTCAAGCACTATAGATCAGATCATGGCTTCTCTTTGAAAAGCATTGTCTTTGCAACACTGGTCTTACCATATCACTACTCCTCTCAAACTCCAGTGGCTCTTTGGATAAAAAAAAAAAATGTTTGGCACACAAAAGTCTTCTCCATCTCATTTTAGCCTTCCTTTCCGAACTTTCTGCCCTTTGCTCCCCTTAAAGCTAGACTATCCTTTTTCTTTCCTGGAGTGAGGATATCAGTGTTCCTTCTCCTCTCCCCGTGGTTTTGCACAGGCTGAGAATCATGCCTATTAAAGGGGTATCCCTTTCAGACTGACAATTTTGATGATTGAAAGGAGCAAAGAGAAAAAACAAATGTGACACTTGCTGAGAAAACAGCTACAGGATGATGCACTACCTAGTGTAACACCTGGCTCAAGGTTCTGTGTTTTGGTTGCTCATTTGTATTTGAAAGAATTGGGGGGTTAATCATTAGGGAATTCTGAATGCCAGAATTGTTTTATAATTCTTAGACAAATGTCCTTTGCTTGATCATGGTTCAACTTGCAGAGATGAGATCTTACTTATGCATAACATCATCACAATCATTATTTGTATAGCACTTTAGGTTTGCAAAGTACTTTATATATATTTACTCATTTGATAATCACAATAATCCAATGAGACAAGTGCTTTTATTACATCCATATGTACAGATGAGGAATCTAAGGTATAGAAAGTTTTGGTAACTTGCCCAGGGCTACACAACTACTAAGTGTCTGAGGAAAAAATTTAATTTATATATTCCTGACCCTGAGTCTAGTGATCTATAGACAATGCCACCTAACTGTTGTTGTAAGCCGGATTAATATTTTCCAAGCTCAGAATCAATTTCTGAGCCAATGAGAGGACAAGAGAAGAGACCCCAGAGCTTTACAAAAGCAAAGGTATAGTTTTCTGCATAAGGGTCAGAAAATTGACCTGAGAGCTATAGTAAAGTAAGGATATATCTGTCTTTAGCATCACCTGTTGCTGAAAAGAATTCATTGATGAAAGAGAAGCAATACCTCTCTCTTCAATTCTACCTAGTACTGATAAAGTGGAAAAGAACAGAGATACTTCTTTGCTCTGCCACATACCACCAAGAAGATAGAGAAGAAAACCCTCAGAACCCAGATGAGGACGCAGAATTGAATGTCCTTATGCCAATCCTCTCTCTTTAAAAATATATATAACACTATCACAAATGAAGACATTAACTAAGACTGAATCTGGAAGTACTAAAGTTACACATATAGAATAGGCATAAACCCAGTTGAGAAGAATGAGTGCCCCAGAATAGTAAAAGTGTAACAGAGAAACACTAAAGCAGATTGGTCTACCCTGATATGATGTGCCCTATGAGGAGTTAAACTCACATAGGCATGAAACACCCCAGTTTAGTAGTGGAATTTCTTTTCTAACACAGACTATCTATTAATTAACTTTAAAAAGGTCATTTCCTAAATAAGAGGGAAAAAACATTGATGCTCACAATTCCTGAGTTGTGAGCTATCTTGGTCACGTGCATTTCCTACATGTATGCATTATCACTCTGTTAAGTTTGTACCCTCCCTTACACACATAAAATGTGTGCATTAGTGGAGGAGTACACCACAAATTTATGGGTGAAATATTATGTGACCATTTTCATTGTTTTGTCTTCTGTTAGGTAAATTTTTTGTTTGAATTAATGGAGTCATTTTGGCTGATTTCTTCATAAGAAATCCACCAGTGGGGGCTCAAGAACTACAGTGTTAGTACAAATATTCACATACCAATGTTAACCCTCCCTCTGGGGAATCTCACACCTAAAACTTCATAAGCATAGACCGTGAAAAGAAACAATCACAAAGACACACACAGAGTGCATATAAATTCATGGCAAGTGTGAAGAGGAGATGTCAAATCAGACCCTCAACTCAAAACCTTTAATATACTAGGAATGCATTTTCTCCTTACTACCACCTCTTATAAAACTAAACACAAACACCATCTAAGACCTTTTCCTGATTCTACCAGCTGTTTGTTTCTCCCCCTCAAATTTATCTTACACTTAGTTTGTAAATATTCTGCTATGTGCATGTTGTCCATTGCTATGGAATGTAAACTCTTTAAGAGAAAGAACTATTTCATTTTTGTCTTTGAATTAATAACACTTAGAACTGGGCTTTGCAAATCTGAGGTTATTGATAAATGCTTGATTGATTGATAGATTTAAGTAAGAGATAAAATTTCTATTCACGTTTCCCTGAGTACTCAAGATTGAAATGATATTATTTGTACTTGTGCAACCTTAGCAGAGTCCTGTCCCCAAAGACAGATGTGTTGTGTCAGGTATCAGCAATAGACACCAAACAAGCTGCCCTTCAAATATGACTGAATGATTGCTGCAGAACACTGGAAATTACTACACTATCAACCATGGAAATTCAAGAGTTACTATATACTACAGCACTCAAAGTGAATGATATCACCACATTACATCAATGTCCCCTTAAGAACATATACATAACAAATAACTACTATGTTGAATGAAATCAGAAGTCAGTGTGAGATGAATCAAAAATTGCTAAGCCCCATTGAATGCTCAATCAATATTAGTTAGCATGATATGCCGGGTAGCGCCAGGAAGTGTGTGTGTATTTTTTATGGCTTTCCCTAGGAGAACAAGAACATAAAAATAATAGAAAGTTGGAGTTCCTCGGGGCTTAAGGTGGGTATGGGGAAGGGTCACAGAAATTAGAAATTCAAAAGTTACCATACAGAGGCAGTATGGTATAGTGAAGAATGGATTTGGCATCAAGTAGCCTGTGTTTTAAGAATCTCTTACATTTGCTTGCTGTGTGACCATTGGCAAATCATTTATTCTTTCTGAACATCAGTTTCCTCATCTGTAAAATGGATATACAAATGCTATCTACCTCATAGGGAAAAGTCTCCTTCCTCATGGGATTATTGCCAGGAAAGTGCTTTTAAACTTTAAAGTACTATATAACTTTTTGTTGTTGTTCAGTCATTTTTTTTTCTTTATTTCTTTTTGTTTTGGGGGTGGGGCACTGAGGTTTAAGTGACTTGCTCAGGGTCACACAGCTAGTAAGTGTCAAGTGTCTGAGACCAGATTTGAACTCAGGTCCTCCTGAATCTAGGGCCAGTGTTTTATCCACTGTACCACCTAGCTGCCCTGTTGTTCAGTCATTTTCAATCACATCTGACTTTGTTTGGCAAAGATACTCAAGTGATTTGCCATTTCCTTCTCCAGCTCATTTTATAAGTGAGGAAACTGAGGCAAATGGTGCTGAGTGACTTGCCCAGAGTCATACAGTTAGTAAGTATATGAGGCCAGATTTGAACCCAGGAAGATGAGTCTTCTTCATTCCAGGCCTGGCACTCTATCCACTGTACCACCTAGTTGCCCCTTATATGCCTATAGGCTATGCTTATATGATCCCGTTATATCTTTAAGATACTGTATAGGAAAGTATTTTATACTCCTAAAGTATTTTCTATCCTAAAGCTCTAAATAAATGTACTGCTCAATTCAATTCAGTTTTAACATAGATGGAAATGATATTTCATCAGTGAGGTCACTCTAACAGTATAGACTTCAGCTCCTCCAGACCTTTTCATTCTGTGAAGTTCTCTTCCCTATTTTCTGCAAATCTCCTACAGGCAATCTACCCAGAATGCTCTAGGTCTTCTCTGACTCTTGTGGGTACCAGACAGAGATGTGTTGGGAAATATTTCAAAACCAGCTTTCAAAAAAAAGTTTTTTGTTTTTTGTTTTTAATTTTGGCTGGGCAATGGGGGTTAAGTGACTTGCCCAGGGTCACACAGCTAGTAAGTGTCAAGTGTCTGAGGCCAGATTTGAACTCAAGTACTCCTGAATCCAGGTCCAGTACTTTAACCACTGAGCCATCTAGCTGCCCTGCAAAAAAAAGTTTTTAATGTGCACATAACACACTTTTAACTTTAATCTGCATTAGTAACATTTTCTCCATCATTTTGTTAAATCTAGACAATGAACAAAATAATATATCAATCTGTGATATGTACTCTTTGCTGATTTAAGTTGTAAATGTTCACACTGCTCCAGCACACCCTTAGTACCAGTTTACCCTCAGGCTAGTCATCTATTTCTTACCTTTTTTCCATAATTGGTGCCCTTCCTTTTCTATTTCATACATATAGCTAATGATAGCTTTAAACCACTTCTTGGTTCAGAGCATTGGGCTGGCCACTCAACATAGTTATCTATATTACGCCCCCCAAAGTCTCAAGGTCTCACCTTTGTGCAGTTCAGCATCATATATTGTGTCCTACAACCACAAATAAAAGTCTATGGGAACATTTCCTCTGGATTTATGCTTCAGCCACACTGCCTCAGTCACACTGGTGTGTACTTGCTTAGTCCACAAAGTTCTCCTGAAGGCAGAACTGGAAGCACCCAAAGTTATAAAGCTCCAGGCTTAGCCCTCCCTCAATAGCAGAAAAATCATGAGAAAGAAATGTAGACACAATTTCAACTAAAAGATTATATTCTTCCTTTCTCTCTGCCCCATATCTTCCAGTAGATGACACTCCAATCAACCAAGGCTACCCTAGGAAAGCATGGTCACTCCAATAAGACATGTCCGGTTGCCTTTGGCTTGTAGGAGACAAGGACCATTTGATGTGTGTGCATATTCTCTGAATCATGCCATATAATTTGTAGACTATTTATCAAGGACAATGATCAAAAGGGTTGTAACAATTGGAATGATGCCACCTGCTGGAGACTTACTGTAGAAAAGCTCTGTCATGAAAGGAAGGTCTTTGAGGGCAAGGCCATGCGGCTTTTCTTTGGCGTCAGGAAGTGATGTTTGCTGGTGAGAGGAGGAAGGGGGAGCCTGGCGCTTTGACTCGGACTCTTTTCCTGAGGACGCTGGTGGAAAAGGGAGCTAGAAATGCACTCTCCCTTTAATAGATAGGAATCTAGGCCTTTTCTTCTCTCTTTACCAAATTCTTATTCTCCTTAATAAATGCTAAAAAGCCTAACTCTTGCTAAAGCTTATATTGGCAACCACTCATTAGATATTTTAGATAGTTTAGCTAGAATTTTAGCCCTTAACAGGGTCAGAGGGTCCCAGTCTGGGCCTGAGCCCTCAGTAGACTGAGGTAAGTGGGGGGAGATTTGTCTGGCAAAGTTTAGGTTGTGTTTCAGGGTAAAAGCAATCTATTCCACACACAAAAAAATAATGTTTAAGTTTCAAAGTAATATTTTGTAATTGTAAATAATATATGAGTGTTAAAGGGAAGAGAGCAGTGTTCATTCAGACTCTTGTGAGAGGTTTTTTTTTTCTTTCCTCAGATAAGTGGGTAGAAGATTGAAATGTTATTAGATGCTGCCACAGCATGATGGCATATACAGCTGTACACTGTGTTTGACAAATAGAATGTGCCTATTTTAAAAAATCTGCCCAGAAAAATGGATTGCACATATCACAAATTTTATTTTGACTCTCATTCCCAGGTATGCATAAGTAGGGCTTGAGATATAAGAAAGGGAGCAATCTTTCCAGGAGTATAAATATTCTACAGAATTTGAAGTACAGAGACCATATTTTCCAGGTTTTTTTTCTGGAACACTTTTAATTTCAAGAAAATAAAGCATACTTTTAACAAGGCTTTGCCAACAGAATTTGCTTTGTCAGAGTCTGTGTCTAGATATTTTGTTCATGTTCCTGGGAGTGTGTGACTTCCCACACTACTATCCATAACTCTGGATATGGAGGAAAGTAGTCCAAGGTAATTTTAAAATTCTGATCAGTTGCCCTCAGGAGGGGCCTTAGGGAGTTTCCACAATTAATAAGAAATCAGATTGTTCTGTTGTATCTATACCCATAGGGAGGGGTCATAGTCTGCGAGTCAAAAGACATACCAATTTTTTTCTTGGAATTCTTGGGCAAAAAGGAACATAAAGTTTTGAAGTCCCAAATTTGTATTGTTGACCTGCACAGGGGTGAGAAGGGTAGCATATTCCTGACTTCTGAGCAGCCTTGTACAAGATCAGAAATCTCATTAGGAAATATATTACATGAGAGACTCTTCAGAGCAGAGACCCGTTATATAGCACTGATATACCAAGGGAGAAATGTGTCTTCTGCCAAGCCTGGGATTTTGGAGTGCTTCTTCTGCCATATGTAGAAGGGTGCCCAGATTAAAGAACTATTACTAGTGGTAAAGTATTAATGTCTTTCAAGAGCCATCTGCTAAGAGTCAGAGAGCTCTGCAGGCCTGAGCACAGGAGGCAATGCCTAAGTCACCCTCTAGGAACTGCATACTCTTAGAGCTGGAGGAGACCCTGAGGCCTTCCAGTCTCTCCCCAAAATATCTGACAAATGATTATCCAATCTGCTTCAAGACCTCTACTGAGAACAAATGTATTACCTCCTGAAGCTGCCAATTACATTTTCATTGTTCCATTTGTCAGGAATGTTTTTTGTTTGTTTGTTTGGGTTGGTTTTTCCCCTTCTATCAAAGCTAAATTAGGGGGCAGCTAGGTGGCTCAGTGGATAAAGCACCGGACTTGGATTCAGGAGGACCTGAGTTCAAATCCGACCTCACACACTTGACACTAACTAGCTGTGTGACTCTGGGCAAGTCACTTAACCCTCATTGCCCAGAAAAAAAAAGCTAAATTATACTCTCTGCAACATCTGTCCATTGTTCCTAGGTCTACTCTCATGATAAAGGGGAAAAACCCCACTTAATTCCTCTTTCGTATCACAGTCCTTCAAGTGCCTAATGAAAAGTATCATATCATAATCTCTCTGAGTTCTATTTTCCCACCTAAGCTTGCCCCTTTCCTCTGATCAGTCATTACATAGAATGATCTCAGAGGCCTTCAACACCCTGTTTACCTTAATCTGGACATTCTTCAGTATATTAAAACTCTTCCTAAATAGTGGCACAGTAAATGAACACAAGCCTACAGTCTGTACTGCAGGGGATCTAACATTTCCCTCTCTAAATGAAGCTTAAGGTCACAGTAGCTTTTTTTGGCTGACACCACAGTATTGATGCATCTTGAGCTTTCAATCCACCCAAACCCCAGAATTTTCTTTAGACTATTTGCCATGAAGGGATGCTTCCCCCACATTCTACTTTAAAAGGCATTTTTTTCTAATTTTGTTTAAACTTTGCATTTGTCTTTTCACCTTATTAGATCTGCCTTATAATTCTCATTAGCCAAGAACTTTTGGATTCCTACCTCTTTGTATCATGCCCAAATCTCATAAGCATGCCTTCTGATCACTTAACAAATCATTGCTAAAAATATCTTCACAAGACAAAAGCCAAGCCCCTGCGATGCTCTACTGGAGACACCCTTTCGAGTTTACATACAATCATCATAACTCCTCTTTGGATTAAGCCATTTGAATCCGTTTTCCAAACTCATCTTTAATTTCCAGGTGGTCTATAGTATGAATCAATGGAAATATAAATTTTGATTGTGCCCACATGCATCTTCACATTGATTCTCTCAATCATGTTTCCCACCACCCTGCCTCCTGGATATCTTTATATGACAATATCTTCTTCATATTCTCTTCCTTAAGGAAAAGGTATATCCTTCAAGAGTCATGTTCCAAGCATGCAACCTATCCCATTAAGTTTCAATGATACCTATTCAAGTCAAATTTCCTACCTTGCATTAGAATCTCTAGTACATCTTATTTCACACCCATAATTTTGTGCTTCAGTTTATAAACACTAAGGCATTGGGTTTTATAACTATCCGTTTTCTTGTACTTTTTGTCTCCAATGAATTTCTGCTCATTGCTACTAATGTTCTACTTCCTATGCCATAGATACTTTTTAGGCTATCTAACTTTGTGTTTGTATGTAGGAAGTTTCCTCTCTCTCTTCTTGTTGGTTAAATTTGTGCTACCATTACCAACCCTTTTTTTTATTATTATTATTATTATTATTTGTTGTTGAGGCAATTGGGGTTAAGTGACTTGCCCAGGGTCACACAGCTAGTGTCAAGTGTCTGAGGCCAGATTTGAACTCAGCTCCTCCTGAATCTAGGGCCAGTGCTTTATCCACTGTGCCACCTAGCTGCCCTACCAACCCTTTTTAAAGATTTAGGTAGGAGGCTTTGGAAAGTACAGGAGGAGGGATGGACAGGGACCAGATACCTATTCCATCTTCGAGGAAGCTGTTGAAAGCTACAGGAGGATTAACAGGTTGAGGCATTAGAACATGACTGACTATATTTATACAGGATCAATCATCAGTTTCCATTTTTCTATTGTCTTCTTCAGATATAATAGTTTCTATTTTTCATACAACCTGTAAACCAAAACCATACACTTGCAAATACAGTATGTTGCTGCACACTTAAGGGTTATCATAGTAATTACCCCAGTTTTTTGGGTAGAGACGAGAAATTATAGAGGTAAGGAATCCCTCAAAGGGTAACTGGTCCAGCCTTCCATGTCCTCTGAGCATCTCTGACAGAAGAGATGCAATTGAAGAATTGGATCTCAATCATTTTAAGTATTTTTGAATAGATATTTTCTGCTGGTGCAAATGCTTTTTTTTCCCCATAGAGGCAGGCTCAGAAGAATTAGCATAAAAGAGAAGGCACTCTGAGATCCATGGAGATTTCTATCAGATGAAGACTATGCCATTTTTCAGGCACAATTTGAGTAGATTTAGGTAACAATAGCAGCACTCATCTAAATAAAATACCTTGCTCCAAAAACCCCAGGTTCTTGCACCCTATAATAATGAAGAATGTCTGGGTGCTTTCGCAAAAAAATAAGAGAGAATCAGGGAGCACAAACTAGGACAAAGCAATGGATGTTCAGATGATTGGCTTTGTTAGTCTTTGATTGTGGCTGATAATTTGATTTTCATTATAGTTCATTCAGCAACAATGATAGCCTGTTTATCACGAATCATTGTAGGTGGCTTCAAATAATGAATGTTTTTCATTTTGTTAAAAACTGCCTAGTTGCTATGGTGATAGCCACGAAATAAATCAGTAAAAATAAAATTAAGACAGGCATGTATTGAATAATACCAATGTGGTAAAAATTTTAGATAGATTTACAATATTATATACTGTTATAGTGTGGGAACAAAATCACATTTTATATAAGCAGAGGGTAGTTGAGTTTTCAGGTGGTTCAACACATGGACCAATGATGAGGAAAGAGACAATGCTCCCTCAATGTGTAAGCAGAAAAATAAAGCTGAGGAGAGGTGCTTGAATCAAGTTACAAAGGACAAAAGGGATAATAATTTCCATCTGTTTGTTTAGCATCATATTTTAAAGTTATTTCTATACTTTACACACCTTCCAAATTTTACCTTGTTTGTTAGGTTTTGTTTGTTTGTTTGTTAACCAATAACTTAACTGGCCTTCACATTGTATGTGCTGACTCAATTTCTATTAAACATTTGGCAGGTAGCCACTAAGAGTATAATTTCCCTACATGACAGCCTACTTATTTTCATAAACACAGTCTCCCCAAGTTCAAAATATATACTTTCCAATGACAGCAGATTGAATATGGCTTTGGAGAATTGCAGAACAGACTCTGGAAATGATGTTCTGGTGATGCCTCTTGTTTAGATCAGACAAAGACAAGCTTCTCTCACTTGGTGAATAAAATAATTTTGTATGCTTGCAAAGCAGGCTCTGTAAAGTTTAATCTGTATTCTCATAGTCAAAGGAGTTTGTAAATTGATTCCTTACTAAATGTAGTAACTCTTGGATCAGAGATATATCACTGAATTCCATGAGAATACAATACAAAGAAAACCATTAGCCCTGACAATTCATAAACAAAGTAAAGTGCTTCCTTCACTCCATTTTCTTGTAAAAGAATATCAGGTTTTAAAACTAATGATAATGCTCACATACATCTTCTCAGGTGTTTGAGAGAGAGATTGCTTTATTTATGGAAAAACTAGGACTAAAATTTGGTTTATGAAAGTAAAATGAAGTGGAGACAAGAGACTTGAGTTATAAAGCTGGCTTTTTCAAAATCCCAGTAGTTATGTTAATAGGCACAGCTTCATTTTAAGAGGGAATTGGTTGCTGATGTCCTCTGTGCCCTAGCTGACCCATTTCTCTACTGTCAAGGTAATGTGTGAAAGATGTTGAGTATTTGTAGGGCCAAGGTCACTGGTATGTACACTATGACTATGTTCTCTAGAGATATCTATCCCACTAATTCCCTGGTATGAATCTTTCTTTTCCCCCTTTTCTCTCTCTCCCTCCCTCTCTTCTAACCTCACTCCCTCCCTCTATTCTAATCTCACTCACTCCTTTGCCTCTCCAACCTCACTCTATTATTATTACTATTATTATTATTATCATTATTATTTATTATATACATGTCTCCAGTCTGAGAGTTTATCATTCCCTAGATCACTGCCTGCCTGGCCCTAAAAATTAGAATATATTTTACTTTTCCTTCTCTGACATTAAAAATGCATTGCAATGAATAATATAGTAGGGCTGTGTATAAAACTAAACCTTCTGCATCCCCTCTTAAATGTTTGTTCTTCAGCAGAGAGCCTCTGAGGAAAACCGTATTGAAAGGATGAACAGTAATTTAATTTTTTATCATAAGCATTAGTGGCAAATAAAGGACAAAAGTACTTTGCAGTGCTGAAGAAGAAGGATGAGCTATTTATCAAGGGAAAATATCGCCTTCAGATTGACTGCCTGGCTGGGCACATTCTTTTTCTTTTCAAAGATAGGCAATCAGGAGATTAATATGCAGACACTGGAAACATTTCCTATATATGTCAAAAGTAACAAATATTTAAGAAACTTGACATGAATGGGTGCTTTTTAAGAGAAATGGCTAAAAGCCTTTGTGGAAAATGAGGTTGTAGAAGCAACATCTTCGTTAAAACCTCAATCCCAAATCAGCTAGTGCATTATTTCCCACAGAATCTCTAAATTTTAAGGTTTTTTTTTTCCCTGAAAGGGGGTGGAGGGGTGGAGTTGAAATGGTGAACTTAAATTACTAACTAGCTACCTAAAGTGAAGAATATTTGCTAAATGTTCAAAGTTGGATAAATACATGGATACTTTGCACCATTTTCTTTCATTCAATTTGAATTTATTTTATAATATGTATGTGTGTATATATAGTCAATGTGCATACATCTAAGTACATATATATGAGTGGTGCATATACTTAGATTCTGCATGTTGTATACATATATACACTTTTTATGTTATACATGTATGCGTGAATATTATATGTATCGTTTACATGTGTGTGACATGTGTTATATTCCATATGTCATGGGAGGATTATGGGCCCCGGTTATCCCAACAGTTCTCTGGGGGGTTCAAGGAACTTTTTCCTTGAAACCTCAGGGGTTTTCCCTTGAAATCAAGTAGGCCTCTCCTTGAACTCAATCAAGGACACACAAACACACCCAACGGAGATAAGTGGCACCAGATCGAACTGAGCATGCTCCAGGACCACCACTCTATATTCCAGTCCTCCTAAGCACCTGGATAAGGTAATCCAAGAGAAGACCACCTGGAACCGCCCATCAGCAGACTGCTTAGACCCATCAGGACAAAGTTGACACCCACCACCAGATCGCTCACAAAGGATTCCTCCTACCCCAGAGCAATGCGGAAAGACCACCAGCCCCTCACCCAATAAGAGACTCTTATCCACCCCATCTAAACCCTATAAAATGGCACTCCACAAGCTAGCCAGGGAGGAAAGCGTTTTGTTCAGGCAAAACCTTCCTCCCGGCCGGTTTCTCTCGTACCCCAATAAACCTGTTCTTTTATTCCTAATTAGGTCTTGTGCGAGAGTGTAATTCTTTACAGAGGGATCCTAAGAACCCACGTGCTTTCTCCTATCGGTTTCTCCCCCATATCACATACATATACACACATAGATGTGTGAGTGTAATATAAGCTCCTCAAGATTAGAGGTTATTCCGTTGTTTTCTTTGCGTGTCTAGAACAGTGTATGAAATGGGATACCTGATTAAAGAATACTTACCTGTTGGCTGAGTGATTGATTGGGAGGACTTCTTTTTTTATTTAATTATGTCAGAAACAGAGAGCAAAAGCACTAGACTTTTTTTTTTAAGTGAGGCAATTGGGGTTAAGTGACTTGCCCAGAGTCACAGCTAGTAAGTGTCAAGGGTCTGAAGCCAAATTTGAACTCAGGTCCTCCAGAATCCAGGGCCAGTGCTCTATCCACTGCGCCACCTAGCTACCCCGAGAGGACTTATTTTTTAAGATAATATTGACTGCATATATATATATGATGAAGTACTATTCCCAAACATTACTGCATATGTTGGCAGCAATAATTAAGAAAACAAATCGTCTCCTAAAATATTTCTTTTTCAACACAAGCCAGACTTCCAGTTGACACATCTTCTTAAGAGGTAGTTTTCTAAATCAGTGGTCCCAAATTCATGTCACAGTGGGGCCTTCTGTCTGACTGCTGCAGTTATTTATGTGGCACTGTATTGAGGCAGAGACTAGTAGTAAACTTCACTACTTCATCCCTTTCATTCTTTTTAACTCTGCTGTCATTCTCCTATGTCAGCATCTTCTCCTTTCCTCTTGGGACTCCATTTCTCACTCTCGGGTCTTTTCTCCATCATGTTCCAGCAATCTTCTTACCCTGGAACATCCCTCTACTCCCTGAAATCCCTCCTTCTTTGGTCAATTCTTTACAAAACTTCATTTTATTGGTGTCCAAGTCAATCCTGTTCACTCCATTCCTGCCCAGACTCCAATCCTGATTATCTCAATTTCTTTCTCTACCATGTCTATGAACCTCCCCACCCACCATCATCATTTTTCCATTTTGTTTTATAAACTGTCTTCCCTTATCACAATGTAAGTTCCTTGAGGGAAAGAATTATATTTCTTTTTTTTTTTTTGTATTTGTATTCTCAGCACTTAGCATATTGACTGGTATATAGTATGTAGTTAAAAATGTTTGTTGACTTATCAACTGACCAGTCAGCCTCTATTTAAAGACCTTCACAGATGGGAAGTCACCACCTATTAAGGTAGACCATTTTACTTCCAGATAGCTTTCATTCTTATGCACGGTTTCCTTAAGTATAGCCAAAATCTGACCTTCTGTAATCTCTAACTACTGTTCCTAGTTCTTACTGCTGGGGCCAAATAGAATAAATCTAGTTCCTCTTGCTTTTAATAACCTATAAAATTTTCATGCAACTATCATATGTTGTCTTTAATTTCTTCTTCAGGGGCAGCTAGGTGGCACAGTGAATAAAGCACTGGTTCTGGATTCAGAAGGCCCTGAGTTCAAATCTGGCCTCAGATATTTGACACTTACTAGCTGTGTGACCCCAGGCAAGTCACTTAACCCACATTGCCTAATAATAATAATAATAATAATAATAATAATAATAATAATAATAATAATAATAATAATAATAATAATACATTTCTTCTTCAATCAACACATTCATCAACTCTTATATGCCTTCTGTATCTGGCATGATCCCAATGCCACTCACTATCATATCTACCTCTAGTTTGTCCATCTGATTTCTAAAATTGGGCAGACAGAACTTTAGAAGTGACCTGACGTGGGCAAAATACAGAATGATTGTTAACTCCTTCATTATAAATACTGATTCTATAAATTCAAATTAAAATCATATTAATGTTTTTGGCTGCCATGAAACACGTTTTACTCATGTTGATCTTTCAATTCTCAAAAACATGTTGTAGTGGAAAGAAGACTGGACAAGTAGACATTAGTAAAGCTGAGTTCATGTCCCAACTTCACCACTTATAAGCAATGTAGATTTAGACCACTTGCTTCATCTTCCTGATTTTTAGGTCCTTTATTCATAAGGCCCAGTTCTAAACTCCAATGCCTAGAAGAGAAATCCTGGCTTTATAATTCTTGTTTCAAATGCTACTCACTCATAAATTACCAACTCATCCCTAAGCCGACATTATAGGCTAAAATTGCTGCATGAGCTAGTTCAAAATATATGTAGAATTAGAGAGTATAAGTTTATATTCTAGCCCCCTGTGCCTACATCTGCTCCATTGCTATCCATTCCCTATATCTCACACAAATGAGTTTTATTTGAACCCATCTTCCATTCTTTTGGAATGTCTAGCTGTTTTAGTGCAAAATTGGGCACCCAATGCTATCATTATTTCTGTAGAGGTTATTATTTTCTTAAAGTGTGTCCAAAAAAATTGTTAGATATTTTTGTCCTTAAAAGCTAATAAGGACAATGAAAAGTTATATTTTAATATTCTTTTAAAGGAAGAAAGACTCAAAGCACAGAATAAATGTAGGAGCAGAAATTAAGGTCTAGATGGAAGAAGTAGTGGTACACATACAAGGGCCCTTCATAGAGAAAATATTTTTTAACACTTTGGGAGCATAATAGCTGTGCAAGGGGACATCTTTCACTGATGGAAGAGTTTCAGGTTCCTTAATTTACAATAAAAGCTGTTGAATATTCACAGTATCTCAATATTCCATTTTATTCTCATACCTACTGTTTCCTAAGTGTGTCCAGTTTTGTAGCTGGGATTACAATGTAATTAAAATATGCTCTTTTTTGTAGGAAGGGGCTTCTAAAAGACTATTTGTATATTTTTTATTGGGGAATCATTAACTCTTATTTACCCTGAACCCTAAATAGCAAACTTTCCATCATCATCATTATTATTATTTCTCTGTAACCTCTGAAAGAATGACAGTGAGGAAGAGCAGGTTAGCACCCTTCACCTCTGCATCGACATTTCTCATCATTGAAGTATATATTGTACAGAAATCCCAGAGTATAAGTCTGAGAGAAAAGACATTCAGGGAAGGGGAATAAGGAGAGAGAGGGATGAAGAATGAACCTCTTGGACAAACTCTGGTGAGACAGTTCTATGACTTCTGCAAAGAACTTTCCCCACACACAACGAAGTAGGGGTTAGGGGTGGGAAGTACAGAAAAAGCACGCAAGGAAATATCATTGTGCATTTCCTGTTAAATGCTTCTACCAACTACAACCCCAAGGGACAATAATTTTATTTCCCTACCCACTCAAGAAAAAAGGGGAAAAGAAGTACTTGAGGGGAACTTAAGGAAAAAGCTACTACTTTTTATGAACCTTGGATTAGAATTGTTTTTGTACTATACTCTCTCATCCTATGATGTAATCCCTGTCCCAAATCCCATTGGTATGGCACTGTGTCCTTACTGGTGGATATGGATACCCTGGCCTATGTGAGGAATATGGCAGAATTCGAGAGGTAAGAGAGCTTCAGTTCTAATCC
This sequence comes from Dromiciops gliroides, assembly GCF_019393635.1. Classification (NCBI taxonomy): domain Eukaryota; kingdom Metazoa; phylum Chordata; class Mammalia; order Microbiotheria; family Microbiotheriidae; genus Dromiciops; species Dromiciops gliroides. The sequence goes on from NC_057861.1 coordinate 248,006,765, forward strand.
TGTCCCCTTTGAGATTCATCAAATATTCTTTGAAACTCCTCAAACTTTAGGAATCTTCAAGCAACAAGTTGCTTTAGGTTCTTCAAAGTTCTAGGTTTCAGAGAGAATTTAGAAGTCAACCCTATTTCATGTTGCTGAAGGAAAAAAAGACTCTGGAAAGACATGGGAGGAACTAACATTTTTTATCATGTCCCTATTCAGCTTGCTACTCTAGAGACTCTGGAGAGTTCCTTGACTGAGAGCCAGGACAATCTCTCTTGGTTGAGCTGAGTTATCTTAATTCCAATGGGAGAACTCTTATTGTGTATTGTCTGGTATATATTCTATGGATGTCTTCTCAGATTTCTGTTTTTCTATGATTTGGATAAATGAGTTCCTTTACTATTTTATATGTGTATTCATTATGAAACTAGTATTCAGTGGGAAAGGGGTCAAGACTTGCATATGGAGACTAGGATCTCCTTCTACCAAATAAAAATAATGATACAGTGATCAGAAGTTACAGTGAACCCAATCATATCCCCCTGGCAAACAATATTTTAGGGAGCAGATATATGTAATCTAAATCTGATTTCCCCTCTCTCTGAAAAGAGCAGAATTGCCTCTAGACCCAACTTCTTTATTCTAACTGTTACAGGACTAAAAGTCTCCCCTGGAGAAGTGTATGTATACAGAGAAGAGTTTAGAAATGTCTATTCTGCCTCCCTTCAAGCCACAAACAAGAACAACCTTTACAACAGAGAGGCCTCTCTCTACGTTTAGGATATTTCCTTACAAAGTTATCAACTCTGCTAGGGTCAGGACCCAAGTCATTCTATTGCGCTACAATGCCTTACTCATAGTAAGGATTTATTAAATTATTGTTAAGAGAATGGATGAATGTAGAACAGTTGAGTCAGATTTTCTCAATGTTTGAGTTTACCACTGGGAATAAAATTCCCTAAAGCATCATATATAAAAGCCTCAGTAACTATTAGTTATACTACTGCATTATGGATTAGGGATAAGATCATGGATATAATTCTACTAGTACAAACAAGACTAACTGAAAACTAGAGCCAGTGAACTTCCTAAAATGTGGTATTTGACTTCTTCCTTATCCCAGGCTCTTCTAAGTACTTTACTTTATTCTCCTCTTATGTCACCTTCTGACCAACTTTTTGTGCCCTGCTGACATAAGAAAATCTACAATCAGACGTATAATTAAGTCAAGCTCTTTAGCTCAGCTCCGTAAAAGAATCTTCCCCAAATTGGGATTAATGGGTATATCGGGAAGAGAGCTCTTATAGAATTGAATGTTACTTTCCTCCAACCCAAATCATGATAGTTAGAGTCAAGCTCATAAATATTCTGCTGTTCATCTTTCTTAGGATCACTTGAGTGTAGCATGATGGAGAGGAAAAAGCATGAATTTGTAGTCATAAGACCTGCAAGTGAATCCAAGCTCTACCTTGTCCTGACTGAGTGATTTTGGCCAAGTTTCTTTACTCAGCCTCTAGATCTCAGCTTGCTTATCTGTAAAATAAGGCAGTTGGATAAAATGTTATATCTAAGTGTTTCTTCTGGCTCTAAATCCCATTATCTGCCTAAGCCAGGTTTTTTATGTTTTGGGTGTGATAGACCTCTTTGGCATTTTGGTGTAGCCTATGAACCCCTTGTTTTTGAAAGCATAAGATCTAGGATTATAAAATAATCCAGTTATATTGTAATAAAGCTATCAAAATATTAAAGACACAAATTGATTAACCCCTTGACATTTACCCGTGAACATACTGGAGTTCCATTGACCATAGGTTAAGAACTCCAGCTCTAGAGGGTTAGTACAAGTCAAAACTTTTACTTTACGTGAGAAAAAATAAGGCCAACATCTTTAAATTTATAACAACAACAATAATAAAGCAACTTATAGCTTATAAATATTATCTCATTTTCTCTTCCTAATACTCCTGGGAAGTAAATGCTATTTTTATCCATACCTCACAGATAAAGAAACTGAGGCAGATAGAGGTTTAGTGACTTGTCCAGGATCACACAACTAGTGTCTGAGGTGGGATTTGAATTCAAGTCTTCCCAACTCCAGGTTTAGTGCTTTATCCACCTAGATATTTTAACCCCATGATTCACAGCAGACATTGATAGAAGGGGTAGCAATTAAGACCACTATATTACCCTTTTAGAGGCCCTAGAACTTTCCTGTGCTTTCAGAACTCTATCGGAGACATCCTCAGAACTTCAGGATTTATGCCAAGATCACCCTGCACCTAATAGTCACCTACTGGTCTCAGTACCATAAGCAAGAAGGGAATCTCTGACCTGCAACTCATGTCCTGTACTCTCTTTGGCAAGTACATGGGTTGATAAGGCATCCCCTTTCAGGTGCCTGTTTTCTATAGCTGCACTGTGTTGCAAAGCCACTCAACCAAGCAGGCTTATGACTGATTCTTTCCCTTGGTTATATTCTTTAGGAGCTACTTTCCACATCTGGCAGCATCTTAAAGTTTCAAATATCTAGTTTTTCTTTGCTACCAATGAGTCTTTGGGGGGCTCTAGATGCCTTTTGTTGTTGTTCCAGATCAAATTAAGCCTCAGTGCATGTACAGAAACATCATGTACTACATTTTACGGCTTATTTTCTCACAGTTTTCTTGATTTACATAAAACAGGGGGAGTAGCATGGTTAAAGCACTATGCAGGTCACTGCTAAGCAGTAAAGTAACTGAAGTCAAATACTGGAATAAGTTCCAGATGGCTGCTTCTTTTAAGTTCAGTAAAGAATGGCTGCAGCGATAGCAAATTGATCATCTGTTTGTTGAAAAAAATATGGTGCCAAATGTTGCTACTGATCAACAGCGCCACCTTCTGTTTTAGAGTTCTCATGTCCACACTCAAAGTAACCTTGTTTTCAGGGCCTTATGCAAATGGAAATCTTATTTTTCTCCTACCTCTACTCTCTGCAGAGGAAAATTCATCCCTAAATAGTACAAACTGCATTCTAGGATAGATATCAACCCCCCTATATCCAACTTAGGCTATCTCATAGTGGAAAATAACTTAGCTTTGCTGTATTTTTGCTAAAGCCATTGGTTTCCTGGTGATAGTCCTTTATCTATCCTAGCCACACTGTAATTCTCTAATAGATGGTAGAAATTGCATGGTTTCTGCAGAAAAGAAAATGAAAGATCTTGGAAATTTGTTAATCACTGTAATGAACAGAAAACCAGGAAATTATGCTTCTGAAATGTTGTGCATATATTGAAATTTTGCTACAGAATAAAAAAGGGGTTTATATATAAATTCATCATACATGCATACAAGTACACATATATGTCACATATAAACAATGTGTGCTTTGTGTATATTTTACTGTGCAGCTATGTATATGTACAATAACCCTACTGCTGCAAAAGTCCTTTTTAATGCAAAGAACATGACTGTGAGTAGTGCAACACCATGGTCTCAAGTCAAAACAACAAATAGGTTAGAGCATATCACTAATGATGATTTGCCTTCCAAAAAAAAAAGCAGAATAATATCAAGGATATATATGACCCCATAATGTGAACCAATTATGTGAAAAGAATGACAGACAAGAAAGATAACCTGAGAGATACAGAGGCATGTCAAAGATGATAAAAGTAGCACGGGATAAATTAGGTGAGTTCTCCATGAAGGATGTATGGAAAAACAAGGGCAAGGATCATCTGAAAGAGAAGATATGGAAGTTATGATCCACTCTGGTAATCAAATTGACAATTAAACCAATGAAATTATAAACAATTTATATGTGTGGTATATACAAAACATATTAATAACTCCTATTTATATAATATTTTAAGATTTGCAAAACTCTTTTCCTCACAACAAGCCTGTGAGGTAGCTTGCACCAGAGCCCTAACTAGGGATACACAGTCAGGGACCTGCCACTTAACACTGGATTTAGACAGCATCAATAGCCATTGTAAGTTTTCAAAAACACAGAAATAAGAGTTCCGCACCTAATTAGCAAAATTCAGTTTCATTAGGGAGCTATCAGGTAGTATGATAGGATGAACTCTTCTATCTCCCAATATTGTGACCATACTAGTATTCCAAGGTCTCTGTCTCACCAGCAACACAGAAGGGTGGCCATTATTCCCTCACCTCCTTTTATTAGTTTCATAACACTTGATCAGGACAGTTTATGGTACTTACTAGTGCCAAGTTATGACTCTGTTTTCTGTAAGTATATTTATCCACATTTTGTTAATATGGAAGCAGGGGTTCGAGAAGATTCAAGCACTTGTCCTTGACCTAGATCTAGAAAGTGACTAAGCTGGGATTATAACTCATGAACTCTTCTTAGATAATTCATTTCTCAACCCATTATGTCATATATTGCATGTTATATGGAATCTATGTGGATATATGTAACATGAATAGTAAGGATTTAGAGTTGAAAAGAAACAGAGACCATCCATTGTGACCCCTTTTATTTTCCAAAGGAGTAAAGTGAGATACAAAAAGGTGAAGGGAATTGACCAAGAAAATGTAATGAATTAATGTCAAAAGTAAGGCATGAATTTTAAAATCATTTAGGGACCTTAGGCACTTAAGTGAATCATGAAGGAAAAAAGGTGGTGAGAACATACACTGAGGTTGTTGACCATGTGAGTGGAGAGATTTTAGGAGGTAGAAATGACAAAACTTGATAATAGACTGGACATCTGGGTTGAGTGCAATGAATTGAGGATGACACTGAGGTTGAGAACCTGGGTAACTAAGGATGGTGGTGCCCTCAGGAGTGATAGGGAAGCACATGTATAACCTATATTTGATGACTTACTGCCTTAGAGATGGGAGAGAGGAGGGAGCAAAACAGGGATGTAATTTGGAACTAAAAAATAAATAAATAAAAATGTTTATTATTATTTTTTCTAAAAGAGTAATAGGAAAATTGGGAAGAGATAAGAGTTTAGAGGGAAAGATGAGTTCATTTAGGGATGTATCAAGCTAAGTTGTATACAGGATATATACAATTTGAGTTTTAAAATAAGTTTTTGGTGATACACAACTAGAAGTCAGGAGAGATAGGGCTGTATAAATAGAGCTAGAAATCATCTACATAGGGATGGTAATTGATGACATCACCAATCAATATAATAAAGAGGCATAAGAGAAAAGAGTCCAAGACAGTACCTTAGGGCACACCCAGACTTAGTGGGTATGACCTAGAAAAAATTCCAGGAAGGGAACCTAAGAAAATTCAGTCAGAGAGGTAGAAGGAGAACCAGGAGAACAGTGTTACAGAAACCTAAAGCAAATAAAATATCCAAGAGAAGAGGATGGTTGACAAAGTCAAAAGCTGCAGAAGGGCAAGTGGATGAGGATCAGAAAGAGGTCATTTTGGGGCAGCTAGGTGGCACAGTGGATAGAGCACCGGCCCTGGAGTCAAGAGTACCTGAGTTCAAATCCGGCCTCAGACACTTAACACTTACTAGCTGTGTGACCCTGGGCAAGTCACTTAACCCCAATTGCTTCACTAAAAGAAAAAAAAGAGAAAGAGGTCATTTCATTTGGTATTTAAAATATCATTGATAACACTGGAGAAAGCCAATTCAATTAAATGGTGATATTAGAAGGTTTACAATTACTATGAGAAGAGAATGGGGCAGCTAGGTGGCGCAATGTATAGAACACCAGCCCTGGATTCAGGAGGACCTGACTTCAAATCCAGCCCCAGACACTTGACACTTACTAGCTGTGTGACCCTGGGCAAGTCATTTAACCCTCATTGCCCCCCCCAAAAAAAAGAAAAGAATATTGAGAAGAGAAAGAGCAGGTACTAATGTTTAATAGCTTTCTCAAGGAGTTTAGCTATGAAAGTGGGGGGAAAAAGGTGTTATATAGTTGGAATGGTAGCAATAAAGGTTTGGTTTTTTTTTAAAGAACTAATACTACTAATTTAAGGATTGTTATAATTATTTAAACTTTACTCAATATGGACTGTGTATATGCATCTTGAGACTAGGAGAAAGATGTTATTTTGCTGCTATCAAGGGAGGCATAAGACTACGTGGTCTTTCATACCTTTTCCAACTCTATAACCTGATTCTGTGTTTCTTCAAGTTCTATTTGTTTCATGAATTGATCATACCATCATAAATTTAAATCAGAAAGGAATCTTGAAAATAACCTAGTCCTACTCCCTCACTTTAAAGATTAAAAAAACAGAAACCTTGAGACCCAAGGAGTAACTTGCATGAAATCACACAGATAGTTTTATATCCAGTTCTAATTCAAATCTCAAAGTCATGCTTCCTTAAAGTCATATACTCCACTCTCATTAAATGTATCTTCCAAAAGCAGACATTGCAATGATGTTGACAATGTGGGTAATTGAAGTGGGGGAGGGGGAAGGGGGTGGGCATTGGCATAAAGGCAAATAACTATTCTCTGAATTAAATTGCAGTCTCCTATTAAGTTAATTACTGGTAGATGAATATAATGGAATATTACTGTGGTACAAGAAATATGAAGAATTCACAAAACATGGGAAGAAATATGAAGTGATGAAGTAGAAAAATATATTCAGTTATTGTTATTCAGTTATTTCAGTCTTGTCCAACTCTATGTGACTTGGAGTTTTCTTGGCAAAGATACTGAAGTGGTTTAACATTTCCTCTTCAGCTCATTTTATAGATGAGGAAAATGAGACAAATAGGGTTAGGTGAGTTGCCTAGGATCACATAGTTAGTGTCTGAGGTAAAATTTGAACTCAGGTCTTCTTGACTCACTGACTGGCATTCTATCCACTGTGCCAACTAGCTGCCCTTAATTAAGTTATTGAAACAAATGAAAATGTGAAGAATGGCAACAGCAAAAATGAATTCTACATCATTTAAGTAATAAAACTAGATGCTAAAGAAGAAAGAAATGTACTTCCCTCTTTTTTTTTTGAAGAGGTGGTACACTGTATTTGTGGAACACTGAGTATATAGTCATTCTTGGTTGACATGTTGCTTGGTTTGCTATTCTCTACCCCAAATTTTAAATTTTTTTTTAAAAATTCTGTATTACAAAGAATGGTTTAGTTGATATGGGAGAAAGAAGAGATATATTCAGAACTGAAAGCAATGCAAAACTAATATATATTGAGAAAGACATATATGTAGATATATGTATACACACATATATGCATATACACATATGTGTATGTGTACATATGCATGTATGTACACATATGTGTATGCATACACATATATATAGTGGCAAAACTTTCACCATGGTCTAAGTCTTATCATTTTAACTACAGTAGACCAGATCATTGTCTTCATATGTAAGTACATAATACCCTACATGCAATAATTCTGAGCATTGGAATTATGTTGTCATAAATGTTGCCTCAGTGTCAGATGTGTGGTGTTTACCCAGGGATTGAAATGCTCACAGATGTCGCCAATTCTAGCAGTCAAATTTTTCTAAATGTCGATGGCTACACCAGCCTCCTGATAACTGCCACAATAATGACAAAGGGATAGGAGGCTATAAAGCTTGTATAAATTAGTCTTCAGGGTAGAAGCATTAGTGAGCTCTTCATGATTTATATCTTTTTTTAATCTATCACAGTTTCCATTTAACTCTCATTATAAAGTTCTCTGAAATAACACTCATGGTGCTATTGCTTCTTGGATCCCACTTACATTAACCCTGCCCCCCCCACTCTAATTACCCTCATTGTCAACATCACTGCAATGTCTGCTTTTGAAAGATACATTTAATAAGGGAAGTATATGATTTTAAGGAAGCATGACTTGAGATTTCAAAATAACATGCTCTAAACTACTGGAATAAAAGGTGACTTATAACCCTGCCCCCCCTCCCCACAAAAGCTGATCAGAGCAAGTGCTATCTAATACAAATGCTTGTGGTCTAGACATTAAAGGTGGCTTTCAGCAGCACATGATGACCTCTCCCAGGTAGCATACCTATAAGCAGTTTATTAAAGCCTTTCTGGCTGATTTTAAGTCAGTACTTTGTAGCAAGGGGATAAGGGTGACCTCATAGAGTCTGTCCTCTGCCCTTTGTTCCCTGCAAAGGTCATGTTCCAAAGGTAGAAAAGAACGGGCCATACTAGAGTGGGGCACAGAGTTTTCATTCATTTTCATTTCATAGAAATTCAGGCTTCGTAATCAGCTCCTTGCTGTGAAACTGCATTAGGAACAATTACCAAGAAGGAGAGAGGGCAAAATACTTCGCTGCTAAGACCTACTATCCCATCACCTAATCTGACTGAAATTGTGCTAGAAAGAAACTGTTTCGGCCCATTTCTGCTCATTGATGTTAGCACCCCCAATGAATGATGATATCAAGGTCATCTCTAGGACAGATTTCTAGTACCAGGTGAGCAAATGGAACCACCACATCTTCTTAGTACTTGTACAGAAAATCCCGAGACTAATAAAGATGCTGATTAGGAATCACTGGAGGGAAAGTGAATAAACTCTGAGTAATCCATTGAAGGGAGATAACACTGGTTCATAAAGCAGCAAGATCAGTATTCCCTTTCCACTGTAATAGCAGGAAACATCAATATTCATTGCTCTGCTAGTACAATGTACTGTATGTTGTTTTGGAAGTTCCTAGAACAAGAGAGAAAGAAACAAAACAAGATTAGAAACTCATCAAAGCATGTCCTGTGCTGCAATTGGTTGAGAAATAGGAGTGCTTGACAACTGAAGAACTATAAACCAGGCAGTGGTTGTTACTACCTCCTACTGAATGCAAGAAATAATTTCAATGATCAACTCCTTCCCAATCTGGTACCAGCCTATCTTTCCAGATTTATTTTAAATTTCCTCCTTCGTGGGCTCAAATGGTCTACCTGTTATTATCTAAGCTCAGTACTTCATCTCTCCCCTCCATGCCTTTGCATAATCATAATCTTAATGCACTCCCTCTTCAACTCTATGTCTTATAATCCTTAACTTCTTTCCAGGCTCAGAATAGGTGTTATTTCATACTGGATGCCTTCCTTGATATCTCTTAATTGTTACTATTCTCTTTCTCCTCAAATTACCTTCTCTTGCTTATTCGTGTTCCCTTCCATCCATAATAGAAAGTGAACTCTTTGAGAGTAAAGACTTTTCTCATATCTCAAGCACCTAGCTTTGGCACTTGGACATTTTTTCCCTTGTGGATTGGAGCAGAGGAACAGGAGGTATATACCTATGATATAATTAGGGGGCAAGAGGTGGGAGAGGACTCCCAGAAAGGAATATTTCTCCATCAATAGAAAATGTAAATAAAGTGTAACTTATAGTGTTAGAAACATATCTGAAGCTTGAAGGAGGTTAAATTATTTACCCAGTCATCATTCTGTTTAAACTGTCAGAGAAAAGACTTGAACCCAAGTCTTCCTAAATCAAAGACCAGTCCTCTATCACTTATACCATACTGCTTCTTACTTTGATAACACAAGGTACTTAATATAGGCTTGTTGACGTGAATAGAAATTATATCCATTTGCCATTCTATCATTAAATTCTAAGAAATCCAGAAATATAAAATTTGGCTGTTAATATCAATCAAGAGATTTGTGGTTGTGTTATTTTTCCAGTTAAAACTTTTCACAAAAACTCTAACATTTTGCAATAAAGATGTGTTTTCTTTATGTTTTTTTCCCCAACTGTACTAACTTGAACTGCAGAAAAATCTTAAAGTTTGGTTCCCATTACTGCATGAAATACCATATTTAGCCTCAGCACAGGCTTATAAAATGATTGGCTACAAGCAAGTTCATCTGAGAGCATCGCTGTGAGTCCAATGCTTATAAGTGATACAGGGTGCTCAAAAGCCTAGAGAATTTCAGTGATTTCAAAGACATAAAATCTTTCCCCTCATCTTTTTTTCCTCTGGAACTTCCTAAAACTGTAAATCCCAAAAATGAAAAAAAAAAAAACCATAAAACATGTTCCCACCTTACCTAACCTTCTACTTAAGCCTAGTAAATAAATATCAAAAGTATTTATCATGTTTCCTCCTTGGTTATTTGCTCAAATATATGAGCTGCCACTTTGAAATATCCTCTTGGTGTCATAAATCCCAAACAATTCACTGACTTTGTTCAGAACATCTGGTAAGTAATGTTTCTTTCTCGGTCATGATGGTGGGCCCAACCAATGCACTGACATGAATCATGTTAAAAGATAAATAAGGCTTTATTTATTTAAGATTAGATTATAAGGCAAGTCAAATAGTTTGCAATAATGGGAAGTTCTTTTTTTTTAAAATGCAGAGGCAGTAAGATCCCTGAAAAATCATTAAAATGTATTTTACATTGGAGAATTGTGAGGTCAAGCCATTAACTTTGTGAATTTGCAAAGGTTTCCCAGAAGCTTACTCAAATCCACTCTTCAGGCCATGTTAAACCTATTCAATTTATTATCATAATAGCATAAATGACCACTCGTGCAATGGAGAGTGACAAGATTTGTTAAATACTGCTGGTGAAAACTCAAGGTCACTTTGAAAAAAGGTAAACAGAAAATAGAACCAATCCCCAAAAAAGATGGAGTTAGTGAAAGTCCATTCAAATTTAGGCATTGGCATTTTTTTTTATTTATTTTGTGGACTACCTAATCTTCTGTAATGATTTTTATTTTTAAAATCCACAAATTTCACAGGCTGTAGGTCATTTAAACAACATCTGACTAAAGAAATCATGCTATGAGCCAATGAGAAAATGCCACCAAGTGGTCTTAAATATCCTTTAAGAAATTATTAAACTTTTAACATTTTTCTTTCTTTTCTCAAAATATTTTGGCCATAATGTTTTAATTCATAAGCATTATTATATTTCCTGCTTTCCCCAAAACAGTATCCACTAAGGGAAGAAGGAATCTCAGAATTAGGGAATCATAGAGTTGAAAAGGAACTCAGTTCTATTGACATCTGAATAAGAATCCCTTCTAAAACATCACCAATAAGGGGTTGGGTATTGATTATGTTGTAATGGGGATTCTTTTCATAGAAGGTTTTCAAACTTTAGTTTACACAAGTTTGAACCTTATTTATACTATTGGTCAATCTCTCTATTTTTAAACAGTACTTAATAGCACTGAGAATTATTGTTTTAAAGTATGACTTGTGATCTGATATTGATGTGACCATCACCAGAAGTTTTCAAGAAAGTCTACTATACAGTAACCTAGTAGTTGATAAAAACATAGACCCCATTTACTGAGATAAGGACTCACCATTTGATAAACACTGCTGAGAAAACTGAACGGCAATGTGAGTGAAATTAGATTTGGACCAGAATCTCACACCTTATATCAAGAAAATCTCTAAGTGGACATGTGATCTAGATATAAAAGGTCACATCTTAAATTAAAGAATTGGCTCAAAGGCCAATCTCATCAGAGGTTGCTCAAGGGGGGAATAACATACACACTCAATCGGGTGGAGTAATCTATCTAAACATGCAGGAAAGTAGGAGGGGAAGGGTATAAAAAAAGGAGGGGTGGAAGAAAGGAAGGAGGATTGGAGGAGGGAGCAGTCAGAAGGAAATCACTTTTGAGAAGGGATAGGGTGAAAGAAGATAGAAAATAGAGGACATATCACGGAGAAGGGAATAGGATGGAGGGAAACAGTTAACAATAATAACTGTGAAAAAAATTTTGAAGCAGAGGCAAGAGTAATGTAAGATGATGATGATGATTGATTGATTGATTGGATGAAGATGGGGACTGATGGATGACAATGAGGTTGGGTTGATGATGATGATAAAACATATGGTACTTACTTTGCTAGGCTATTGTGAAGAAAATTCTTTGTCAGGTATAAGGTACTATACAAATGTTATCTATTACTATTGTTGCAAGAATTAACTTCATGGGTTTATTACAAGGAAATCTCTCTTTAAAGTAAATTTGTATTTATTAAAACCTAAAGGTAGGGCAGCTAAGTGGTGCAATAGATAAAGCACTGGCCCTGGATTCAGGAGGACCTGAGTTCAAATCTGTCCTCAGACACTTGACACTTACTAGCTGTATGACCCTGGGCAAGTCACTTAATCCCAATTGCTTCACCAAAAAAAAAAAGCAATACAATATAGTATTTTGGTGCCCAAAGCAAAAATTATAAATTGTGTCCAGGATAAGCTGTACCTCTTTGGAGGGTGGCAGTAACCAAAAAAACAAAAACAAAATCAAAAACCCTAAAGGTAAGCATCATTAAAAATCAAGTCAATTAATTAATTAATTAAAGAAACATGGGATGAAAGTATATCGCATATCTATGGATAGAAAAAAATCCCATGACAAAACAAGGGATAAAGAGGATCACATAAGTTAAAATGGATAATTTTAATTACGTAAAGTTTAAAATTTTTTTCACAAACAGATTCAAAATAACTAAGATTAAAGGGGAAATGTTACTGGGGTAGAAATGTGTATAGCTAGTTTCTCTGATAAAGGTCTCATTTCCAAGTTATATAAGGAAATGATTCACATTTGTAAGTATGAGAACAATTCTTCAATTGATAAATGGCCTAAGGATATGAACAGGAGGTTCTCAAGGTCTTTATATACTCTATATAAATCCAAGTTTTCTATACCCATGCACCTAACAATAATAACTAGAGAAATACAAACAAAAAGAATTCTGAGGTTCCACTTCCCATTCACAAGAGTGGGAAGGATGATACCAGTTTATACTCCTTGAACAGGACACCATCATGACCCCAGGAAATCTCATCAGGAAACTCATAATTCTGCAAGATTAGAACTGCTTTGAGACTCACATTTCATCAGTACACTCAGCATCCTTTTAAACTGATTGGAAAAATTAAGGACTCCTCCCAAATGCTGCATTCAAACGGGGACTCCCACCCAGACATTTCTTTATCTCTCATAAACTCATACTCCTTGGACTAGACTCAATCAATATCCCTGTACCTTTCCCCCTCCTCCACCTCACTTTTCAGCTTCCTTTGTGTATTGTCTTCCCTCATTTTATTGTAAATTCCTTGAGGGCATAGACTACCTTACTCTTTCATACTAGAATCCCTGGCGCTCAGCATAATGTCTGATACATATAACTATTCATTGACTGATTATCTGATTGAATGACAAAATGTCAAATGTTGAAGGAGCTGTAAGAAAATAGGTAGAGTGATGAACTGTTGGTAGAACTGTGAATATGGGTGCAACAATTCCGAAAACAATTTGGAAAATAAAATTTTAAATTGCTGAAAAGTTAATGCCCTTTAACCTTGCTATACCACTGCTAAGGCTACATCCAAAAGATATCAAAGAAAAAGGAAAAGGTACTACATGCACAAAAATACTTATAACTTATGCTGCCACTAGCCTGGTGTGCTTCCTTATCACCCAAGCCTGGACAATTGAAATAGCCTGTTTTTTGGTCTCCTTGTTACAAGTCCCTCCTCACTCTGACTCATCCTCCATTCAGCTGTCAAAACATAGGTCTGACTGTGTCACCTCATAATCAATATGCTTTAGCTCCTTACCACCTCCAGAATCAAATTTAAAATCTTCTGCTTGGCATTTAAAACCCTTTATAACCTTCCCTTTTCTCTCTTTTCTTTCTTTCTTTTTTTTTTTGGGGGGGGGGGGCAATGAGGGTCAAGTGTCTGAGGTCAAATTTAAACTCAGGTCCTCCTGAATCCGAGACCAGTACATTAACCACTGCACCACCTAGCTGCCCCCCTTTTCTCTTTCAACTTTTCTTACCCTCACACTACAAGCCTCCCATCACTCAAGTATTCTCCATGTCAGTAATATCAGCATCCTTCTGTTCCTCAAACAAGATACTCCATCTCCCCATTCCATGCCTTTTTCACTGGCTGTCCCTAATGCCTAGAATGTTCTTTCTCCTCTTCTCTGTCTCTTGAATTCCCTGGCTTCCTTCTAGTTCCAACTAAAATTTCCTCTTCTACAGGAAACCTTTTCTTATCTTCCTTAATTCTAGTATCTTCACGCTTTTGCTTTTGACCATTTACCTGGCCTATATAAGTTTTACGTAGTTGTTTGCACATTGTCTCCATCAGACTGCAAGCTACTTCAGAGTAGGGATTTTTTAAATTTGTATCTGTATCCCTAGCACTTAAGTATTAACTTGACTTTTGTGATGTCAAAAAAAACCCTTCAAACTACAGCAATGTCCGTAAAAAGAACAGTTGAGGGGGCATCTAAGTGACACAGTAGATAAAGCACTGGCCCTGAATTCAGGAGGACCTGAGTTCAAATCTGACCTCAGACACTTGACACTTACTAGCTGTGTGACCCTGGGCAAGTCACTTAACCCTCATTGCCTCATTGCCCTGCAAAAAAAAAAAAAAAGAACAGTTGAGAGAACTGTGGTATAAATATTGACGGAATACGATCATTTTCAAAGAAATGAGAAAAGAGATGATTCGAAAGAAATATTGAAAGACTTTTATGAACTAATATAAAGTGAAATAAGGAGAACCAAGAGAATAATTTAGATTAGAACATCAATATTATAAAAATGGACAATTTTGAAGATTTTTATAAACTAAAGAAATGAAATGAGAAAAATCAGAACAAGTTACAGCATTGTAAAGACAAAAATACTTTAAAAGCTGAAAGAACTACGATCACTAAAATAACTATCCATGCTTTCAGAGGTTAAGCCTAAAGCTCCCCCTCAGAAACTTTCACTTACTGCTTCTAGTTTTTTTATACTTTGGGGTGAAACATAACAATTCTAGAGGAATCTCATCCTTGTGATCACCTTTTAGATACTTATGCTCATATTCACTGTATGTCTACTCTTTTTCACACATTCGAAGTTTCCTCAACCATTATCTTAAGGTTCTTCACAATTCCAGTCACCCTTATCTATAAATACTATCCTGATTATCAATACTTTTTAACATGTAAAACCTGAATCGGACGTAATACTTTGGATATAGTCAGCCTGACAAGAAATTATACAAAAAAAGCCCCAAAAAACTATCTCCTTTCTAAACACGGTACTTCTCAATGTATCATTACTCATTTTAACTACAACATTGACTACATTATTAACTAATAGGAAGCATGAATTAAACTGAAATCCACAGATAGTTTTCCTATAGACAACTATCTAGTTGTTTGTCTCCTCTCTTAAATTTAGCAAGTTGATTTTTTTAACCCAATTCTAAGATATTACATCCAACTCTATTCAATTTCCTCCTGTTGAATGTAGTTTCACAAGACATATTATGGAAATCTAGGACAACTGATGTCTAGAGTCACATGGAAAATATGGAAAATGCTAAGTAGTTCGGTCATGTCTTTCCACATTGCGCAGCATTCCATACAGGACAGCTCAGATATCATTAACATTTCATATTAGGAATAATGACAAATAATAAATTAATCCCTGTACTTTCTCCAAACGTATGATCATAATGGGGTTAGTAGAGTTATTGTGCCAGGGTGTCACAATAGATAGTCCCTTGCAGTGAAAAACCAATCTTCTCTGTGATCTGAAATCAAAAGACAGAGATGTGTTACCTTGGGTAAGACCCTTGACCTTAGCTACCTAACCTGTAAAACAAAGGAGTTGGACAAAATAACCTCTGAGGTCCTTGAAGCTAAAAAATTCTGTGACTACTGTGACTCTATGACTCTCCCATTTCTGCCTTCTTTCTTCTTATTAATCTCTTCTTTTCTTCTTTCCATTAACTCCTATTCCACTTAGTTCAAACAGAATCCTCACTCTTGACCCCAATCAATATTCCTGTTCTATATATAAGAATTAACAATAAATTTGATTGACTTGCTTTTGATATTTTTATAACATTACAAATTATAAAAATTAATCATGCCCTTAGGCAAGCAAGATTTTAATCATGCGGAATAGACTGTGAATTACTATCAGAATGTAGAGATAAAGAGTAACAATGAAGTCTTAAAGCTGAAGGAGATCATTAATGCTATCTAAGTTACCCCAGATGCAATGAAGAATTCTTTCAGAGATTCCAGGTCCTGTTATTCTACCATACCCAATAACCTGGACATAGAATACCCAAGTTCAGTCCCTCCAAAATTTGAATCATTACCTCTAATCTCAACTGGCCTACTGCAATAGTATCTTAATTAGTCTATGTTTAGTTTTGTTCAGTCATGTAGTAGTGTCCAACTCTTTGTGATCCCTTGGACTACAGCACACCAGGCCCTTCTAGCCTTCACTATGTCTTAAAGTCTGTCCAAGTTTATGTTCATTGCATCCATGAGGCTATTTATCTATCTCTTCCTCTGCTATCCTCTTTTCCTTTTGTATTTGATATTTCCCAGCATCAACGTCTTTCCCATTGAGTCTTGTCTTCCTATTATATGGACAAAGTATTTAAGCATCAACTTCAATATTTGACCTTCTAGTGAACAGCCTGAGTTAATTTTTAAATATTGACTGATTTGATCCTCCTACTGTCCAAGGGATTCTCAAAAATATTTTTCAGCACAATTTGAAAGTGTTCATTCTGTGGTACTCAGCTTTCTTTATAGTCCAACTCTCACAGTCATATCTTGCTACTGAAAAAGCCATAGCTTTGACTCTAGAGACCTTTTGTTGGCAAGGTTATATCGCTGCTTTTTACTATGCTGTCCAGATCTACCATAGTATTCTTTCCAAGGAGCAGTTGTCATTTAATTGCATGGCTGCAATTACCATCGGCAGTGATCTTTGATCCCAAGAATATGAAATCTGATGCTGTTTCCATTTCTTCTCTCTTTATTTGCCAGGAAGTGATGGGACCAGTAGCCAAAATCTTAGATTGTTTTTATGTTAACCTCCAAGATAGTTTTTACACTCTTCTCTTTCACCCTCATCAAGAAGCTTCTTAATTCCTCTTCATTTTCTGCCATCAGTGTGGTATCATCTGCATATATGAGATTATTGAGATTTCTTCTGGCAACCCTAATTCTGATTTTGGATTCACCCAGCCTGGTAATTTGCATTGTGTACTCTTCATGTAAGGTAAGTAAATAAGGTGGCAAGATATAGTTTGTGGTACTCTTTTTCCAATTGTAAACCAATTCCATATTTGGTTCTAGCTTGGTTTGCATATAGGTTCCTCAGGAGAAAAGATAATCTGGTACTCTCATGTCTTTGAGAACTTGTCACATTTTGTTGTGATCAATATAGTCAAAGGATTTAATGTAATCAATGAAGCAGAAGTAAGTGTTGCTTTGGGGTTTTTTTGTTTTGTTTTTTTTCTGGAACTCCCTTGTTTTCTTCATAATATAGTGAATGTTGGCGATTTGGTCTCTAGTTTCTCTGGCTCTTCAAAAACCAGCCTGTTTTTCTGGTAATTCTCAGTTCATATATTGGTAAAGCACAGTTTGAAGGATCTTGAGCATAACCTTGCTGACATGTGAAATGAGTGAAATTGTTTGATGATTTGAACATCCTTTGGCATTGCCCTTTAGAATTGAGATGTAAACTGATCTTTTTCCATCCTGTGGCCACTGTTTTGAGTTTTCCAAATTTGCTGTCATGTTGAGTACAACACTTCAATAGCATCACCTTTGAGGATTTTAAATAACTTAGCTAGAATTCTATCACGCCCACTAGACTTGTTGGCAACAATGTTTCCTAAGGCCCACTTGACTTCGTTTACCAAGATGTTTGACTCTTGATCAGTAACCACAGCATTATTATTATTATTCCTTTTGTGTATTATTATTATTCCTTTTGTGTATTCTTGCCGCTTCTTAATATCTTCTACTTCTGTTAAAACTCTACTTTATCATGTCAGTTTTTGCATGAAACATTCCCTTGCCCTTGATGTCTCCATTTTTCTTGAAGAGGTTGCTTGTCTTTTCCATTCTATTCTTTTCTTCTGTTTCTTTGCAGTCCACATTTAAGAAAACCTTCTTATCTCTCCTTGCTATTCACTGGAATTCTGCATTCAACTGGATACATCTTTCCCTTTCTCTTTTCCTTTTGCTTTCCTTCTTTCCGCAGTTATTTGTAAAGCCTCATCAGACAGTCATTTGATTTCTTGTTCCTTTTCAGTTTGAGAGGTCATGAAGATTGGAGAAAATGCAGATTACTACAGCTTGTCAGTCATATGACCTAAAAGTTATTAATCATTTTCTACATGACATTACAATTATTTCTTTATCTTTCTTAAATCCCATAGTGTTTGGTATTAAACCTGTAATTTAATGGGTATTGGCAATTCTTAGATGAGGAAATTGTCCCTACCAATGCATCTCAATATCTTCATTAAAATTTACAGTCTTAAGGGGCAGCTAGATGGCACAGTGGATAGAGCACCAGCCCTGGATTCAGGAGGACCTGAGTTCAAATCCAACCTCGAACAATTAACAATTACTAGCTGTGTGACCCTAGGCAAGTCAGTTAAACCCAGTTGCCTCATACACACACACATACACACACACACACACACACACACACACACAAATTTACAGTTTTAGACAGTTGCCGAGAGGGTGTCAAATACACAGTCTGCAATATTACTGAGTGTACAAGAACAAGATGAAAATATAATTGGAAATACTTAACGAAATAAATAAAAATACAATAGAACATAGATGATGTTAATACGTGACTTTCTAAGTCAATATACAGGAATCCTTATGTACAATTTAGTGAACCCCCCCAATGTCTTGACTATTCTCAACAATTCAATGATCCAAGACAAACTCAAAGGACTACTAAAGAAACATACTATCCACCTCTAAAGAAGGAACTGATATTGATGGAACAGACTGAAGCATGCTGTTTTTCACATTTTTACATTTTTTTTATGATTGTAGTTTGCTTGTACAAAGTGACAAGTATAGCGATGTTTTACATGATCATACATGTATGGCCCATATCAGATTGTTTGCCACCCCGGGATTTGGGGAGGGGAGGAATTATTCTCTAATACTATTCTACTGTATTATGGAAATGTTTGTTTCATTTAAGTTCAGAATAAAATAAATACTTAAAAAATTTAGTGACCCCCATTTCTTTCTGAATTTGACCCCACTGGCCTAGAGCTCTGTATGATTAAGAGATTTGCCCAGGGTTATGCAGACAGTATAAGTTTCAGATATGGAACTTGGCTTGAACCCACATCTTCCTGGTTCCAAAGACAATTCTCTACTATATCACACTGCTTCTCAATTATCTCCCCTAATATAGGTTTATTACAGACTGGAATTATGTTTTGTTTTGTTTCTTTGTTTTTCCCATTTTTATATACCCAGTACTCATAATAGATCTTAAAACAACAACAACAACAAGGCAGTGAGGATTAAGTGACTTTCCCAGGGTCACACAACTAATAAGTGTCAAGTGTCAGAGGCCGGATTTGAACTCGGTTCTTCCTGAATCCAAGGCTGGTTCTTTATCCACTATGCCACCTAGCTGCCCCCATAATAGATACCTAATACATGGATTTTGAATTTGAATTGTTTATCCAGAGTCACCTTCCAAGCTTCCTTCAGCCAGTCCTATGATTTATGATAATTTTATTTCAATTCAATTCAATTTCACTTCCACTTAAGTGTCTACTGACTGTCAGTCACTGCACTGAAGTCTGGTTGTACAAAGACAAAAATAAACAGTTCTTGCCCTAAAAGAACCTACAGTTATTTTTCATAAGTTCCAACTCATTTCAGGATAGGGACTGGAACTAAACATGAGATTTCCATGGAATAGGAAATTCTAAAATCAGGAAATTGCATTGGTGGGAAAAACCACAAGTACAAATTCATTGAAAATTCAGAAAAGAGAAAATATTTAAATATTTAAAATAAAGGTAATTTTTTTTAAAAAGTGAAATGTCTTATGCCAGACCATATAAGCAGCAGGACTAGGCCTAAATACTAGTTTCCTGATTCTAAATCTAAGCTACTGTGTAAGGATTTTTTTCTCTAAGTAAAATAATGTAAATAGTAAAAGATTTTTTAAAAGAAAAAATATATAGGTAAAATTTCAACTATATGAAGAAAACCTACACATATAAGAAACTTTTTAAGGATTACCTAAGTGAAAAAATAACAGAGAGCACACATTGACACTCTTCAGAAAGAACACCTGGAAATTTATTCCATGAAATTATCCTTTGATAATTATCCATTGAGGGTTCTATAAGCATAGATTTAGAGGTATACCATTCCCCTCAAGGAGAATGCAGTGGAAACAAAAGAAATCCTTCCTCATTTTCATAAAAAGCTATTCTTATGCACACTGCCCCAAGAACCATCTTCCCAAAAGCTCTATTCTGTTTTAGCCTGCCCTCCTGAGCAACCCACTAAGGAGCTGGAATGAAAAAGATATTAACTAGTTAACTTTATGGCCCTGTTAGATACTTAGCAATCTGCCAACACTTGGAATAAGCCAAAATCTTTCTCTCTTCATTTCTAGTAGCTTTTCACTTTTTGGTCCTGGCTCTGCCCTCTGGGAACCATTCACAAACTATACATTTTGATGAAAAGAGTACTTTCCAAAGGGCAAAGGTTAGAATGAGGGCAAGAGATCATTCTCTTTCTTCATAAATCTGATTCAACATTAAATTTCTTTCATACTAAGGGTCCTAAACAAGGAAATTTTTCAGATGTTTGAGCAGCTTCCATCAGTATCAAAACTTACAATGAAAAGGAGTCTTCCCCAATGACTTGGCTGAGTTCCATTCTGGCAAGCATAAACAGAACTACTCAGTACCCTCTGAGGACTAACATGGATATCAAGCAGGATACAAAAATTAAATCACAAATAAAGGGCTCTGTGCATCGTTTTTTGGGAGCTTGTTTGTTTCATATTCAGGCTTAGCATTCTGGTCAATTCATCACTCACATGTTATTTTGACAAATTTATTAGTCTTTGTTTCTGGTGTTGTTGTTGAAAGGTATGTAGGGAGAAGTTTAGGATAAATTTACTCATTCTCCTGGCTCTCTCTTCGTGACATATGTATGCTTTAACTAAAGAAATTCACTACTAAACAAAATAAAAGGTTTAAAAGTCCCACGGGTGGACTGTGTATTGTTGGTGAATTCATGAATCATATGGGGAAAGGAAGGAATTCATGGTATGGTTCCAAATTCATAAATCACTTTACATAGCACTGCTTGTAATCTTTGATGAAATCTAAGTGAAGACAGACGGAGCAGTCAAATCTGCTCATATGATTATAAATTTTCCTTCATCCTACATCCCACAAATATAAATATAACATCCTTTAACACTTGTACAAAAGGTAGAGTGCTTTTGAAATAAAAAGTAACACTTCAAGCTATTAAATTTATGATATTAAACTACAATATTTTCTTACTATTGTAATTATACCTCTCAAAAAGCTGGACTCAACCAAGTACAAAAAAAATGCGAACAGTTTCACTTTGGCTATAACAAGCCCTATACAGGATAACTAGATGTATTTTCTGTTGTCAAAAAGATTATGAGATTAATGATGAAATATGAAAATACCTGACTAGCTCATACAGGTCTGAATTAGTAACTGAAAAGTTTGGATTCTTAGCAAATTTTATAAACTATACCAGGAAGTTTAAAATTTATTGCTAACATATACTGAAAATACTTGAATTGAAATCCCTGATCCAACCAAATGAAGCTGGGATGCTTCAGATACTACCTTCCTCAGAGAGATACCACAACTCCTTTATACTCAATTGATGGTTTTTGTAAGCAACAATAGCTGAAAAATTCCTCACCCAGAAGCCAATTGTATAATAAGCCTCTGTGAATTTCTCTGGGCTACTCCTCTGATGGTAGCCATACAAGCCTTTGATTTGGATCCTTTCCATCTTAATAGGACCTGTCAGAGTTTGAGTTCTATGCCATTCAAAATCTGAAGATACCTTAATGTCCTAAGGAAACATTAAGCTAGTACAGAATCGAGGACTTTAGTGGACTAGGCTTGGCCTATACTTCAATACCTATCAATATGGGTATTCCTTCCAATGAAACAGATTGCAACCTATTCATAACTTTTCATCCCACAACCTATGCCAAAGGTTGCCCAAAGTGATGAGAGCCTTCCTTTAATTTTCTTATCATTATATAGATATTGATGCAAAGCACAAGTTATCTACCTATTAGTGATTGTTCTCCCTGGATGAAAGCAAAACTTCCCTTTTGGTTAATCCTTCTCTTTGATGATAGCTTTTATGACACTTTTAGGGAACAATTCTTCACTGGTAATATGCTTTGGCTAATAATAGCCACCATGTAGCTCTCCACTGCCTCTTGGGGGACTTGGAACAATTTTATTCCCCAGAGACATAATTCCCTGGCAAAAGTGTATCACTGGGAGCATAGCTGCAGTAGAGCAAGGATAGCCAAGCACACTCCCTGGATCTTCCCAGGAACTGGAGGCCACTGGCAACAGGTATCGATTTCCTAGTTTCTGCAGCTATTACTCTTGCTTCCTTTCTCAGGTTTCCCCCTAGTATCTCTTCTTCCACAAGGGTCTGGTTTGGAGAAAAAGGTGTGATTTATTTACCTCAATGTCTCAGGCACCCTCTAAGATCCACTTCTCGTCTCTCTCTGAGGCACTGCCTTTCCTTATCTGCTAATACTTCTCTTTCCTAGAGTCCAGTCCCTGTTGGGGTCAGGAAGAGCATCTGCCTGCCTCCTTTCTACCACCAAGAGGCCCCTAACTGGGGCCTTAGCCAGCTGTAGTCAGGGAAAAGTGAACTAAACATCCTTCCCTCCTTCACTCTAGCTGCATTGTTTTCCAGGTTATCCTGCAGCATGGGGCCCTGGCGTTCTGTTTGCCACATGAAAGGAAGGCAACAAAATAAAAATGTTATCTTTTAAAAGGATGTAACTCTCCTCACCAATCATTAATCTCCACCAGCAGCCATTTATAAGGAAGTGCAGGGTTAGGAGAGAAAGGACCACTTGGAAAGATGCTTTTCTAACCAAGATAAGACTGAACAAGTTGTTATATACTTTAGGGTAAGGGTTCCGTTAAAATTTGCAAAGTATGATTTTTAAGTAAAGTTTAAATGTTGATATTTTTTTAATTTAGTTATGCTTTAGTTTTAGTTTTTTAATGAATAAAATAATGCAAAATGTGCCAAATCCTAGGGATACATATATGAAAGCAAATACAGTCCCTACCTTCAAGAAGTTTATCTTCTAATAAGGAGAGATACTACATATAGGGAGTGGTAGTCACGGAGGAATATTTCGGTATGGAAAGTTAGAAAGGTGATGAGTAGAACCATAGATGATTATATTCACATGTCTTTTTCAGGAGTAATTACAGAGTGAACATAGTCTAGAAGGAGAAAATGGGGTAGAATGAGGGTTAGGGAGAGGGAGACAGGTGTCAGCTGATAAGAATGCAGGGAGTCAAGTAATAAAGTATAGGCCCTGGGCCTAGTGAGCCAATAGGAAGAGTACAGTACCAAGATAAGAGTAAGACATATAAGCCTGTGGCAAACTTTATATGACCAAGAAGAAGAGTAAAACATGGCCGGAGCCATGGTCTACATGTGGTATAAGGAAGCCCCCATTTCTGATTGTTTTCTTCTTTTGAGGATGTTCTGGACAATGACTGGGGAAGCATGCTATTATCTGAGATCTATGGTTTGAAATCCCAGAGCACAGTAACTGGTTCAAAATGACAAGAGTATGAAGAGAAAATGTTTTCTAATTTACCTGAAGTTTATTAACAGGGGCATTGTGGAGGCTATTATCTAGGCCACTAGGTGGCACAGTGGATAGAGGACTGGACCTGTAGACAGTAAGTCCTAAGTTCAGATCTGGCCTCAGGCACTTACTAGATGTGTGAGCATGTGGAAATCATTGAATCACTGTGTGCCTCCATTTCCTCATCTGTGAAATGAAGATATTAATGGTAATGCCTACCTCCCAGAGTTATTATGAGGATCAAATGAGATACTTGTAAAGCACTTATCATAGTGCCTGGCACATAGGATGTACTATATAAATGCCAGCGGTGGTGGTGGTGGTGGTGGTGATGATGATAATAATAATAATAATAATAATAATAATAATACCAGATACTGTGGAATCATCTGGGCCCATACTTTATCTATAGTAGTAGTATTTTGAAAAGAGGAAGAACCTTCCATAGCTGGTTTTAGAGGTAGAATAAGGGGTGAAGGGGACAATTAATATTTATGGGGTGAAGAGAGAATAAGTATTCATATAACAAATACTATGTGCTAGGTGATCAGCTAAGTGGTGCAGTGGATAGAGTCTTGGGCCTAAAGTCAAGAAGACTCATCTTCCTGAGTTCAAATCTGGCCTCTAACACTTACTGGCTGTGTGACACTAGGAAAGTCATTTAGCCCTGATTGCCTCAGTTCTTCATTTGTAAAATGAATTAGAGAAGGAAATGGCAAACACTCCAGTACCTATGCCAAGAAAATCCCAGATGAGGTCACAAACAGCTGGACACAACTGAAAAATGACTGAAAAACAAAAATGTGCTAGGCGCTATACTAAAAGTTTTACAAATATATCATTTGATGGATATAAGATATATTTCAAGTGTACAGACATAAATCTTTCCACGGACTTCAATCTCTAAATTATCTGACAAATCCCAGGGGAAAAAAACAAACCTTGAGTAAATCTCTCAAGTGAGGGATTAGGGGCCTTATAGAGATGCTTATCTTCCATTTCTTACCTATCCCCCACCTTGGGATTCAACATAAGAAATGCTGGGGCAGCTAGGTGGTGCAGTGGATAGAGCACCGGCCCTGGAGTCAAGAGTACCTGAGTTCAAATCCGGCCTAAGACACTTAACACTTATTAGCTGTGTGACCCTGGGCAAGTCACAACCCTAATTGCCTCACTAAAAAAAAAAAAATTATTTTAAATTAAGAAATGCTTATTCATGTTCTATAGGGGAGAGGGAATAAACTTTTTTTTAAATGAAGATCCTAATGGGAGAATAAAGGTCTTATTTATTGATATACCTATTTAGTACTGTGTGCAACATAGTTATATGTTGATATGTATAAATATATATACTCATATATTACATGATATACATATGTGTGTATAAGTGTATTTTGATATATTCTTTAGGAGAGACAATATTGATTTATACAGTGAGGAGAGTACTTGAAATTACAAAATTCCAAAAGCAGAACTATATGCTTACCTTTAAAAAGAAGGTGTCATAGAGATCACAAGTAAGAGGCTATGAAATGAATTGTGGCGGTCACAGTCTAATAGACCCTACAAACAACTTTGCCATATGTAGCAAATCCCTTTTTCATTGGGACCATTTTTCATTGAATAGCCTATATGACAGTGGTGAACATCTTTGGTGAGCACAGATCTATCTGTTTTATGCTCTCCAAAATGATAGACATCTCTTTGCCATAACTTCTCTGACCAGATAATAATCAATCACCAAAATTCCCCCTTGATGAATTTTTCATAGAATTATTCAGGATTTTAACATATTCATGAGAAAGACCTGGATGGAGAAGAGCCCATAAAGCTACAGTCTGATCTTGTGAATCTTTTTTTGTAAACAAAAAATAATATACACGGTACATTCTCTGCATCTTTCACTCACTGTGTCATAGCGCAGATGTGGTCTGCCATAGGACATCATTTGCAAAAGCATGTTTTTCCCTTCTCACATTTTTAACCAAGGATGGCTTAAATGCAAAAATAAATTATTCTTGGCATAGTTAAATAAAAACATACTTTAATCAGAAACATTAAATGAGATTTTATCTGCCAGAATATTGTGATAAAAATTGGGACCTACAATAACTTTACTAGTAGTTAAATGGATTTTTTAGAGAGCTAATATTTGGTATCATAGCCATTTACTAGTAATTTTTCTTATTTCCTATCTTAGTAACCAGTCATGACCATAGTAAACTATGCCAGATACTTAGTGTATAAAAATTACTACTTTGGGAGAAACTTACTGTAATAATTTTATAACACAGATGTTACTTGTAGTATGGAGCATTATCATAGGGCCTAGCTTAAAAGATCAGTTTAATAATTTCTTCAATTTTAATACTTTTTTTCTAGGACCACTGAGCTCAGTCCTTACCTGACATGGTGGTTCTGGAGAAACACAAGAGATGCTGCGATAACCTTGATAGCAAAAAGGAAGTAAGGAAGATGGAAGGGTTTGGGGGGTGGAGGGATCAGAACAATTCTATTTTGGACATGTTTAGTGTAATTGAGACATGCAATTAAAAATGTCCAATTGGCACTTAAAGATGAGAGACTGGAAGTCAGAAGAGAGGTTAGAGCTAGACAAATAGATGTGAGGATAATCTGCAAAGAAATGATAACTGAACCCATGGGAGATGATGAGATCCAAGATGTTAAATTCTATTGAGAAAGAAGAGAACCTGGAATGGAGATTTGGGGAAAACCCATGGTTGGCAAGTGAGCCCTGGATGAAGATGCAGCAAACCAGAATGAGGAGTGGTCAGACAGGCAGGAAGAGAAAAGGGGATAATGGTGTTACAAAAACTTATAGAGAAGAAAGTATAAAGGAGAAGAGGGTGATTGATAGTGTCAAAGGCTTCAGAGAGGTCAAGATAGATGAAGATTAATAAAATGCCACCATATTTGGCAATTAAAAGGTCATTGGTAACTTTGGAGAGAGCAGTTTCCATTGAATGATGGGGTCAGAAGCCAGACTACAGAGAATTAAGAAGAGAGTAGGAGGAAAGGAAGAGGAGGCACTGATTATAGATGGCCTTCTGAAAGAGTTTAGCCATAAAAGGGAGGAGAGATATAGGACAATAGGAATTGAAATCTCAAGTGAGGAGGTTTGGGTTTTTTTTTTTTAGGCTGGTGAGACATAGTCTGTTAAAACTGCAGCTTCTTCTGGTCCCCCTGACTACCCATATCTCCTTCCAGTCAGTATAGTTAGTTTATAAATTTTAACTAGCATAAAGGAATGATAACAAGAAGTAAGATTGCAAAGGGGAACATAGGACTCACATACAAACTGTGCCCAAAAAACCATAATTTATAAACTGTATCATACATTAACCAAAAATCATATCTTGAGACTGTGTGCTAAAATCAGGCAAAGCAGTCTAGGCCATGCTGTCATGGTAGGCCATAATCCTATATCTCTGTGAAACCAGCAGAATATCGATTGTTGCTGATAACTTGGAAATGATGTGGATACATTAATGAACTAACCCCAAGGTAGTATGGATAAGAGTTAGTCTGTCCCCAACAAAAACTCTAAAAAATGAATGTGGGGTCTCCCCAATCTCCTGATCCAAGAACACTCTATCATCTCCATTTGAGTCCATGCCACTGAGTATTCCCAACTCTAATCCATGATTATGAGAGTGACTCTTTGCTTCTCCACTTCCCCATTCTCTTCCTCACAGTCTTTCCTCATCTACTTACTTTATCTCTGTCCCCACAACATCTGTTTCTGTGCCCTTCTTCACTATTTTCGCTGTACTTTCTGTGTTGATTCACCCTGCACTCTCTGTCTTATTGAAATTTGGTTGAAATCTTACTCCTCATTGCAATCATATTCTTTCCCAGTGTGTACTCAAAGAACTGGGCATGCATGCTCCATCTCCCAATTCCATAAAGTAATTAGCACTCCACACAGGCAGTAGTGAAAACAGCCAATGGACAAAGAGAGACTGAAGATAAGTGAAAGAATTGGAATGATAGGGAGGGAGATCTGCTGGAGGAAGAATGGAAAGGGATCATTCCATGTAAAGGGGTTGGTCATGACAAGAAGGGCTACCTCTTCATTTAAGACAGGAGTGAAGGATAAATAGCAAAAGTCATCTGATAGAAGATGAGGAGGAGACCCAAAGAGAGAGTGCTTGGTAAATAGCCTCAATTTTTTTTCAATAAAATCTGAAGCAAGATTTTCAGCTGAAAGGCTGAGGATGGAGGACATGGGAGTTTGAGGTGGAAGGAAAAGGTCTGGAAAAGCATCTGTATTGAGTGGGATAGTGAATTGATTACGGATGCATAAAAGGATTGCCCTGCTACAGTGAGGGCTGGTTGAGATTTTGTAACATAAATCTGTAGTGGACCTAATCAGATTATGTTCATTATTTTTTCTAGCTTCATTTAATAGCACATGAGTAAGAGCAAAGGCAGTTAAGTGATAATCTAAGGATGAAATTTAACAGGGGAAGAGAGGAAAGAGATGCAAGAGAAGAGGACAGTGTAGAGTTTAACAGATTCTTCAAAGAATCAAAATGGGGAAGGGAGAAGAGAACAGTCAGGGTAGGGGTGACCTGGGCGGGGAAACCTAGTGGTAGAGGGTTTGGAGATTGTGTTGATAGTGAAGAACGGGGTTACAAGGCAGAAGAAGAAATGGATTGATGACAAATTGTGGTCAGATAAAGGAATTTCAGAGTTAATGAATATGGAAGAGGACCACTTGTGGGTTATGGTAAGATCAAGATATAAATATCATTGTATCTAGTAAGAGTAGGATAAGGGAGTAGGTCATAGGAAATACAAAAAATTAAGAATTGAGAGGTTGAGGTGTTTGCATGGGTATCAAAATATGCATTGAAGTTTGCTAGAACAGGGACAAGAGTTGAGAAACCAAACATTGAACTAGAACTAGTTGAGGAAGGAAAGAGTGCCATGGATGTTGGTAGACAATAGCCACCATAATCTAGATTGATTTATGATTTCTCAGGATTGATTGAATCTAATAGTAGGTGAAATTACTAAGTTTTAATGGCTACATTTCTAAATTTTATTAAAGTCTTCAATATATGGGGGACATATGTATGTGTGTATGTGTGTATGTATGTATACAATATATATATATATATATATATATATATATACAGAAATAATGCTATATTGATGACCTGCAAAATTTACCACAAGCTCACCTGAGGGTCAGAAAGGTGCAATGAATTGTGCATTCTCATGTGGATATGAGAGAAAGAATAAGGAGTAGTGTTTAAGCAAAAGGTCCTTTTAACTCCAAGTCAAACACACTATCTACTATAACTTGTTCATCTTCTCCAATTGTTAAACTACAGAATTTTTAAAAACAAAATAAAGACAGACATAAGAAATTGCATTTAGAAGCAAAGATTACTAAAAGACACAGCATGTCTTCATTAATTTCAGACTGATATCATTCTTTTCGACACTATTATTAAATTGGCTGATGAAGAGAAACACATAGATAGAGTGTCCCTGGATTTCAGCAAAGCATTTCTGTCTCTCAAATTATCCTTGTGAACATAACATCGAGATTTAAAGTAGACAATTATACAGTTTTTTAAATGCATTTGGGACTGGCTGAATGATTAAACTCAACAAGTACTCACTGATAAGTCAATGTTAATGTAATGGGGGATGTCTAGCATGGTGGCCCAGTGATCTTTCTTTAGCATTGCACTACTACTTTTAACAGTGGTTTGAATGCAAATCATCGAGATAACATGCTTAGCAAGTTTTCCGGTAGCAAGTCTAGCACATAGTAAGAATCTAAATGCTTACTGACTGACCAACTGACTGTATCTGATAGCTGATAGATTGAATGGCAATTATGATCCCAAATGTTCTCAAAGGATTAGAAAGATGGACCAGATCTAATAAGATGACATTAAATGTAGACAAATGTAAAGTTTTACACAGTGTCCAAAATTCAACTACACAAATACAGGACTTGGAGGCATGATAATAATATTGTGTGTAAAAACGGTACTGCTGTTTTTATTTTTAGTAGACTACAAATTTTCCACGAGTTAACAGAGAGTGAAAATGTAAGGCATGACAATCAGTAAAAGGTAATGTGATCTTTAGGCAGAATTAAGAGCTGGATAGTGTCCAGAGTAAGGAAGTTGATAGTAACACTGCATTTTACATGAGTCCAAAGAAATCTGGAATATTGTGTTCAGTATTTTCTATCACATTTTAGGAAGGACATAGGCAAATGAAATTATGTTCAAAGGTGTGACAAAGATATTAAAGAGACAAGAGATAATATCACAAATTTGGATGAGGAATGTGTTTTACCTAAAAAAGAGAAGACTTAGGGTAGACATGATAGAGGTTTTCTAGTATTTAAAAATTCTCACGTGGAAAAGGGATTGAATTTGATCCTTTTGTCCCCAGAGGGAAGACCTGAGAAAAATAGGCAGAAGTAGCTGAGGGGCTAATTTTGACTTGATGTAAAAAAAAAAAAAAGAAAAAATTCAGGTAGCCAGAGCAACTCATGAGGTTTGGATTCCTCTTTACTAAATTTTTTTAAGTGGAGACTGATTACTCTCTTCTTAGGGGTGATTTAGTGAGGATTACTGCTCAGGTATGGGTAAGACTAAATTTTCCCTCTGAGACCCCTTGCAACTTAAGTGTATATAGATTCATGGAGGCAAAACCAAGCCAAATAAGACTGCATAAGAATATGTATTCTAATTTGGGTGACATGAAAGACAGTAGCATGAAATAAGATGGGAAGGAAAATAAGAGTCAGAATATGGAGCCCCTTGTGCATTAAGATTACTGTGGCAACGGGATAAAGAATAGATTGGAAACCAGCACTGTTCATATGCTCAAAGGAAGTTAGTTAACAGATAGTCCCTATATATCTTAACGTTTCCATAGCAATACCCTATGTGATAGGAAAAGAAAATAGAAACAAAGTGGACTTCTATAGTTGGGGAATAGTTAAACATATTTTTCATATTAAAATAATGAAATATTATTATACCATAAGAAATGAATTTTGAGTTCTTTTAAAAGAAAGTAGGGTACACTTGCATAACCTGATGCAGAGTAATTTAAGTGAAATGAATAGTAAAACAAACACATTGATTCTAATGTGCATAAGAAAAAATATTAAAAGACAATAGAATACAGAACAATTTAATAACCAATCATAAGACCTCATAATGAAACAGAACATTCTCCTCTGAATAGAAGAGTGGTGGACAACAGGTGCAAATAAGGAATAAGTTGTGCAACATGGCCAATGTTTTACTTATCTGTACTTCTTTGTTATAAGAGAAGATTCTGTAGGATGTGGACAGTACTAAGAAATAGAAGAGGGTTTTGTTTAGCATCAATAAAATTTTTTTATTATAGGATTGATTGGATTAGTGAAAACTTGTATAAGACACTTCCAATGATAGACAAACGTGAAAGATAAAACAAAAGTGAGAGGTATCAGAGGTAGAATCAAAAGTACTCATCTACTGATTGGCTACAAACAGTGAGAGAGAAGGAAGAGGCAGAGATAAAGTCAGAGAAATTTAACTTGGACGACTGAGAGAATATTTGCACCATCCACACAAATAGGCAAGTTAAGCAAAGGGACAAGTTTGAAGGAAAAGAAGATCAGTTCAATTTTGGACATGTGGAATTTGACAGCAGGACATCCAGGTGGAGCTATCTGGGAAGCAGATGGAAGCATAGGACAAGGGTGCTGGTGGGAAGTTGGGGCTACAGATTTAGATTTATAGGTCATTATTATCAAGATAATAATTGAAGTCAAGGAAAGGAGGAGTAGCCCCAACTGTGCTTCCAGGCTTGAGTATTGACAGGTTTTCTAGGAGGATATATCTTTGGCTATGTTATGAAATATAATTAATCATGTTAACTCACTTAGGCATGCTTGTCCAAGTCAATTTTATTACTAATACAGAAAATTCCATATGAAGTCACACAACAAATGTTTCCCTAAAATGAAGTGATATAACAAAATCTTCTCCTCTGTTTAGATGACATGCATTTGTGCTGCCAACCTACTGACAGCATAATAACTCTTTTGTGATTATTTCACAGATGCATGAGGCAGATTTCTATTAGACACACCCCTCTAGTTTGATGTCAATGCCTTATGAAATGGACTATGTGTTGGGCATTCTAACCCTCTATTGGTGTCATAGAAACAGATACACACAGACTTCAGTGTCATAATTCAATGATGATATATAAAAACCTGAAGGGAAGGAGGGAGCGGAGATAGGATAAAATAAAGAAAAGTGACTATTGAACTGCTTCTTTACCCTGAGAGGAAATTAGCGGGGGAAAGAAGATTTTACCCCTAACAAAGGCTCTCAATCCCCATTAATAAATTTATCAAGGGCTACATAATTAGAAGTTAGTTTTTTAGGCTTGTGTGTACATGTTTATCTTTATGTGTGTACATGTTTTAAAGAGAATGAAAGGAATGTAAAATGCCCTCATGGCAGAAATTGTATTGTTTTGTCTCTCCTATTCAGTCTCTATATTCTGTCATTTGCAATTTTGATTGGCTTTTCCACCCAACAACAACAACAAAGCCAGTAGAAAAACATACCCAGGTAATGAAAAGATCAATATTTATGTTGGTTTGGAAACACATCATGCAGTGGCTGGACATCAAAAGTCTTCAGATTATGGAATCTTAATAATAATAATAATAATAATAATGTAACAATTGGAATGACGCCACCTGTTGGAGACTTACTGTAGAAGAGCTCCACCCATGAGGTGAAGGTCTTTGAGGGCAAGACCATGTGTCTTTTCTTTGGTGTCAGGAAGTGACATTTGCTGGTGGGAGGAAGAAGGGGGAGCCTGGAGCTCTGACTTACTCTCTTTCTTGTGGACTCTGGCAGAGAAGGGAGCTAGAAATGCACTCTCCCTTTAATAGATAGATGAATGTAGGCCTTTCTCTCTCTCTTTACCAAATTCTTATTCTCCTTAATAAATGCTTAAAAGCCTAACTCTTGCTAAAGCTTATAATTTACTGGCGATCACTCATTAGATATTTTAGACAGACTAGCTAGAATTTTAGCTTTAACAATAATCTTAATTATTTTATATCTTTGTCTGGTATCAGTGACAGAGACCAGCTCAGAGATGAGCAGCGTGGGGTATGTTCCTGACGCCTAGAAACATTTTAGTGTGAAGTTAGAACCTGGCTAAACTGAAACACAAGAGAAGGACACAGGAGATAGCCTGGTTTGACACTGTTTGAGCTGTAGTCCAGAAGTACTCATCAAGAAATAACCTCTTCTTTAGAAAGAGTAAAATGACTGACATCAACTGGTGGACATTTTAGAAATTGACAGTATGGTCAATGTCCTGCAAAACTATGAGCAGCATTGGCTGCCAGGAGCCCTATCTGATGGATGGCAAAAGAACAGGGATGGGGGGTGGGCAGATAGAAAAGGAAAGGGGAAAGAGAAAGGGAAAGAGAAAACAAAGACATAACTATTGGTATTTACCTCACTTTAAAATGGGCAAAGTGCTTTATGTGCATTACTTCAGATGACTCTTTTGGGGGGGCGGGGGGGCCCTCGAGTGCTTTGGGGATTAAGTGACTTGCCCAGGGTCACACAGCTAGTAAGTGTCAAGTGTCTGAAGCTGGATTTGAACTCAGGTACTCCTGAATGCAGGGCTGGTGCTTTATCCACTGCTCCACCTAGCTGCCCCCAGATGACTCTTACAACAGTCCAATGAAGTAGAAAATACAAGTTATGATGCATGAAGAATTGCCACTGTCTTAAGCCATGCTTGTATTTTGGCCACCAACTCAAATAATAAATGTTGGAAAATATATTAGTTATAATGATTTCTCAACTATCTCTGCTGATAAAGAAGTGTAGGCAAAGCAAAAATAATGCAAATTCTCATACAGATAACAACTAGAATAAGTTCTTTCTCTAAAAGATCTCTCCTTTTGTCTTCTCTCAACCACCATCACATTGCAGCACTCATCATGCTTTTCCTGGACTATTGCAATAACTTCCTAGCTGGTGTCCCTACCTCAAGTTTCATCTTCCAATAGCTTCTAAAATGATTTTCCTAAAGTGCAGGTTTGACCATGTCACCTCATTAGCACTTGTGATATAACATACTTGGCTTTTTAATGAATCATCCCGGTTGACTGAAAATAGAAATAATTCTCAAATAATTTTCATTGGGCACACATGCACATTCAGTTAGTGACTCATTCACATATCCTCTCAGCAGTACTTATATGGTCAACCAATTCCAAGATTATCGTCATACACAAAAAATAGATAGATAGATAGATAGATAGATAGATAGATAGATAGATAGATAGATAGATAGATAGATAGATAGATAGATGAATAAATAAATGAATGAATAAGTGAATAAATAAATAAATGAATGAATAGATAGATAGATAGATAGATAGATAGATAGATAGATAGATAGATAGATAGATAGATAGATAGATAGATAGATTAGTTTCTTCCTTTAGAGCCCTACAAAGAGAGGCAACAAATTGAGCTAGACATTTTAGGGAATTGAGTTACCATTTGCCGCCATGGATAATCATTAAAGTAGACAATTTCCTGTGGGTAATTGTGAATTAACTGTGTTGGCCTGAAGTGGAAATACTAAACAGTGTGAGTTCTTATTATCTCTGTTGCCAATAGATTACCTGCTAAAAAGGGGGGAAATAAATAAATATTTTGTTTGTTTGACCAGTGAATTTATAGTGCAGGGAATTTCTGATGACCTCCTCCCCTTGCAGATCAGGAATCGCTCTGTAATTTATAATCTTAGAAAGTGCGTAGGAGCAATAAAAGGTTAAGTGACTTTCTCAGGGTAACACAAATGTGGTTTTTACAAGTGTTTAACATATATTGTGTCCAAAATGATGAAATGAGACATTTGAAACACAATTGGGAGAGGAGAAATTAGGCTAAATTAATTTACTGGACATTTAATTATCTGAACAATGAGGACATTTAAAATAGTTTAAGTATTTTACTTTTGCAACATTTAAAGACATTTTTCTGCAAATTTAATGTTATTGTATGTTGAACAAATAGAATGCTCTAACCCTGAAGAAGACACTTTATTGAGCCACAATAATAGGCCTTTTAATGTCCATTTTAAACCCATTTGAGGAGTCTGATTTATTTTTCTAACCAAATATTCAGATTCCTAACTAACCCCTAATGCTAATATGTTATAACCAAAGAAAAAGGCTTCCTATTGGTACAAGTTAGAATTGTATGTTTTTATCTGTTAATTTACCTCAGGCATTGCCTATGATATTTTTCACAGAAATATCTCTTTCGAAGTTCCCAGTTAAAAGAGAAGTTTTATTTCTTGATCATCTTTGGAACTGTTATTTGCAAGACAATACTGTGTCTCAGTACATAGATTAAGCTTTTATCTATTTCCAAAGACTAGAGGGAGTTCCTCAGGTGCCACTCTTGAACTCTTTGATGTTTCTTGGTTTTGTTTGGTTTTTTGTTTCTTCCCTACATGTCCTCAAGAGCATGATTGTTATCACTTTAATATACACACCTAGAGTGATTTTTCTTGTCATAATCCTGCATTTCATTATAATTTTGTTTATTGTATAATATCAATCATTTTCAACAAGATTATATAATTGAATTCCTTCTAAATTTGTTAGAACAGGCAGCTAGGTGATGGATAGAATGATGGACTTGAAGTCTGGAAGATCTTAATTCAAATTCTGCCTCAGAAAAAACTAGCTATGTGCTCTTGTACAAGTCATTTAAGTTGACTCATCGTCAATCTGTAAATTAAGGAGACTGAATTTGATGGTTTCTATGGTGCCTGGCAGTTATAAATATATTAACCTGTGAATATGGTTGTAGGAAATGGAAAATGACTTTAAATATCAGTACATATAAATGTTAATCCCAAACCACACATATTACTCATCATTTAAAACCAATTCTGTTTTTTTAAAGAAACAAGGTACTTAAATGTATAGGTATAAATCTTAATTTTTCTGGATAGTTAATTCACTCTCTCTCTCAATTCATAAAAATAACTAGCATTTTTATTCACCAACAAATTTCATTAATAGGCCCCAAATAAACAGAACAAAAGTCCCTTGCCAAGAATTGCCTAGCCAGGAGACAGGTCATCCAGTTCCCACATCCATATTCCAGAAAAACAGTGATATTAGCATCAAACTGAATGGTAAAATCCAGTAGAAAAAAAGAGTGAATTAATTCATCTACTCAAGAACTACACAAAAAGCCAGCCAGAAGCCTGTTATAAGGAAAGGGGAATCTTCAGGCATAATAGTACATGTGAAGCCTCCAAGGTTTGATATACAGAGAGGTGGGGGCAGCTGGCACAGTGGATAGAGTACTGGCCTTGAATCCAGGAGAACCTGAGTTCAAATCCAGCCTCAGACACTTGACACTTACTTAGCTGTGTGACCCTGGGCAAGTCACTTAACCCTCATTGCCCCACAAAAAACAAAAAACAAACAAACAAAAAAGATATAGAGAGGCAATAAAAGAAAAGGGATCCCTTTAGAAAGCCCCAAGATGGTCAGATTGTTGCAAAGTAGAAATCTTAGAAGCCCTGGGGAACAATAACAGGAAATAACTTCTACAGGGCTATCTAGTAATGGTACCATCACACACAGTCCCAGACATCACAGGTGCAGGGGCTCTAAGTTGTCCAACATTATGGCCTGAGGCACCAGACAAGACTAAGAACCAGGATTCAGAAGCTTGAAGATCTAGGGGGCCTAATTCTGGGAGATGGAAATTGGTACAAGGACCCAGATTATCTAAGGAGAGATCAAATAGGGCTGACTACTCCACTCAGAAGCATAGGACAAGGCAGAGATTGACACTGGCACAAGTCCTCAATTCAGGAGCAAAGATGCAATGAATGAGACATGAGCAAATAAAAAAAAAAATACCAACCAATGACAAAAGTTAATGTAAACTAAATTCCATAACAATTAGAAACAAAAGATTTGAAGGGGGAAGGGGTTTTTCACAGGGACTACATGAATACCTTGAATAAGTGAATTAAGAGATAAAAAATAAAATAAAAGGGGGCAGCTAGGTGGCATAGTGGATGGGGCACCGGCCCTGGATTCAGGAGAACCTGGGTTCAAATCTGGCCTCAGACCTTTGACACTTACTAGCTATGTGACTCTGGGCAAGTCACTTGACCCCAATTGCCTCACAAAAAAAAAAATAATAATAATAAATAAAATAAAAGTTCTTAAAAAAGAATTAGGAGAATAAATAGTTTAGAAGCGAATGTGGTAAGTCTTATCCAAGAAATATTCCTGAAAACTAGACTAAAACACAAAGAAAGCAATGAGATAAGAATATTAAAACTAAATCAGAATTTTGAAAAACTAAAAAGAAATGTAAGATTGAATTCAAATGTAAGATCAAAAACTACTAATCTTGAAAATAGTCAAGGACAGAAAACTTAAGAATCACTAAATGACCTGAAAATTATGATTTTTAAAAAGCCTAGATACTATGTTTCAAGAAATCATTAATGAAAACTTCCTACCTATATTATAACCAAAGGGAAAGCAAAGACATCCAGCCACCTCCTGAAAAGCTCTCAAAAGTAGAAGCCAAAGGAATGTTATAGCCAAAGACCAGACTTTCCACATCAAAGAAAATGGATTAAAAAAAACTAGTTCAAATACTAAGGAACTACATTTGAGATCACACAAGACCTAGCAGTTTCTACTAAAAACCAAAAGTGATCTTGGAAAACAATATTCCAAAAGGAATACTATACAGGCTTACAAGGAAAAATCACTTTTCTTCCAAAGCTGAATGTAATCCCATAAGAGAAAAATGTATCTTCATGAAATAGAGGACCTTTAAACATTTCTGATTTAAAAAAAAAATAAAGAGAGCTGAATAGGAGCTGTGAACAAATTTCTTTATCCTGCAGTAACA
Source organism: Dromiciops gliroides (assembly GCF_019393635.1). NCBI lineage: Eukaryota > Metazoa > Chordata > Mammalia > Microbiotheria > Microbiotheriidae > Dromiciops > Dromiciops gliroides. The sequence continues at coordinate 248,044,426 of NC_057861.1, forward strand.
GGGGTTGGGGCAGGGGTTGGAGAGGGCAGGAGAAGAAAAGAACTAGCAAAGAGAATGCCTTGGCTTTCATTTTATTTTGTTTTGTTTTGTTTTTTGGTGAGGCAATTGGGGTTAAGTGACTTGCCCAGGGTCCCAAAGCTAGTAAGTGTCAAGGGTCTGAGGCCGGATTTGAACTCGGGTACTCCTGAATCCATAGCTGGTGCTCTATCCATTATGCCACCTAGCTGCCCCTGGCTTCCATTTTAAACAATTGCCTGAACAAATTGTCATGTCAATGTAATTGCATATTATCATACCATAAAAGTGAAATTATTTCAGAGTCCCATTTAGTATAAATTGATGAAAAAGAAGATGAGAGGAACCAGGAGAATGATTTATGCAAGAAACAGTGTAAAGAAAAACAATTTTGAATGATTTAAGAACTCTTATTAATTCAATGACCAACCATTTCTCCAGAGGACTACGATGAATGATGTTAATGTATCTCTTGACAAAAATGTGGTAGACACATTATATAGACAATTTTGGACATGGTCATGGTATATATCCATTTTGCTTGACTATGTTACTTTGTTATGAGAGTTTTTCCCCTTTCTATCTCTTGGTCAAGTGTGGGGCTGGAGGGAAGGGAGGTTGGCAATGCTGAAGCCAAAGAAGAGGGCCATTGTGACACTGTTTTAAATGCATAGACTAGTAGAATATTCATAAGGAAAAATAGACAAGCAGGACAATTTTAAAAGTAATGTGTAGAATTTGTTAAATATATTCTTTGAAAAGCTAGCAGTGTGAAAAGAAGTTTTATGGCTTCATATAATAATCTTGTTTGTGTTTTACTGTGTTTATAGAAATTCTCTTTTGTGGGGAGGGGGCAATATTTAAGTTGAGAATCAAAAATAAAATAAACCAAAACAACACCAAAATGATGTAAAACCACTTCTTGAGGCAAAGTAACCTGGAAAGCAGAGAAACAAAAAACCCAAGATACTGGGGATACTTGAGAAGATATCCAACATATGGCCATGACACTCCAAGTGACACTATAGACAACTCAGATGAAGAAACTAGGGAAAGGATGTATATATCATCTGGCAGTTTCCTGTTTTAACTTTTTATTATCATTAACTAGAAACAAAGGTATATTATCAGTAAACTATTAAAGGAGAATAAATACTATGAGCACCCTCTTTTGACTTTCTGGAGAGAAACCTTAGTAATAACATCTATCTCAACTCCGATATTAATAATGACAATCATAACTGCTCCAATTTTCTTGGAGTAAATTCCATTGTGTGTAAAAAGACATGATAAAGGAGAGGATAGATTTGGTTTTTTTTATTAGAGATAAATATTCAATGAAATCCCTAATCTAACAACATTATAACATGGAGTTGACTGAGAGTTACTAGGAGCATATCCAACACACAGTATCAGAATACAAATGGAAAATGAATTTCTGATGTATGATGAAGTCTTCTAGGTACTCCTGTATGTAAATAGCATTATGCTGCTTTTACCAAGCTTCAAAATATTTCAGAGCCTCCTAAATAAGAGATCAAAATCATTGAAACAATTTTAACCTAACAATCCACACAGGGGAAAAAAATGACATGGAGAAAAACTATTGTCTAAAGTGAAGATAAATGGAAAGTCCATACAGATGGTTCATCAGAACATATAACATATGTAAATATATACACACATGCATTTAGGTGACCAATCAGAATGTATAACACATATACATGTATTCATATACACATATGTGTGTACATATATGTACACATAGAGATAAAAAAGCAAAATATGGATCATTTGCATGAACTATCTATATATGTATTACAGTACATGTACATACACTCAAGTTGATATATAGGGCATTTTAATCTTCTTTGTATTAATCCACCAGGAGATAAAAAAATCATATAGTAAAAATGCATATGGATATGGATGTGTGTGTATGGATACATCGATATCTATGTGTCTTAAACAGACATTGTTACAGTTGAACAATCAGCTGGGACTAGAATTAAATAGAGAGAAGAGAGTAGAATGTTTCCTTTTGGAAAATTGTACAGCACTTTCAATGACTGAAATTGCTTCTTCAGGCAGAACACCGTATTTTTTAGACAAAAGTTATTCTAATGATTTTATGCCAGAACTTTGATTTTCTGGTTTTCTGGTTTCATGGTTTCATTTATAGCAAGAAAGTCAATGAGAATATCCTTCACTTCCTAAGATACCACAGTAATTGATGAGTGATTATAGCAAAGAACATATGATTATGGAATGAGATCTGGAAGGGCCCTCAGATGTCATGTAGTATAATCCCTTCTTTTTCTAATGAGAAATTTTAATCAGTCAGCAAAAGCTATCAGAAGAGCCAGTCTAAAATTGTTCTTCCTTTGAACTGACGCATCTGCTGTTGGTAGTTGAGGTTTTAGCCCCCTGCCAACAATCAGACTTGGGTTTAAGAAATTCCTTTTAACTACTGTCAGATCCTTCATAGTAATCTGCAATTACTCAAACCATTTTAGGAATTCCATTCAGCAGACATGCAAAGGAGCTATGTGGGGATGGAGGTAATAATACTCCTTTCAATTCCATAATGCTCTTGGTTGGCATTCAGATAAAACTGAGGACAGGAACAAAGGGTCTATAAGAAGCACAGCTATAAGCTGCTTGTTTTCTTCCACATTACTGCTTTCATTGTGCATACCTGTCAGAAACAAAGTCAATGGTTTGGATTTTTGTTTTATTTTATTTGGGGGGCTGTTTTCAGCATTCCTGTCAGCAATAAACCTCCATTGTCTCTCAAAATAGTGAACAAAAATAAGCATAGTAAGATTTTATGTTCTTTTGCACCTTTTAACCAATTTTATTACTACTGAACTGAATGAAAATCCCTGAATAGCAGTTTCTGGGCAATTAATAATCAATTTATTAATTAGGCTAGTAGGCAATTAATAAATTGATGGTCAGTGGTTTCTCTTGGTAACCAAAGATACCAAGGGAGATCTTTAAATGCCTTCTGAAAGGTAATTCCCCTGAGAAATAAAACTCAAGTTTCATTGGTGAACATTTAATGAGGTGGTCAGTTAAAAGTCTTCAGTTATTCTTGCTGAGAATATGACCTCATGAGACTCAGAAGCCTCTAACAATCTAGGTAAGGGTAAGCCATCTCCATCCAGACATCTCTGATTAATTTTCTCCTTCATGAGCTAAACTCTAATAAAGGGAATGAAGGACAGAAGCTCCTTTCCTCAAGTTAAGGGCTCACCCAGACAAGGTTTTGTGTATAATCCAGAAATTAGCTCTGCTAGCTGGGTGGGTCCTGCACAAAATTGATGAACATATTCCTTAAGGTCTAGGAGCAAGCTTATCAATCAGCCATGCCCTTCAGAGATGAACTGACCTTAACAGGAACTGGGTCTTTACAGAAAATAAAAGGAAAAAAAGTTGGAACACAATAATTACTTATTAATGTAATAGCATCATGCTGATTTCTCTCACTATAAAGATGTGGTTATTTATAAAATATTGTCAATAGAAATCCTATTCTCTTCTCACATTTTTATCACAGATGAATTTTATGCTCAGGTAGATTATTCTGATATAGAATTCTTAAAAAGAGGACATATACATGTAGGTCTCTAGCTGTTGATGTTCTTCTAATCAGCTCATCTTTCAAGCAGCAGCCTGGCACCATAAATAGTTTGCTGTACTTCAAATACCCTGGAAAACTTCAATTTGAATTCCAACACTCTTTGTCTGGAATTTGTCTGGCATTCATATGGACAATGGGTTGGGCTTGGGCTGGATAACTACTATTGTTGTCAATGTTGTCATCGTCGTTGTCATCATCATCATCGTCATCCTTCCTTTTTTGTTACAACTTCTTGTCCTCTGGTTTCATTGATAGCAAGAATGTGAGCACTGATATGCTTCAGTTTCTCCAGGAATAAGTTGAATTTGGGCAATGAATAAGAATTGCATGTTTAGAGTAACATTTAATTAATTTTTATAAGTGGTCATAAAATTATATATCCTTTATACCATTCTCTTCCCATCATTACAAATATAGAAAGGAACAGCACAGAAATCAGGAACATTTGGTATTTTTCATTGCTTCTTTGGTTTTTACCAGCTTAATGTCAATGAGTACCTCTATATTTTCCTAGGCTGGGCTTAATACTGCAAATAGTCTGTGAAAGGGAAAATATTTTTACGGCATTGAAGACTTAAGAGAACTTGTGTCCTGCTAGTATAGCTTTTAAAAGATAGGGTCACCTCCATACCACAATGAGATATGTAGTAGGAATTGTTGGAAGTTAGTTATCATGACCATACACCCCCTGCACAGGAAAGGTACCACGCGTGGATGAGTTAGGCTCAGAATCAAATAAAAGGATGAGAAGAAGCTGGGTTATATTTGGGAAACTTCAAAATGCTTTCATTGATCCTTTGTTGACTCCTTGCAACAAAAGCACAGATTTTTCATATCCTTCAGGTTCTTCTACATGCCTGAAAATAATATGCCTGAAATCTTAAAAGAATCAAAACTTTAGGTAACCCAAAAGGCAATGAAAAGATGTGTCATGTGTATATAAGTAGAAAACATGCTATAGATATTATATGTCATTGTACATATCAGATGGTACAAAATATTATCAACAAGGTCTTAAGTATAAGAGGTGGCCTGACAGATATTTTCAATGATATGTCTGACATGGAAAAGAGGTAGGGCAGTTGTATTGCTAGAAAGAGGGACAATGATCAGGCCCATGGGCTGCACTAGAATTCTTAAAATATTAAAGACCCTAAAAGTAATCTGCCACTGTCTTAATCACATTCTCTATGGAGGACATATGGAAGCATATGGACAACTATCTCCCAGAATGAAGAGGCATTCATGGACTAGTAGCTGGGGGGGAAGAAAGGATATTTATACCAAGAAACCCAGAACATATAGAAACAAATCAGTGAACATCATGGTATCATTGGGAATATTGAGGTTTATGGGGTCACAGCTCCCAGAAACCAAAATTTTAAATGTTATCATTGTAGTTCAGAAAAGCCTGGGAGAACGAGGGGGTGGGGGGAGGGGGGGATGGTGTCAAGGGTTCTGAGAGCAAATTTTGCTTAATTGAGTTTAAATGGAGGTTGGGGGTGGGACTTTTTATCTGCTTCTTCCTTCATACCACTCACCAAACCGTGACAGTCATAAAAACAAAAAGAAAATTAAGTTTTCTCTCTCACTGTTTAAATAACTTAATTTTCAATAGTCTGAAGACACAGGAATTTGTAGACAAAATGAATGGAAGTACTAAAACATAGTATGTTATTTGTTCAGTGCATGACTCTCTACCGCCACCTTGTGTCGATTATTGTACATGACAGGAGAATAAAAATTTAAGACTATGCAGAATGACTAGTACGGGGCTATACAAGTTGAACTTTACATCCCCACTGTTACAATCCTACAAATTATGATGGGCTGGGACCTAAAGTCAGAGAGAGGACAGCCTGCTGGCCACAGAGAATAAGGAGTGTTATGGCACAGACTGTCTTTTCTAATTAATCCTTGATTTCCGAAACAACTGCAATTCAACAAAGTTTTCATACTATTGCAAACTATAATCATTGGCCTATGCTAAGGACTGGAATTAAAAGTCACAGAATTGCAGATTTGTAAGCTATCATAGATGCCATCTTGCAAAAACGATAGCTAACATTTACATAGAAATTTAAGGTTTAAAAATAATTTTATAAATATTATTACCCTTTAGACTCACAACCATGGGTGGTTTTACCCCCCTATTATTATCCCCATTATGCAGATGAGAAAACAGAGACAAACAGTTTAAATAATTTGCTCAGGGTCATAGAAGTACCAGAGGCTGGATTTGAACTCATGTCTATCCTGACTCCAGGTCTAGTGTTCTATCTATCACACAGTCTAGCTGCCTCTAAGTGACATTAATTAATTAATTAACCATTAAACCCTTGGAATACAAAGACAGAAACAAAACAAACCCTGCCCTCAAGAAGACAATGTGAACAAATATTGGTTTATTTGAGACATATAGAAATCCAATGAAAAGGGAAGGCAGTAGTAGTTGGGGGCGCAGGGGTGAGGGGGAACAGAGGCCTTCCATTAGGTGTCTCTTGAGCTTAATTTTGAAGGAATCCAAGAATTTTAGGAAGTAGAAGTTTGGGAGGAGTTTCTGGAATATGGGATAGCCAGTGTATACTCAAGCAGATCAAAGATTGGGAACTGTGTGTGAAGAACAATAAGTAGGGGCAGCTAGGTTACGCAGTGGATAGAGCACCGGCCCTGGAGTCAGGAGTACCTGAGTTCAAATCCGGCCTCAGACACTTAACACTTACTAGCTGTGTGACCCTGGGCAGGTCACTTAACCCCAATTGCCTCACTAAAAAAAACAAAAACAAAAAACAAAAAAAAACAATAAGTAGATCTGTATGGCTAAAATGCTAAAAGTGTGTAGAGGAAAAATGTATAAGGACATTGGAAAGGTAAGAAGGGTCAGGTAGTGAAAAGCATTGAATGCCAAACAGATGAGTTTATACTTGATCGCGGAGACAATAGCCAATCAATGTAATTTATTACAGGGAGAAAAAGTAGGGAGAATGACATGGTAGGTTTTGAACTTTAGGAGAATTGCTTTTAAGGTTGTGAGAAAAATAGATTGGAGTGAAGAGAGAAGGAAGATATTACAACACTCCAGAAGAGAAGTGAATTAACCTGAGTGGTGGCTTTGTGAATGGAACAAAGGTAGAGTATCTGAGAAAGGTTAAGGAGAAAGACACAACAAGATTTGGCAACTGATTGGATATGTGGATTGATTGAAAGTAAGGAGTCAAGCATTACACCAAAATCTCAAAGAATTATACCCTTAGCAATAATAAGGAAACTTGGAGGGAAATTTTGAACCTGAAGAAAAATGACCAAAAATAATGGTCATTCAAATTTTGCTTTGAAACCTGTAGTGGGGAAAATAGAGGGAGGAAAGGGTGGAAGAGGGACCCAGTAACTCCTAAGGCATCCTATCTAGCTCAGATTTGGAGAAGGGGTAGTTTTCTTTGTATCAAGTCTAAATTTGATTCTTTGCAACTTCTACCCTTTGCTCCAAGTTCTCACCCTGGGGCCCAAAAGAACAAAGATTAGTGTCTTATTAGGAGAACCTACCTCTCAAACTTGTCATTCTACTAATATTCTGAGAATTCTCAGACATCAAGCCTGGTCTCCCCAACACAGAACAAAGGCAATTATCTGGATACAATGTAGGTGATAGGAAATAAGGTAAAGGTGAGATAAAATAAACAGTTATAGTTCCATTTGAAAAATAATGTTCAAAATAAGTTTCTTCTCTTAGAGACCTCTCACAAACTATACTGCCCTGATAAGGATATGGAAAAAGCTGAGACAACTCCAGATAATTATCACACTGACACACTATATTTAGGCTGAGGTGTCTAAGTTTAGACAGAGCCCTTCTCCTGGGTTTTTGATATTGATCATCAGAAAAAATCTTTTACAACCACTCCTTCAAGTATCAGATTTTCACACCTGAAATTATATATCTTCTCTGACCCAATTTCATCAGTCTTTGTATTTTTAGAAAGCATCCTCATTTTGAAAGCATAAAAATGGCATTCTAAATCCTATTATATTTCTTCAGCAATTGCTGGACTCTATATCCTAATGCTACCACATGTTGTAAGTATTCAAAAGGTGAACTATATCAGGATTTCTTAAACATTTTCCACTTGCAACCTCTTTTCACTTAAGAAATTTTTACATGACCCCAGGTATATAAGTATATAAAATCAATAACCTTTTAGTGTTGCCAAATTTTTCATGACCCCACATTCAGTTATGTGACCCCATGTGGGGTTGTAAATCACAGTTTAAGAAGCTTTTAATTATATAACTGAGACTTAAGCTTTTTGAAAATACAAACAAAACTCAGAAACTGATTTTCAAGTTTGTATCCATTACTTCTTATATGCATTTGTTGGTGCCTGAAAAAGCCTGCATTCATAGGGTACAATGTGTAATCGTTTTCACAAGTGTGACTCAAGTATGTCACCTCAAAGTTTAACTATTCAAATCCACTACAGACCTAAAATGTTGCAACCACATTGTATCTTGTATTTTTCTCCCATTTGTCAAAATGAAAAACGTTTATCCTTTACAAGGCTTAAATTTCACCTCCCATGGAGGTCCTAAGGATATTGCTTTCTGATCCTCTTAATCCAGAGCCATATAAGTGTCTTAGAATTTAAACAGTGTGACTAAATGTTTTTTCTTGCTTTAATGTGTACACATAAGCAATATCCATTTTTCTACCTAACAAATACTTTCTTTGATGATGTTGGGAAGTGAAAATTTAGAAAATCTCTAGTTAAATTTCTATTCTATTTCAACAAACACACACACACAGAAACACACACTCGAAGTTGCCATACACACAATTTTGACATGTTTTCTGCATGAAGATGGTACCTTGCTCTCATATCACATCATGGTGCTGAGATGATTTGGGTGGGCTATTTCAGAAGATCTCACCTTCTAGCAGGTTCTACCATGCTGGAAAACCTTCAAGTAAAATCCTTAGACACCGAGTGCCTGATTTCCAAGAAACACTCATATTCATACTCAAGCATCTTGGCCAAGAGGTGATGAGCACTTGGGTCATAGCAATCCATGAAAAAAAAAATGCAAACACAATCGGAAAAGAATCTATCATTTAAGACATGTGGAAACTTCCTGTGTTAATAATTCTCTTTACCAATGCAGTTTGTATGCTTTGTATGGTTTAAATCCCATGGCGTTTCATCAAGTACATAAAAGTTAAATTATTTGTTGAGCTTGTAAGAGGCAAGATTTAAACCTGTCTTCCTGACTCTAAGCCCAACACTCACCACTGTACCATATTGTCTCTACAAAGACAAAAAGTCCAATGAAATTACATTTTTATCACAAATATTGTTCATTTCTACATAGTTTTAAAATGTTTTTATGTAGTAGAGAACATTCTTCTACTTTCAATAATACTTATTCTTCACAACCAACCTATTCTTGAATCTACCCTGCTTTCAAGTTGTTGTTTGAGTTTAATCCTATACAAAGTGTACCTCACTTTCCTGTTTCTTCAAGTGTCATCATCTAGAAAAGAATTCTAGGAAAGAGCAAGGTATTTCTCTGCTTGACTAACAGTCACCACATGTTGTAGACATATTTTAAAAAATGACAACAGCATAAGTATAGTCACTTGCCAGGCTTCCATTTTTACTAGTGAATTATACAAAAAGCAGCACTCACTGTTTTAAACAAAGGATGTGATAGGCATAAAATCCAGCCATATAATTCACTTTACTGATGATATTAAAAATCCTGTCAGAGTCCTGCTGCTCAGCATTAAGTTCTCTTCCAGGGCTCTTTTTAATTGAATCTACAAATTTCCAAAGCACATCTGTTCCCCTTGCATTTTCCTAATTCAGGTGTGCAAATTTAGGCTTTTCCTGGACTTAGCAAATATGATCACCAATTTTATGAGCACCACAAAGGATACCTGTTTTTTATAAGTGTTTTCATGTAAGTGTGGATATCGTTAATTCCCATTCTGAAGTACAAACTATATTAGAAACTCTACTACCCAGTCTATCCTATCTTTAAAAAAAAAATTAAACTACCATAGAAAGGAGCAGCCTTCACAGAAGCTGACTCCAAACTATCTAGTTCCCTAGGAGAGAAATTGAGATTTTCCTAGAGAAGAAAGACAAATAATGCCCTGAGTAAGCTTCCTCCCAGAAGCCCTCAAGCTTTTAGTTTCCAGCATTGCTGGTTCTGGGAGTTTATATTTTATTAACAAAAACAACTGGCTTCATATTCAGCCTTTGGTGACAGATTCCAAAATTATTTAAAATGACTTCTTTCTTCTTTCTCCTCCTTTTTTTCCATCTCCCATCTACTTTTTTTCCCTTGTGCTTTTCCCTTGAACCAGCTAGATGGTTTAATGGATAGAGCACTAGACCTGGAATCAGGAAGATCTGAGGTCAAATCCAGACTCAGATACCTACTAGCTGTATGACCCTGGGCAAGTCACTTAAACTTAATTCCCCTTAATCCACTGGATGCAGAAATGGCAAATCACTCCATTATCTTTGCCAAGATAACCCCATAGATAGTATTGGCATACTATGGTCCATGGGGTCACAAAGAGTTCATCCTACGCCTTTATTTTGCCTATTCTTTTAATGGCACTTTTTCTTTCCTACCCCCTTTACAGAAATATGGCTCTGACTGCTCCCTAGAACAGATTATTGAAAGATAATTGTGAGCAATTAGAAAAACAGGAGGTAAACACTAAGCACTATCATAGTATGAGCCCATTGAGAAGTCTAATCACCCTCATTGGGGACCACTAGGTGGCACAGTAGATAAAGCACCGTCCCTGGATTCAGGAAGACCTGAGTTCAAATGCAGCCTCAGACACTTGGCACTTACTAGCTGTGTGACCCTGGGCAAGTCACTTAACCCCCATTGCCCCACAAAACAAACAAGCAAACAAACAACAACAACAAAAACAAAGTAACCTCATTTCCTTTGTTGACAATTACATGAGCAGTAACTGGTCAAGGTACTACCATGATGGGGATAATCTATTTAGATTCTAACAAGTCATTTAAGTCTCCCATGAGATCTTAGAGGACAATATGGAGGGATGTACTAGAAATTTATCGAGCCCATGCTAAATAATAATAATGTGAATTCAGGAGAGGGAACATCAGGTTTGAAACTTCAAGTAGAGCAATATGGAAATCATATGTGCCTGATGCATAAGAAGACTGTAAAGATAGGTTTATGTTCTCTTAAGGGTTTGGTATCTACTCCACAAGTTTGGATAGAAGGGTGTGCCCACACCAGAATGGTGTGTTATCTCCTGTAGCCTGCATTTGACCTGATTTTCACACTATAGGTCTGCTTAAACAGGAGATGAAGCATTGATTTCTACTGGTAGAATACTGGGAGAATAGATGCAAATTACTTGGGACTATTTATCTTCATGCCAAACAGGTAGATACAGTCAAGGTACATTTCTGACAAACATGATACTCTCACACCTCATAGCAAATGTGACATCTGAGAAGATCAATGATGCATTGAGTTCACACTCCTACAATATCCAGCTGCTCATATGAATTTTTCTGTCCTGTTTAACTTATCACAGATAGTTCCTCCAAGGGCTGGCCCTGTGTCTTCTACATTGTCTGATAAATATCCGTAGTGCCTACTATAGTAAATATACACACATTTCTATGAGAAGAAACTTCTCATCTTGCCATAGTTCCTAGATCTTATATATTGAAAAAGCTATTTTTAAAAATTTTAAAGAGACATAATGCATAAAACTCAAGAAGAAAACTCAAATTTTAGTAAATAAGTACAAAACTTTGCATTGGCAAGCAATGTATTTTAGCAACGTTATGAGTTATTTGTCACTAACTTTTTGGTTAAATGTCAATTATGCACTTTTATACACCTAAACATTCCCTGTAATATTAATTTCCGAAGAAAGTATTTTTTATTTAATTGCATGGCAAATGAATTTGAGTTTTGCATTCTTAAGAAACCTCAAACTATTTTCTCTTAGGGATCAATAGATATTTGACACAGAAGAGCTGCATTCTGTAATCTAATTAAATGATTATTTGACACACTTATTGCCTTGCACCTTGAGTCAAGATTTTCTGACAGAGAGCACTGGTGCTAAGTGTTTATTGTGTCAGGAAATCCTTACTTATTACATTGAGAAATTATTTCAAAATGAAGCACCTTGGGTATAAATTTAGCAACAATGGACATCATGAAGAAGGTTGTATAAACTTTTGTTAATACAACAACATTCATGTGACATGGAAAACCAGGAAGATGAATGACTATAATTGTATACCAAGTGGTCCTATACTTTTAAGAGAAAAAAATAGATACATGGCTTTAAGTGAGCAATCAATTTCAGTTTTAATTCATCAAATTAGTAGTAGACTCTCATATCCCTTCTTTCTTAGCCAGTCAATTCTTCACTTAAGTGTAATCCATTTCATTGAACTGGGTTATTCAAATTGGCATTAATGAACTAATGTTTATGATTTTAAAAACTAGTTTTTGAATGTCATTATTTTGACTAGCCATGTTATCCCAATGTGCTGATTTCCACTGACTTATTCAGTGGACAGTACATCTATTGTTAACTTTGATTTTAAAGACAAGTGAATTGGTAAAAGATGACCAGAAAAGGAAATAAGAAAAAGCCTAACTGATGATTAGCCCATGTGCTCTATTAGTATCTACTCAATGTCAAAAGATCTGAAGAAAAATAGGTGGAGCCCCTATGGATGATGTGCAGTAGGAAATGGGAAATATCTGAATTAATGTGATCACAAATCAATGGCTATCATCAAATGCCCAAATGACAGTTCTCTAAAGGGAAACATGACTAAAGTAGGAATGGGGAGCTTTTGTGTGCTTCATTCTTCTCAGGGATTTTGTGGAACTTACTTTGAAAGTTTTTACTGAAGCTCTGAGAGCAGTCATATAGGCCACTATCAATCTAGGAAGAATACTTTCAGATATTCAGACTCTGAACTTGAGTCCTCTTTATCTACTCCTTAACCTGCATTACCTATAGAATTAATCACCCAAATCCTTTGTAGGTTTTCCTTCACAATATATTTTGTACCCATTCCTTATTTATCTGTCCTGACTCTTTCTAAGGCATTCATCACAGCCAGAGAGAGCAATGGATAGAACACTGACCCTGTAGACAGGAGAACCTGAGTTCAAATCTCACCACTTACTAGCTTTGTGATCCTGGACAAGTCATTTTACCCCAATTGCCTTAGATATCTAAGGTCATCTCTAATCATCCTGATCTATATCTTTCCACTGGACACAGATGGCTCTGGAGAACAGAGTGAGGTTGGTGACTGCACAGCCATACCCCACTTAAATCCAATTCACTGCAAGTCATGACATCACCCCAACATCATGGTCCTCTTTCAAGAACAAAGGACAAACAACAACAGTAACAACAATATTGATTACTACAACAGCTTTCCTAAACCCCAATCTATTCTACGCAATCTAGCCAGACTAAGATTATCAAGGAATCAGCAAGTATCAAGTTCTTGACATCAGGGGCAAAATAAGGTCAAGTGTCAAATAGCAATAGAAGCTAAGAAATCAGGAAGCACGTGAGAAGGCAACTGTGAGCAAGGACTTTACTGACTGACAATTTTTTGCCATGGTTGGCATATTAGCAGCTATCAAAGCAGGCCGTTAACTTACCAGGACAGCACACATTAATCTTCCCCTTCCTTGGAACTCTCAGAGGACTTATTATCTCTTTCACTTATTTTATAAGTAAATCATAAACTTCCCTACACTGATACTTATTTCATACTTCAATACCTGAAACTACAATCCTTTTATCACCCACACATGTTATAATTCCCCCCACCAAGATATTCTTCAAGAGTTACCATGGCCAAAAGTTTCTTACCCTGCATTCAACCTGGAGATGAGTTTCTTATTTCTCATCTGTTAATAATTATTATACTAATAACCCAACTAATATTAATTACTTATTTAAATACTTCATGGATACATGATATTGTTGCTGGTTGGTTGGTATGGCATTCCCTCTACTGACACAGATAAAAATGATTCTGCCTTCATGAATTACTATGCCTGAAAAAAAAATAAGTACTATGTGCTCATCCTTTTGGTGATAAAGCCTTACAGAGTTAGTTAGTCTGTCTGAAATAACAAACATACAGTTCAACATTAGACTCATACCTAAAACCTCTCCATTGTGAAAAGACTTGCCAGAACTTGGGGACCATTGTGAAAGCCATTACAATCCCAATTTCTCCCCCTTGCCACAATGAGGCACCAGAACAAGATTATTATTTTGGTATACATTGATTACTAACATTTTATAATTTCATAATTGCTGCTCATGTAATATATACATACATAGATAGGACTCAAATTGAGGCAATGGATAGATATCACTAGAATCTCAATCACCCATCTCCAAGGGAGACTATATTCCTGCTACAAGGTGGGTGAAAGAAGGGGTCATATGGTTAGTCTCTCTGTTCTCTTCTAGAGAGAGGGGTACCAGACAAGAATTGTTTATATATTCTCCCTTAAATATTTCTTATTCTGGGGCACAGATATTTCGGTTCAACAAGTAATTTTCCTATCCACTATTTCTTGGGGGAGGGGAAGAGATACTCAACACATATCCATAAACTTGGCCCCTTCCTGTCAAATTCTAGTTACAGAAAAGGCCACCACAAATAGGGAATAATGTGTAAACCTTTTTATTCAAGCAACTGAATAACAGAAATAAAAATTCTATAGATTAGACTAAACCAGAAAATACACAAGACTGAATCAACTCAAATAGAAACAAGTAGTGATTTTGATCATCAGAGAAGCTATTATCCCAACCAAGAAAAAATTCTTCAGAGACTGGGGACAAGCTGGAAATCAAGGACATGCTGAGACACCAACTTCTCCATAAATCGTTGCAAAAGTGTTTGGTTTTCACCTTCCTGGAGTCAGTCCTCAGGAGTGACAGAAAACAGTACTCTTTCCCAAAGCAGTTATGTATACCATCTCTCTTCTCCAAAATTCTCACAGCAACACTGCCCCTCACTGCGGCACATAATATTGAGCCACAATGATTTCTATAAATTAGTCTTCTGGAAAATACATCAGGCTTGCCTGGAAACCTAGCTAACATAATATTTTAGCAGATAGATTACTCCAATATAGCCATAATAAAAAGGCAGCTTGGTATATTAGATAGAATGCTAGACTTGAAGTCAGGAAGTCCTGAGTTCAAATCCTGTTTCAGATACTTACTAGCTGTATGACTTAGTACAAGTCACTATACCTTTTTCAGATTCAATTTCCTCAAATGTAAAAAGGAGATGATAATACCACCTACCTCAGATGATTGTTATAAGGATCAAAATAGGTAATATATGTAAAGTACATTGAATATTTTAAAGTGTTATATAAATGTTAGCTACTAGCTCTAACCATATAACCCTGAACTAAATACACACTTCATGTTTAATTTGAAGAAAGAAATACTTTATTGCTATGAAAAGAGTTTTCAAGTGCATAGTTCCCTCAAATGTCATAAAAAATGAGACTCCCAGATCTATCAAATGCACAAATCATAAAACTTCCCCAGTTGCTAGATTATTAACTCTCTTTTTCCGTTTTCTTTCATGTTCCATATTCACATTAAGTCTCCAACTGGATATAGATAGATAGATAGATAGATAGATAGATAGATAGATAGATAGATAGTAAATCTTTGACTTCCCATTGGTCTTTCTCTATATGTCTTGAATGAAGTCAATTCAACAAGCATTTATTAAATGCTTACTACCTGATTATTTACGTTAAAGATAAAAATACAAGTGAAAAATATAAGCATTCCTTCCCCCCCAAGAAACTTACACTCTAAAAGAGGAAAACACCACATGGAAACTGAAAAAGATTGTGTTTTGTTTTGTTTGGGGTTTTTTTTTGGGGGGGGTGTATCTTTGCATGGTAATGAAGGCAAGAAAATGAAGGATGGCTGGTCTGAATCCTACTTCAAAAGACAGTTATTCAGACACTTACTAGCTGTATGACCCTTGGGTAAATTACTTAACCCACTTTGCCTCAGTTTCTTCATCTGTAAAATGAGCTGGAGTAAGATACAGCAAACCATCTTTGCCAAGCATACCCTAAATGGGGTCACTAAGAGTTGGACACAACTGAAAAATGACTGAACAAATACAAAACTCAGGAGAAAGAAATAGATAAAGTCTATTTAAAATAACTGCTTTGTTGATACTTAGTTGTTTTTCAGGCATATCCAACTTTTGTGACCCCTTTTTGGGATTTTCTTGGCAGAGATACTAGAACGGTTTGCTATTTTTTTCCTCCAGCTCATTTTATAGATGAGGAACTGAGGCAAATAGGATTAAGTGACTTGCCCAGGTTAGTAAGTATATGAGGCCAGAGTTGAATTCAGGTCTTCCTAAATCCAGGCCCAATACCCTATCCACTGTGCCAGCTAACTACCCATAAAATAGCTGCAGACAATATAAAATATTTGGGAATCTACTTGTCAAGACTTACAAGAAGTATATAGACAAAATTATAAAACACTCCACACAATTATAGATCGGTATAATTAGATAAATGTTAATTGCCCATGGGTAGGCTGAGTCATTATAATAAAAATGATAATACTGCCTAAATTAATTTATTCAGTTGCATACCAATCAAACTGTAAATGAATTATTTTATAAAGCTAAAAAAATGATAATCTGCATCTGGAGAAACAAAAGGTCAATATTATCTGGGGTACAGATGAAAAAATCAGAAGGAAGGAAGTCTATCAGATAACAAACTATTCTTCAAGTAGTAATCATCAAGCAAGTTTGGTAAAAGATAAAAAATAGGATGGTTGATCAATGAAAAAAATAGGTACACAATACACAGAAGGAAATGAACACAATAAATGATTGATGAATCCAAACATCTCAGCTATTGAGAAAAGAATTTGTTATTTGACACAAACTGTGGGGAAAACTGGAAGAAACTAGACATATGTGAATATCTCACATTGTATGTCAAGCTCAAAATGAATACATTAGTTAGACATAAAGGATGACATCATAAGCAAAGTAGTGAAGCATGGAAGAAATTATCTGTCATGTCTGTAGATAGAATAAGAGTTCCTAAACAAACAGGAGGCAAAGACATGCACAGTTATCTAAAACATATATCTTTGATTATACAAAATTAAAACATTTCTGCACAAACATAACCAGTACTACTAAAATTAGAATAAAAGCAGCAAACTTTTTTTAATTGCATTAGCTTATCCTACCAAAAGGAAAAAAATTTACCTCAAGTTTCTCTGATAATGATCTCATTTCTCAAATAGAAAACTGAGCCAAATTTCTTTTTATATAAAATAATGATAAATGGTCAAAGGATATGAACAGGCATTTTTCAGAAGAAGAAACACTAGTTATCAATAGTCACATAAAATATTCTAAATTGGGAATAATTAGAAAAATGCAAATTTTTTAAATCTCTGAAGAATCACATACCCATCAGATAGTCTAAGATGACAGAAAAAGAAAATAACGAATAGTGGAAGAAGTGTAAGAAAATACGTACACACTCATGCATTGTTGGTTGGACCTGTGAACTAGTCTAACCATTCTGGAGAACAATTCAGGATTATGCCCAGAGGGCTATAAAACTGTACATACCCTTTGACCCAGAAATACTGCTAATAGGCCTATAACACTAGGATATCAAAGAAAAAGGAGAAGGATCCACATGGACAAAAAATATTTTAAACAGATTTTTTTTATGGTGGCAAAGAACTGAAAATTGAGGGGATGCCTATTAATTGGGGAATGGCTGAACAAATTATGGCATATATGAACATGATTGAATACTATCGTGTTATAAGAAATGATAAATAAAATGGTTTCAGAATAACCTAGGAAGACATATTAACTGATGCAAAGTGAAGTTAACAGAGCCAGAATATGTTATATGTCAATAGAGTGTAGATACACTATTGTATTGTAGCAATATTGCAAATATAATCAACTTTGAAAGACTTAGGAACTCTGATCTATAAAATGATCCACCACAATGCCAAAGGATTCATGATATGAAATGTGATTCACCTCCAGATAGAGAACTGGAGGATGCAGGGTGCAGACTGAAGCATTTTTTTTTTCTTTTCTTAATTTTCCTTGCTATTTTTCTCAGAATATGGTTGATATGGAAATGTTTTTTGTGGCTTCATATGTATAATGAGCATCATATTTCTTCTCTTTTCAAAGGGTACAAGAGGGGCTGGAAGGTATTATAGCATTTAGAATTGAAAATAAAAAAAATTTTAAAGATAATGTCAAAAAACAGATATTGACTCACAAGCTGCAATTATTTTGATGTTGGTCATTTGGGGAAAATCTGCAATATGCATATGTTATATCTCCTTGCTAGATTATTAACTACTCAAAGGCAGAGACTGTTTCATTTTTCTGTTTATATTATACAAAAACATCCCAGCACCTCTGTGATAGGAATTATTTAACCCCTTCTCCTGTGCAATTTATACTGCATTTTTTGTTTGTTTTTTCTCCTTTAAAGTTATTGAGGGGCAGCTAGGTGGCACATTTGATAGAGTACTATCTCTGGAGTCAGGAGGAACTGAGTTCAAATCCATCCTCAGACCCTTGACACTTACTAGCTGTGTGACCCTGGGCAAGTCACTTAACCCCGAGTGCCTCAAAAGGAAAAAAAAAGTTATTGAAATCATCCTTGAGAGCTCAGGCTCTTTAAATCACTTCCTAGTCATGTGAGCCCAAAATGGCCAATTCAGGCAAGGGAGATTCACTGAGCTGAATCAAGTCAGGGTGTCCTCAATACATATTTTTATTGAATATCATTCTTCTTCTGTGGCTAAGTAAATTTCTTTGTGTTAATTCCTCAATGACCAGAAAGTATATTTTATTGTTCCAGTACTGAACACAAACTATTAGGAGACTGGCCTGAATCAGGCCCAAACCAGAACAACCTAGCGCAGTATCTGTCACATAGTAAACATTTACTAATTGTGTTGATGACAATGATCAAATGACCCTAGAAATAATACAACCAATTCAAGCAGGTTTTTAAAGCACTTCAAATACATTATCTCATTTAATCCTAATAGTCTTAGAAGATAGATACTAGGAACAGCTAGGTGGCGCAGTGAATAAAGCACCAGCCCTGGATTCAGGAGGACCTGAGTTCAAATCAGGCCTCAGACACTTGACACTTACTAGCTGTGTGACCCTGGGCAAGTCACTTAACCCTCATTGCCCTGCAAAAAAAAAAAAAAAAAAAGTTGATACTACTATTAGTATCTTTTACTTTTTTTTTTTTTAAGTGAGGCAATGAGGGTTAAGTGACTTGCCCAGGGTCACACAGCTAGTAAGTGTTAAGTGTCTGAGGTCGGATTTGAACTCAGGTACTCCTGATTCCAGAGCCGGTGCTCTATCCACTGCACCACCTAGCTGCCCCTACTTTTTACTTTTACAGAAGAAGATACTGAGGCAAAAAGAGATTGAGTGACTTGCTCAGTGTGACACAGCTAGTAAGTATTTGAAGCCATATTTAAACTTAGGTCTTACTAACTCCAAATCCAGATCTCTATCTACTGGGCCACATAGCTGCAGCAATAGAAAATAAAAACCAAGAGGTTCTTGCACAACCAACAGTAACACCTCTCAGATGGCCAAAGGACAGAAAAATGGCACAGAGAACCCAATGACTTAAAATGGCCAAAGGCAGGAGGACATGCCTGAAGCTTAAGGAAGGCTAAAGACATGAGTGGTCCAGGATAAAGCTGATGGTAAGTAAGACCTCAGGCTCACATCAAAAGATTTGAGTCAATCTAAATGAAAGAAACCAAGCTTGGTGGTAGACAAAGGAATAATATCAATTTATTGCCCTCCCTTTCCTCTGGAATTTGCAAGAGTTTTAAGTCAGTCCTTCATCTTCCATCTTCTTAGCTCCAGAGCTCCCAATGACCCCACCATCCTCAGTAACTTCCATGGTATTATCCAGTGATGGACAAGATCATTCTCTGACCACTGCTGTCATGGCAACTAAATTGAAGTTCACAAAGTCTACTTCAGAGTGTGGGTCAGGTTGATCTCATCTGACAGTTAGATTCTCTCAAAAACTCATAATCTCCTGAAGGTCAAAATGAACCTTAGCTACTAGAAGAAAATGCATAAGTAGCACTGCCTCCTTTGCTTCAGTCATCTGAATTGAGCCAGAACTATTTACTAGCACTTCAAGGGTACATTCTCAACAGCAAAACTACTCATTTTGCCAACCAGATAGCATTCTTAGTTATCAGTGCATTTTAAAATAATATTCTAACAACAGGGGGAAATGAAAAGACTTGGAAAATGATGAAAATCTTAATAATTCTCCTATTATTTCTACAACAAAATATTCAGAACCTACAATTCTGTATTTTTTTTTAATTAATGAATAGTGAGGATGGGCTATCACAAAAGCTTTATTAGCTTAGGTATTAGCTATGGGTTTTTATAATCTATATTTTCTCTCCCATATTTTTTGTGCATTTGATTCAGTGTTTGCTATTGAAACATTCACCTCTTTTCAGCATTTCAAAGAATAATTGTTAATCGTTAGGTTACATATCTTTTAGGGGAAAAAATCTTATAATTTATCTTACATTGGTTCAGATTTTTGTATTCTACCGTCCTTACTAAGACTCATTCATTATCCAGTCATACTGGGACTCATTTCCAAAAAAGGTAAGTATAATTAAATAGAATTCTCCTGATAGCTGAAATAGATTGCTATGCAAAGGTAAGATAATGAAAAATGAATGTTATGACCTGTACACAATGTCTAATTCTACTTCTGATGCTTGAAGCTAAAACTAAAGAATCCATTCACACTAACGCAATTTCAAATTCAAATAGAAAGCCCATGACAATGAATGTCTATGAAAATATCACATCTGTATGACCCTGTAGCATAGGAGTTCTTGACCTTTTTTTGAGGCATGAATCTTTCTGTTGAAAACCTAGGGGCAGCTAGGTGGCGCAGTGGATAGAGCACTGGCCCTGGAGTCAGGAATACCTGAATTCAAATCCGGCCTCAGACACTTAACACTTACTAGCTGTGTGACCTTGGGCAAGTCACTTAGCCCCAATTGCCTCACTAAAAAAAAAAAAAAAAAAAAGAAAGAAAGAAAACCTAAAGATACTTTCTCAAAACCTTATTTTCAAATGCATAAAATATACTGGTTTACAATGAAAGCCAAATATATTGAAATACCATCATCATTTTTTTTCAGAAAACAAGTTCATGGACCTCAGTTTAAGAAACTCTGCTGTAGGACGAACAATAGTTTCTTGGACCTTTCACTGCTGCAATGAAAATTAAAATTAAAAGCTTACTTTGTACCTTTGCTCTACCTTCAAAACGAGAATGCATTGGCCAGAATATAGATAAAGGGAGAGGTTTATAGAATGGGAACAGTAAAAGGGAGGAAGCATGAAATTTTTAAAAAATTGATTTAAATGTTGCTTTCAGGTCCAGAAGGACTTTCTTTCATTTACTAGAAATAAGCAAAATACAAGAAGGCTTAGTTTTGCATATAAACAGTCATCAATCAAGATCAGTACCTAATGCCAATAGACCCTAGGGTAAACTTAAATGACTTGTACACACTGCCATGCTTAGTGAACAGCTAGAGAAAACCCTGGCACCAAGGCAAAGCTATGTTTCATTTTTATTGAAACATTCATTGTGAATGATAAAATTATCACGAAGATTAAATAGGGAAAAAAATCTGTTGTACAAATTAAATTCTTAGTACTCCTTTCTAGGGGGCTGAAGACAACATTGTTCCAATATCCCCAAAGGCTAGAGCAAAAACAGGTAGTTGGAATGGAATGTCAAGTCTGAGCTATTAGAAAATTAACTTGTTTGAAAGTCTCTCTCTCTCTCTCTTTTTTTTTTTTTTTTTTTTTGCAAAAGGGGACTCACTAAAATGTGTGGCTTTGTACTCTGATGAACCAACATATCTCTTAAAACAACAAAGAAAAAAACATGAATTATCTATTTCCTGGACCTTTCAAATAACTTTGGTCAATGACACACGCCTTCCACCTTTTAGTCAGAAAGATGAGTCACTAAAGGTACAGAAGCAGACATACATTTTCAGACATGGCCAATGTATTTGTTTGTTTTATGTGGCAATTTTTCAATGATTTGGGATGAAAAATGATACAATGAAAAAGCTGCCAGCTCTGGAATTTGAGGATACAGATTCAAATATCACTTCGCATGGTCACTCCATGTGTAACCTTAAGCAAGTCACTTCACTTCCTTAGCCTTAGTTTCCTCATCTGTAAAATGACTGTTTTAGATTAGATGTCCTCTAAGTCGATTTCTAACTCTACATCTATGTGATCCTGTGATTTCTTCCCCCATTATTTTTAGTAAAGTCATCACCTCTTCCCTCAAATTAGCTCACTTCTGGACTTCCCATATTTCTTTAAATGATACCTCCTTGTTCCCAGTTGCTCGGACTATTTGCCTTGGAATTGGAATTGAATTAACCTGCTCCCTTACTTCCATGTCCAAATACTCACCAAATTGCTAATTCTTGCTTGATAATATTTCACCACAACTGTGTATTTCTTCTTATTGTCACTTCCTGATTTCCTTACCTCCATCTTTCCCATCCCTGCCAAATTAAACTTCCAAAAGTACATTCTTACTATTCCAAAGGCCTATGATGGCTCGCTCCAACCCAAATGCCTTTGCCTAATATCCAAGGCTCTCTATCATCAAGGGTCAAACAACCTTTTGGTCACATTGCTACATAAAGATATCCTCCATTTCAGTCAAACTCATTTCACTCAAAGTGGTCCTCTGAACATTGTGTTTTCCTGCTTCTGAACCTCTATTCACGTGTTCCATCCTCCTTAGAACTCCATCACTATGACTGAACCTAATCAAAATCCTTAAAATTCTTCCCTGATTGCCCCAGCTCAAACTACTCCCTCCTCTTAAATTCTATATATGTTATTGTCTATACTACTCATGTGGCACTTACATTCTTTCTCACACTATTAGTTATCTTTTATGGCTGCATGTCTTACAGTTCCAACTAGATTATTAGTTCCTTGGGGTCAGGGACTATGACTTTCTGTGTTTCTTTATCCCTTCCACCCTTAGAGTACAGTTTGGCAGGATAGAGGATAAGCATTTGTATATTGTCTACTATATGCTAGGTTTTTAAATGTTATTTCATTTGATTCTCACAACAACTCTGAAAGGTAGGTGTGATTATTATCACCATTTTACAGTTGAGGAAACTGAGGCAAACAAAGGTTAGGTGACTTGCCCAAGATCACACAGCTAGTAAATGTCTGAGGGAAGATTTGAACACGTCTTCCTAATTCTAAGCCCATTATTCTATTCGCTGTACCACCTAGCTGCCTAAATATACAGTAAGGGCTCAATAAATATGTTCCAGTTGTTTAATTGATATAAAAGAACCATAAGACAGTCTGGGGCTTGCTTCTGGGGGCAGAGCCAAGATGCCAGAAGAAAGGCAGTACCCACTCAGACTTACTGACACAATTACTCCAAAAAAAAAAAAAACAGCCAGAAAACAACTCCTGGAGCAGCAGAACCCACACAAAAATGGCTGAGATTATTTTCCAGCTAAAGACACCTTGGAAGTTCGGCAGAAAGGGGAGCCAGGCTGGGAGTGGAGTCCAGCCCTGAGATCTTGCCAACACGGATACAGCCCCTTGCCAAAACTTACCCCAAGCCTTTGACTAACTGCCGACTAACCTCAAATAGTTTAGCAACTTACTTTTTGACTTTGAGGTGTGAACTTTTTGCTCTTCTTCGTTTCTTTTTAAAATATATTCCTTTTTTTCTTTAGGCTTCTACCTTAGAACAAAGGCTCACATAGTGCCAGCATCTTCTGGAACTAAGCTCACAGTCTGGTTAGAGGGGGGAGTCTATGGGGGTATATGCAGGAGCTAAGGGGGGATTTGGATGTCCTACCCCAGCGGGGAGCCATAAAGAAACCTTTAGCTGGGGTGGCCCAGGTGGGGGAAGGGTGCAGGCAGGTTGGAGCTAACAACCACAGCACATAAAGTTTTGCTGCCTGGTTGATTGGCAAGTTGGCCTGGAGTAATCTGTGGACCAGAGAAAGGGCCAGGCAAGTGAAGAAACTGCCCCTCATTAAATCACCTGGGACCCCCTGAAGCTTGGGACAGTATATACTGGAATCAGGACCCCACACTAAGAGAGAGTTAAGACCAGCTTCAGCCACATTCTGGCTATGAGAACCTGGATAAGTCCCTTAAAGTCTACATGCCCCAGGAAACTCTGTAAAATTATAAATTGCAGATGAGGTGTAACTCTGCATTGATAGAGAAAGCTCCTCACTATGAAGTCTCTGTACTGATAAAATCAGAGGTCTAGAAAATAATCATTATCATGATCATTATGATAACAATAAATAAATTCATTATACAAGATGTCCCAAAAGTTATAGTGCTTTAATAGCTTAATTATACTATGATTTATGGGACATCCCTTATAACCGAGTACTAAATTATAAGATATTGATTCTAAATGTCATAATTTAGGAGAAGGGAGGAGAAAATTAAGGGCTGGAGTAGATCATGAAGGCTTTTTTAATGAAGATGAGACTTGAACTGAAATGTGTTAGAAAACTTTTTTTTCTTTTTTAATTTTAATCCTTTACCACTTCCTCTTTTAGTTCTTCCCACTGGCATCTGCTTAGTAACCACATAGGAATTTCTAGGGGTTGAGAAGTATGCAAGAAGGTTCCATATATCCCTCCTTTCAATGGGATGAGAGGGTATTTCCTAACTCATTTTCCTGGAGGTCATTCAGACAGATACTAGATCAGAAATTATATAAAATCTCACTCATTTCACCCATTTCAGTAGGAAAGAGAAGCCGTTAGCTTTGTGTGCTACATTACTCATCTCTTTGTGGTCCTCTTAAAACATTGATTTTACTGGGGCTTCATTCTGCTTTTATTTTTTTCTCTCTTTATTCTCTTTGCCATGGTGGTTTAGCCATCAAACTTTATTTTTAGTTGGCAACAACCTGGGCTGCCGACTAACCTCAAATAGTTTAGCAACTTACTTTTTGACTTTGAGGTGTGAACTTTTTGCTCTTCTTCGTTTCTTTTTAAAATATATTCCTTTTTTTCTTTAGGCTTCTACCTTAGAACAAAGGCTCACATAGTCAAGGTTTTGATCAAATATGTACCTTGCTGATGTCAAGGACCCTCGGGCAGTTAAAAAAAAAAACAGAAAAAAAAAACTTGGGTATATTCTTAGTGGAAAAGATTTCTCACCAATAAATTTATTAATTTAACTACCACACCAGGAACTTAGCTTCAGGCTGCATTATCTAGGCCATCATCTCAGCAGGACTACCTTGCTTCATGCAGCAGATGAATTTTGGAGAAGTTATATGTAAAATGAATTTTTGTAAAGCAAACATTATTCTTTCACTCACTCCCATTATAATTTTAGATATATGTTCCAATAAGTAAAATCTTGATTTAAAGATTTTTATTGGAAAAAAAAGAAGACAGGTAACCTTTTTAAGGCTCATGCTAGGAGAAAAACAAATTAATCCTTAATTCTCAAAAGCCATACGACAGAGAGAATATACCTCTGTCAGCTTCTGCCCAAACTGAAAAAGTGTAAATTATGATACTAGCAACCAATTCTTGTCTCTAGCCTAAGGACTATGCTAAGTAAATTCAGAGTCTCATGACCCATAGCTTGGTCAATAGGGGATGAATTATTGAATTGTAGCAACATGATTTTCTGATAAACAACTAAAAATTATATTCTAATCTCTCATTGAATATGACTGCCACTGCTGATGGGCTTCATCAACCTGAAAGGTGAGTACAAAAGTTGGGGTATGAGAGAGATAGGAAAGGACCTAGATCTTTTCAAGTCTATCTCACCTTTCCAGGCAAAACCAAACAAAAGAAAAATCTCAAAACTCTAAAACATTCCCCAGGAAATGTATTATTCTTTCCCCTTGAGTTCACAGCCATCGTTATTCCCTTCAGACTCATTACTAAAAACTCTTGCAATGTGAAAGTTGCCTGAATCTATGCTCCCAGTGGGTGGTCTCACTCTTCATATCTGCCTCTGGCAATATTTAACTCTAGTTAAATACCCTTTGGGGATGATATGCTGGGTACCCAGGGTTAAAATATTTATGAGGATACCACATACTCACACACACACACACACACACACACACACACACACACACACACACACACACACTCAATGGTTTTTCCAGTTTAACAAATTCAATCAAATCAACCTTACCTGTCAAAATAATAAAACACAGCTCTTTGGAATCACTTGAGCTTTCAAATTATAGGTAAATTGCCCCTAAAATTTTTCTTTTTCCGTTTTTTAGTCCCATAACTATGGATCTATATTTGGAGATAAGCAAGGAAATTTTACCTTGCAGACTATACCACATGGGAATGAAGTCTAATTTGTAGTCCTGCTGTGAAAAATTTAGTCAATTATCAACAAAACTGCCCCAAATGAAAACACCTGATGAGTAGGTCGAGTTGGTTTTTGTAGCATTAGATACTAAGGTAGTACCCTCATGCATGCAACTAATCTGTCCTAAGGGTTGTCATACACCCAGAGTTAGAGTGTGGTCCCATGCCAAGAATGGAATATAGATTAGAAAAATGGCTCCAAAATGTTTTGATACTTCAGATCCTAGGGATAAGACACAGCACTAACCTCTAAATGAAACTTTCAATCTTTTTGAAAAAAATGGAAGCATCTCTGGTAAAATCAGAGTCCTAAATATTTGCTTGTTTCACTTCTTGTTTCATCCTCGAGTTAGATAATTACAACTGAGTCCCAGCAGCATATGGC
The DNA here is from genome assembly GCF_019393635.1 of Dromiciops gliroides. Lineage (NCBI taxonomy): Eukaryota > Metazoa > Chordata > Mammalia > Microbiotheria > Microbiotheriidae > Dromiciops > Dromiciops gliroides. Next base: position 248,071,087 of record NC_057861.1, read on the forward strand.
TATGGGCTGGGGAGAAGAAAGCCAAATGGAAAAAAAAAGGCATAAGTGTAAAAATAAACATAAGTCAAGTTTGTGCTACTGGGTAGTTTCCTTTCATCTTTCTAAGAGGTTAATTAACTTCACAATATGTTTCAATTCTATAGCATCCCATGGCTCCCAGAAGACCCCTCCCCATGCTCTAAATGGGTGTTTGTGGGATTCTTTGTGTGACTAGAGCTAAGTCAACCAGTTTGAATCACAAATAAATGGACCCCAAGTCTTTTCTCATCATTTCATTAACAATCCTTTCTCATCTTCTCTTATTCAGGTAAAAATTTCCAATCTCCTGGGATTCCAGAAGGGGTAGAGACAGAATAGGAAGTCCAGAATTGGCTTCTAAATGGTGTGCTACTTCTGTATCTGGATAGATCTACACAACAGCTATTGAATACAAAAATGGATGGACGAGGGATTATCCATTGTTTTTTCACTCTATAAGAAAATAATTTCTTTATTTAATTTTTCATTTTAAATGACTATGTCAGCATGGTATGGGCATCACCTCATTCTTATAAGCTCTCCTGGTCTACTCTTTATATGGTCATAACATTGAAGTTTAGTCCCAGATGTAGCCCTATAAATCAGTGTTGTAAAGGAATTTGTGGTAAAGAAATAGCAAGAACAATTGTATGTCTTATTACATCAAAAAAGCCAAAAAAAAATGTCCATCTAAAAGTGGTAAACCTTAGATGAAATTGGTCACTCAACATTCTCCAAAAGCAAAAACCCCTTAGGGACATTCACCAAATCTCAGTGTTAAATAGGACTTCAGGGACCATCTAATTCCATCCATAAACAAACAGGAATTCTTTCCACTGAGAGAAATAATCATTTTCTCTTGGACTTAATAACTAATTACTGAATTAAGACCAAAGTTTTTTCCCCTTTCCTGTTTCCTCATCCAGAAATCAACCAGTATGGTGTTAAGGGTTAAAATTCTAGCTAAACTGTCTAAAATATCTAATGAGTGGTCGCCAATAAATTATAAGCTTTAGCAAGAGTTAGACTTTTAAGCATTTATTAAGGAGAATAAGAATTTGGTAAAGAGAGAAGAAAGGCCTAGATTCCTATCTATTAAAGGGAGAGTACATTTCTAGCTCCGCTCTCCACCAGAGTCCTCAGGAAAGAGCCCCAGAGCGAGTGCCAGTCTCTTCCTTCCTCCTCCCACTAGTCCACATCACTTCCTGACGCCAAAGAAAAGACTCCTGGTCTTGTCCTCAAAGACCTTCGTTTCATGAGCGGAACTCTTCTACAGTAAGTCTCCAGCAGGTGGCGTCATTCCAATCGTTACAGTGGGAAGTTTTACTCAAAGACTTACCCAAGCAGGAAAGCTAAGATCTAATCAGAGATAGCAAAGAAGATATGTTTAAGCAAATGGGTGAATTCCTACTCATTGTGTTTACTCAAACAGGTATGGGAAAATGTGGATTCCCCCTTTTGTCAGAAGGGTGATATAATATAAATTGATGTCTCTTTGACTATGATTTGGTTGCTTACCTCATGACCATAATAGGAATAAGCCTACCTCTCATAATAATCAGTCTCTCATTAATTGTTAACCAATCAGTGTTCATTGTCCCCCTCAGGAATACCCACTTTTCCAAGGACACATAAACTGTGAGCCCACTATGATGAGGGGTCTTTGTTCAAGAGTGTCAATGGCCCTTTTATTAATAAAATGCTAGCATTATTAATAAAATGATTAATTGCCCAGAAACAATGTCTTGAGCTTTTTAAATGTCATGCCACATTCCCATCAAGTGATAAAGTAGGCTTGATGTGAAGGGCTCTACTGAAGAAGTACCCATTACCCCTTTGTCCATTGCTGAACAACTGAAATGACTGAACAATGTTGAATGAGAAAGAACCTATTACCCCTTGTTCATTGCCAAATGACTGAACAGTGATGAGTGATAAAGAACCCCCTGTCCACTAAGGAAGTCTAATTGACTTTTATATCTCTCTAATTATTATAGTTTTTTCTTACTTCAAGTCTAAATTTGCTTCACCATAACTTCATTCACCCACTGCGCCTGATTCTGCCCTCTGGTACCAAGCAAAACTAGTATAATCTCTCTTATATATGGCAGTCCTTTGAATATTTGAGGATGGCAATCATGTCTTCCCTAAGTCTTTTTATTCTCGGGGTCCTACCCTTGCTTACCTTATACTGGTTTCCATCTTTTGGAAGCTCTTCACCTTTTCAATGTCCTTTCTAAGAATGTGTTTCTAACAAGTAATCACAATTCTCTAGATGGGGGTCTGACCATGAGAAAGCACAAAGGGACCTTGTTCTGATCATGTCTCAAATACAGCCAAAGATTCTGTTGTGATTGAGTTGTTTTTCAGTCGTATCTGACTCATTGTGACACCCTTTGGGGGTTTCTTGGTAAAAATGCTGGTGTGGTTTCCCATTACTATCCCCACTTTATTTTACAAATGAGAAAACTGAGGCAAACAAGGTTAAGTGACTTTTTGAGGGTCACACAGCTACTAAGTGAGGCTAAATTTGAACTAAAAAAATTAGTCTTTCTGACACAAGGTCTGGCACTCTATCTACTGCACCACCTTACTAACATCTTCATGACCTCATTTGGATTTTTCTTGGCAAAGATACTGGAATGATTTTCCATTTCCTTCTTCAGTTCACTTTACTGATGAGGTAACTGAGGCAAACAAGTTAAATGACTTGCCCAAGGTCACACAACTAGTAGGTGTCAGAGGCCAGATTTGAACTCAGGTCTTCCTGACTCTAGGCCAAGTACTCAATTCAATGTACCAGCTAGCTGCATTCTATTCTGTTGCTACTGCATCTCATTGTTGACTCACATTGGCTTTGCATCCCACCAAAATCCCTATATATTTTTCATATGACCTTTCCTATCTTATATTTATGAAGCATATTTCATACTCTCCTCATACATTCACATTCCAACTCCAGCTATAATTAACACAACCCTTCCTGGAAAATATATGTCAATTCTCTAATCATTAACAGATTTCCCTATCTAAAAAACAACTCTCTAGACACCACTCTCTTGTCTGGTTTGTCTTCCACAATTGAAAGAAGGCATTATCTTGAATACTTATGTCTATGTTCTCATTTCTTAGCACAGGACCAGGTACATAGTAAGTGCTTAATATTTTTTCCTATTCATTTTGTTACCTATTCTTCCCAGCACTGAATAATCTAAAAATCTGATAAACATGACAGTTATCTAAGTTGACATCCAATCACTACTCACATAACAATGTATCTTCTACTTCAACTTCTACTGATATTCACCCCCAGTGTGCTCTGTAATGATTCTACCATATAATTCCAGTTAGGTAAGTAGCTCGGTGGATAGAGTCCTGAATGTAGAGTCAAGATCTGAAGTTAAATCAAGCCTCAGACATTTAATAGCCTTATGACCCCCAGCCATGATGCTTAACTTCTATCTACCTCAGTTTTCTTATCGCTAAAATGGGAATAAATAATAATACTAATAATAGCACTTATTCCCAAGGTTGTTGTGAAGATTAATAATATCTGTAAGGCACTTAGCATAGTATCTGGCACATGGTAGCCACTTGATAAATGTTTGTAATTTACCCTTCACAAAAATACATCTTCTTAATCAACAATGCTACCTGATGTTGTTTTTTCACTTCCCACTACTTATCTAGTCTGATCCTTTTGAATAAAATAGAGACTTGCAGTGTGTCATTCAAATAAAAAAAATAAAGCATAGTAATACTTTTAATGACGAGAATGTTATAAATTATATATTGCATGTGATTAGTTATTAGTAAAATAAACAATTTTTCAGTTAAAGATACTTGTTAAATATTTCTGTTTTAGAACTTTAACTTGAAGAGCAGTATGTCATGGGTGAGAAGAGATGGTCCTTAGGTATTCCTCAGTAAAGAATTACACTCTTGCACACAGTCCAATTAGAAATATTTGCCACTAGGAAAGTGACTGAGAAGAAGGTCAGAGACCTAGCCTCCAAGGGAGAAAGAAGAGTTCAAAAGCACTTCCTCAAAGGACAGCAGGAAACGCAAAGTTTTTTATAGAGGATAGATGTGGGGGAGAGCACTTGACACCTGATACTGAAACAGCTGGTATTGTTTCCTGGCCTCTGGAGTCGAAGGTTACAGGCTTTGGGGTGGGGATAGTAATAGCACATGTGGTTAACATTTGGCTTCCTGCTATCTTGTTATCTAGCAGATCAAACATTTTCAGAGGAAAAGTTTCCCAGGCCCTGCTGCATCTTTGATTTTGTTTCTCATATGAAAAACCCCTTCTGATTTATTCTAAACCCATGTCATTCTAAATCCATGAAATCCTAAGCCCATGTCAATTAAAACAAGTTTTAATTTAGACAGAAGTTGCTTTATTCTGTTTCTCTCATGTCAGAGTTCAGATTGTCTTAAAGTAGTTCTCAACATTTGGTCAAGAATCATTGGTTCCACTAATGCATTGTCAGTGGAGTTGTGAACTGAGCCAACCATTCTTTTTTTTTGGTGAGGCAATTAGGGTTAAGTGACTTGCCTAGGGTCACACAGCTAGTAAGTGTTAAGTGTCTGAGGCCAGATTTGAACTCAGGTCCTCCTGACTCCAGGACTGGTGCTCTATCCACTGTGTCACCTAGCTGCCCCACCAACCATTCTTGAGAGCAATTAGGAACTATGCCCAAAGGGCTACAAAACTGTGCATACCCTTTAACCTAGCAATACCACTACTAGGTCTGTAACTCAAAGAGATCATAAAACAGGGAAAAGGACCCACATGTACAAAAATATTTATAGTAGCTCTTTTTATAGTGGCAAAGAATTGAAAATTGAGGAGATGCCCATCAATTGGAGAATGGCTGAACAAGTTGTGGTTTATGAGTGTAATGGAATACTATTGTGCTATAAGAAATGATGTGCAGGCAGATTTCAGAAAAACCTGGAAGGACTTACATGAACTGATGCTGAGTGAAGTGAGCAGAACCAAGAGAACATTGGACACAGTAACAGCAACATTGTGTAATGATCAACTGTGATACACTTGGCTCTTCTCAGCAGTGCAATGATTCAAGATGATTCCAAAGAACTCATAATGGAAAATGGTCTCCATATTCAGAAAAAAAGAACTTGCGTTCTGACTGCAGATTGAACCATACTGTTTCTACTTTTTTGTTGTTGTTTTTTCTTTTCTGAGGTTTTTCTTTTGTGTTGTGATTCTTCTTTCACAACATGACTAATGCAGAAATACGTTTAATGTGATTGTACATATATAACCTATATCAGATTGCTTTCTGTCTTGGGGAGGGGGGATGGAAGGGAGGGAGGTAGAAAAATTTGGAATTAAAATCTTATGAAAACAAATATTGAAAATTATCTTTGCATGTAATTGGAAAATAATAAAATATGTTTATGATTTTTTTAAAGTATCACTGGTTCCACTAATGCATTTTTGGTGGAGTTGTGAACTCATCCAACCATTCTTGAGAGCAATTTGGAACTATGTCCAAAGGGCTATAAAGCTGTGTCTACCCTTTAACCTAGCAATACCACTACTAGGTCTGTGCATATCCTTTGACCCAGTAATACCACTACTAGGTCTGTATCCCAAAGAGATCATAAAAAAGGAAAAGGATCCACATGTACAAAAATATTTATAGTACCTCTTTTTGTGGTGGCAAAGAATTGAAAATTGAGGAGATGCCCATCAATTGGAGAATGGCTGAACAAGTTCTGGTGTATGAGTGTAATGGAATACTATTGTGCTATAAGAAATTATGAGCAGGCAGATTTCAGAAAAACCTGGAAAGATTTAAGTGGACTGATGCTTTGAAATGAGTAGAACCAGGAGAACATTGTACACACAAGCATTGTGTGATGATTAGCAGTTATAGACTTGGCTTTTCTCAGCAATACAATGATCCAAGACAATTCCCAAGGACTATGATGGAAAGTGTTCTCCTCATCCAGAAAAAGAACTATGGAATATAAATGCAGATTGAACCATACTGTTTTCACTTTTTTCACTTTTTTTCTTTCTTGAGGTTTTTCCCTTTTGTTCTGATTATTCTTTCACAACATGACTAATGGGAAATATGTTTAACATTATGTACATATGCATACATACAGACATATATATATGGATACATATGAATGCACATACATATACACATACACATACATATACATAATCTATTTCAGATTGGTTGTTGTCATGTGGAGGGAAGGGAGGAAGAGAGAAAAATTTGGAACTCAAAATCTTATAAAAGAGAATGTTGAAAACTGTCTTCACATGTAACTGGAAAAATACTATTAAGATTAAAGAAAAGAAAAATTTAAAAAAGAAAAAAAAATCACTGGGTCCTTTACAGCTCACATGATCATAAGATTGAGATTGGGAAAGAATTTAGAGATAATCTAGGCCAGTCCATCATTTTATATAAGCTATTTTAATTCAACATTTAACAAGCACTGATGCTGTGCAAGGCACGGTGCTAGGCACTGGAGCATAGAGATGAGAAACTCTACAGGGCTGCTCTGAGAGATGTTATAAAGTAAGAAGCAAATATAACAAGTAGAAAAATAAATGTGATAGAATATAAAATGCAGTAATAGGAAAGGAGAAGTTCAAAAGACTCTAAGAAAATTTGAGGAAGAAGTCATTTTTCACTATTGATATCAGGGAAGGTAATATGAAAGAGATGACACTTAAACTGTGCCTTGAAGGAAGAGGATTTCAACAAAGGCAAAAGAGGACAGAGGGTATTTCAGTCATAGAAATATCAAGATTAGTCAAAGAGCCCATGGGCATTTATTAAGGTATTATTCATTCTAATAATAGCTAGCATTTGTGCACTACTCTAAGGTTTTCTAAGCACTTAAAAAATATAGTCTTGAATTATTCTCTATTAACCCTGCAAGGTAGGTATAATTATTTTCTCCATTTTACATATAAGTAAACTAAACCTGAAAAAGGTTAAGTAACTTGCTTAGGGTCACACAGCTATTCAGCATCTAAGGCAGGATATGAAGTCAGGTCTTATATCTTATTGACAATAAATCCAGCACACTATCCACTGCACCACCAAGTTGCTTAATAATATGGCTGGAACAAAGGGGTGCGTGTATATGTAAAAGGAAATGGGACCAGAGATCATAACAGAATTATAGAATTATAGAATTTAAAGGTACTTCAGTGGCCATTTAACCACTGAAAAATCCCTCTGCAAAAGACCCTACTAGAGGTCATCTGGCTCTTGCCAGAAAACCTGTGATGATGGGCCCCTTGTTACACATTACACTCTTTCGATCAGTAAACCAACAAATCAGCAAGCAATTTCCATGTACCTACTTGGTGCCAGGATAGCTCTGATTGTTAGTACTTATTTGTTTTTACTTATTTCAAACAAAAATTTACTTCTTTGGAACTTCTACCTATTTCTCCCCATGTTTCCCTCCCCACCTCTGCAGGCAAGAAGAAACCCTCTTCCAAGAAGTCTAATCCCTCTTCCAAATGAAAGCTCTTAAAAACATGAAGATGATACTGTCATCTCTTACTTTTTCTTTTATCCAGATTAAACATCTCTAGTACCAAAACATGTAGGACCCAAATTATGAATGACCTCAAATGTCAAGCTAAGAACTAACCACTTTATTCAGTATGAAGGTATAAAAGAAAGACCCACTGAAACTAGATAGTGGGAGCTAGATAGTAATGTGATCTTTTCAGTATCTTAGGGATGTGATTTTGACAGCTCCTTAAAGTGGTATCAGTGGTATCAGTATCATTTAGAAGACTATTCTAATAGTCCAAACCAGGAGTGAGGAGGCTTGGGGTAGGTATGAGAGGGAATAGAAAGGAAGCATAGGAGTGGAGAGAAAAGAATAGATAAAAGATAAATTATGAGGTAGGATAGGCAGGGCAGGGCAATTGATTAGATGAGTGTAGAGGTAAAAAAAAAAAGTTAAAGATAACTCTAACATTTCAAGCCTGGATAACTGAGAGGATGATGGAACCATCAGGTGAAAGAGAGAAGTTGAGAAAAGAGCCAGGTTTGGGGGGTGAATACCATGGTGAATTGCTTGTCGCAATATTGGGGCAAGGAAGGAGACCAGCAGCCTCCCTCAAAACAGAACAGGATTTATTTTAACAAGAACGAACTTAAAAAAAAACAAAAACACAAGGGGCAGCTAGATGGCGCAGTGGATAGAGCACCGGCCCTGGAGTCAGGAGGACCTGAGTTCAAATCTGTCCTCAGACACTTAACACTAGCTGTGTAACCCTGGGCAAGTTACTTAACCCCACTTGCCTCACTAAAAAAAAAAAAAAAAACACAAACAGGATCAGTAGGATCAAGGGAAAGGAAATAAAATGGGGAAAGGGAAATTATACAACCTTAAAAGATACCACCGCCCAGGAATCAGCTGAAAATATGTAGCAGACCTCCTATCCTTCCAGTGACCAGCTAGAATGCCCAATTCTCCTCCCCCAATCCCAGAAAAACACCACGCAGCCCCAGCCAATGGGATGGCTGCTCTGACAGTCACATGACTGCCCTCACTAGGCTTCCAATCTTTATAATTTTGCCAGCCCATGTAGTGGTGATGACGTGAGGTGCCAGCGCCATGGCAACGGCTACAACCAGTGGGTGGAGCACCGTGCAGTTTGCGGAACCCCAGGCCAGTGCATGCGGAGGTATGAAAACCTCAAATAACAATTAATTCTTTACATTCTATTTTTCCTTCCAATAAATGTCACAAGTGTTATTTCACACAGACAGTGGATTCAGAACTGCTTGATCTCCCCCAAATGACTGTGATACAAAGTCTATTTCATAGCCTAGACCAAAGAGGTAAGTATCACAGGCTTTCTACTTGCTACCTATGTGACCTTGGGCAAGTTCCTTTCTGTTTCTGGATTTCAGTTTCCTCATCTATAAAAGGGGCAGACTAGACTAAATGAACTCTGGATTGTCTTTCAACTCTAAATTTATTATCTTATCATTCTGTCATCTCAACTCAAGTCCATGAAATTAGACCAAGCATCTGTAGAATCTTGGTCAGCCATTCAAAACTGATAATTAGACTCTTTACCTAACATTTAGATCATCTACTACTTATTGATTCATGAAAAAATTATAAACTCTGAATTGCAGAGCAGGTGCCAAAATAGATTGATAGAAGTTTCTTCATGAGAAAGTTCTTGTACCATTAAAATCACAGGTCCAGTCCAAAAAAAAATAAAATAATGCCATAGAAATTACTTTTTTTTTTTTAGTGAGGCAATTGGGGTTAAGTGACTTGCCCAGGGTCACACAGCTAGTAAGTGTTAAGTGTCTGAGGCCGGATTAGAACTCAGGTACTCCTGACTCCAGGGCCGGTGTTCTATCCACTGCACCACCTAGCTGCCCCAAAATTACTTTTAATAATGATTTTCAGACTAGCAGGAAATTGGGAACTCAGTCCAACTCAGTGGGTTGGTACATCTGGCTACAGATGAACAATGAGCTAGGACCTGAAGTGAAGGATCAGCAATATGGACTAAATACATTCAGGAAATCATGTTGTGTAGTCTCAAATTATTTTCTAAGATTAAAATCCAAATTTTAAATCCAAATGTTCATCCAGCAATGTCATAGGTTTTAAAATTTATGGACAACTTCTGAAGAATCAAAGTTATATGTAACACAAAGCACAATGGAGAGATACATGGTCATAAGGATAATAGAACATATTTTCAGTAATAACCTATATTCAAGAAGAAAAATAAAAGATATCACCCACAATATGTATAAATGGTAATGATAAACCAGCAATAATGTAGAATAATTAGAATAAGAAATGGACAGCATACGCATGCATAAAAATCATAGAGCATATCACACAGCTTTTCTCTGGTGAGGTCTATAAGAACAAGAACAAGAACTTTATAGGTTGAAAAGCAACTTAGAGATTTTGCTCCATTAGATTGTAAGCTCCTTAAGGGCAGAGACTGTCTTTTGCTTCTTTTTATATCACCAGAACTTAGCACAGTGCCTGATACATAGTAGGCACTTAATAAATGTTTATTGATTTATTACAACAATGAAAATAATATATCAATGAGAACACAGAGCCATTGGAATATCAAAATATTAAGATAAAATTTCAGGCTTTTTTATTTAGTAATGAATGGAAATGTTGGGTACTTTGAGAAATGTATTAAAGGTTTCTTGACACAGGATAAAATTTGGCAAGTATAGAATGATAAAAGGTACTTTTGTGATGTCAGAAGACCAGCTTTCTAATTTCATTTCTGCCAATAATAGGATATCCTTTGCCAACCCCTGTGAATCTGTGGTCCAAAATAACTAATTGACTAGAATATGTCACTCCTTCCTAGGAAGGAAATTACATGCTGGGAATCTATGGCTGATTAAGCAGGTGTTGGACTCTGTCTTTAATTTGAAAGTTTTGGAAGCTCCAAACCTTGTTAACTCCCTACCTCTACTAGGTCACTTTTGCACCCATCCAGGAAAACTTATTTTTTACAAAGTTGGGGTCTTCTAGTATTGAATGGATTTATAATCAATTGGTCAATCAGCACTTTTTAAGTATCTACAATGTGCCAAGGACTGAGTTAGACATTAGGTATGTGCAGACGAAAATGAAAAATTTGCATAAATGTATACAAAATAAACACAAGCAGCTACAGGGACCAGAATAGTAGAATATAGAAAGTGTCATGTGAGTAGAGTTTTAAGGGAAACACAGCATAATAAACAATTCCATTTATATAGTACTTTAAAGTTTATATCCTCTCTATACAGATTATCTTGATTGAGCCTCTGAGAAGTAGTTACTTCTTGTAATAGGGTAACAATTCCCATTTTATAGATTAGAAAACTGAGACTCAAAGAGTAAAAGTGATTTGCAATAATTACACAGCTAATATTCGAGGAAGGGTTTTAACCTAAATTTTCCTAATTCTAAACCAACCATCCACTGCACACTGATTCTTTGAGAAGAACAAATAACCAGACAGCTAAAGTATGAAGATTAAAGGATCAAACTTTGGCTAAATATTACACAGTCTTCTCCATTAATATGTTGTATTAGTTCAAAAAAAGAGAGGTTGTTTTTTACAAAAAGAAAAACCATTCAAAGCTCTGTCTTTTGTTTGTTTTTTTATATATTCAGTCCCTTTAACCTGAATCCTGATTCTCCATAGGCTTGTACCATAAAGCCTGTGGCAGTCTCTAGGAAATACAGCATTTCAACCCAAACTGTGTTGGCTTTTTGAAGTTTGGGAGAAAGTAGATCTTTTCAGAATATCTAGATTTTTTTTAAAAGCAACCAATTCAAAAAAGGGGGCCTCTCTTGTTATCATGAGCTGTGGAAAAAGACTATCTTTCAAGCTGCTGCAACTTCAAATGATTAGTCTTTTGAGACAGCAGGTGTTGGATTCAGCAGGGTCCTAATGACAGGAACACATTTATATTCAAATTAAATGGACCATAATGAGAAGAGATTTCTTCAAAGTAGGAACCCTTTTACATGAAATCATAATAACTCCACGATAAAAGGGAGACCCAAATTGCAGAATGAATATAAAGCTTCCACAGAAGGAAAACCCCTCTTAGCTTATGGTAACAACAATATCCAAGACCGACTCCAGGTACCTTTAATTGGCCCTGTGCTGTTGAGCATATTTATCAATTACTTGGAGGAAAGTTTAATTGGAAACCTTTTCAAATTTGCAGGTGGCACAGGAGGACACAATTGCTGGAAGAAATCACTAATATATTGCTTAGCAAAGTCAGGGTCCTAAAGGATTTTGACAGGCATTGACAAGAACGTTGAATAAAATATATCTAGCATTGTTTCCCCAACTTGAATGTAAGTTCCTTGAGAGTAGGCATTGTTTCAATTTTGTATTTGGAACTTCTTATAAGCTTCTTATATAATACCTGAAATATAGAAAGTATGTCCTCAAAGCTTATTGATTGACTGGTTGAATAAAACAAGAACAGATGTACTGATTCTCCCTTGTCCAGTGATTTTTTAATCAATACTAGAGGTTTTGATGACTGCTGCTTTGTAATATATTTTGATATATAGAAGTGCTAATCCCCCTTCATCCTAACCTCTTTTCATTATTTCCCTAGATACCCAGTAAGATGAAATATAATAGGGATTGGGGTCAAGCAACCAACTTCTTAAGTATAAAATAAGATAGATAAAACAGTTTAACAACAGTTTGTTTAGTGGACAACAGACACAATATGAGTAAAAACACTGTTATAAGAGCTAAAAAACAATGCTGTATTGGACTACTTTTTTTTTCAAACTTAAGAGTATTTTTTCCAGTTACATGTAAAGATAGTTTTCTACATTTGTTTTTATAAGATTTTGTGTTCCAAATTACATTTTTTTAAATGTTGTTTCCAGGAATAAGAAAGTGATAATGCCACCTTGTGCTCTGTCCTGGTCAGAATTCATCTAAAAATCATTCTCAATAGGAACTAAATAACTCATATATGCACAACATATATATATATTTATTTATGTGTGTATAGATACATAAATACAGCCTATACCCTTCCCAGCACACCCTCCCCCACCTTCTTTTTTTTTTCGTGGTTAAGCATTTTTATCTATATTTTTCTATATTTTTTGTTCCAATCTCTATCCCTCCCTTCCCCCCTTCCAAAGGTGGCAAACAATCTGATATTAGTTATACATATATGATCATGCAAAACATCACCTTAATTGTCACTTAATGAAAGAATGTGAAAAATAGCATGCATCAGTCTGTTCCATCAATATCAGTTCTTTCTTTGGAGGTGGATAGTATGTTTCATCAATATTCTTCTGGGATTGTCTTGGATTATTGTATTATTGAGAATAGTCAAGTCATTCACAATTATTCATCTAACAATATTGCTATCTCCGTGTACAGTGTTCTCTTAGTTCTGCTAACTTCACACTACATCATTTCATACATGTCCTTCCAAGCTTTTTTGAAGTCATCCTGTTTGTCATTTCTTACTGCACAGTAATATTCCACCACCATTATATACCACAGTTTGTTTAGCCATTCCCCAATTAATGGACATTCCTTTGATTTCCAAATTTTGGCAACCACAAAAAGAACTGCTATAAATATTTTTGTAGAAATAGGTCTTTTTCTCTTTTGGGGATGTCTTTGGGATATAAACCAAGTAGTGGTATTGCTGGATCAAAAGGTATACACAATTCTATAGCCCTTTGGGCATAGTTCCAAATTGCTCTCCAGAATGATTGAATCTTTTCACAATTCCACCAACAGTGGATTAACATCCCAGTTTTCCCAGAATCCCTACAAAAACCAATATTTTCCATTCTTGTTATATTTGCTATTCTAATAGGTTTAAAGTGATATCTCAGAGTTGCTTTAATTTGCATTTCTCTGATCAATGATGCATTTTTTCATATGATTATTGATAACTGTGATTTCTTTGTCTGAAGAATGCCTGTTCAAATCCTTTGACCATTTATCAATTTGGGAATGACTTGTATTTTTGAAATTTTGATGCAGTTCTTTATATATTTGAGAAATGAGGTCTTTATCAGAGATATTTGTTCAAAAATTCTTTCCCAGTTTTCTACTTGCTTTATAATCTTGGTTACATTAGTTTTGTTTTTGCAAAAGCTTTTTAATTCTATATAATCAAAATTATCTATTTTATACTTAATTTTATTCTCTATATCTTCTTTGGTACTAAATTCTTCCCTTGTCCATAATTCTGACAGAAAGACAATTCCATACTCCTTTAATTTTCTTATGGTATCATCCTTTATGTGTAAATCATGTACACATTTTGACCTTATTTTAGTATATGGTATGAGATGTTGGTCTATGCCTAATTTCTGTCATACTGTTTTCCAGTTTTCCTAGCAGTTTTTGTTAAATAATAAGTTTTTGTTCCAAGTGCTTGTATCTTTGGGTTTATCATATACTAGATTACTATAGTCATTTACTACAATGTTGTTTCTATCTATTCTATTCCAATGATTTACCTCTCTATTTCTTAGTCAGTACCAGATTGTTTTGATAATTACCAAATTATAGTACAGTTTGAGATCTGGTACTGCTAGACCACCTTCTTTTGTAATTTTTTTCATTGATTCCCATGATATCCTTGAACTTTTGTTTTTCCAGATGAACTTTATTATGATTTTTCTTGCTCTATCAAATATTTTGATAGTTTTATTGGTATAGCACCAAATAAATAAATTAAATTAAGTAGGATTGTCATTTTTATTACTTTGACTTTGCCTACCCATGAGCAATTAATATTTTTCCAATTATTTAGAACTGACTTTATTTTTGTGAAAAGTGTTTTGTAGTTCTGGTCATATGGTTGCTGTGCTTGTCTTGAAAAGGTAGACTCCCAAGTATTTTATATTGGCCATAGTTATTTATATGAAATTTCTCTTTCTATCTGTTGTTGTTGGACTTTATTAGTAATATATAGAAATACTGATGATTTATGTGGATTTATTTTGTCTCCTGCAGCTCTGCTAAAGTTTTTAATAATTTCAAGTCGATTTTTAGTTGTTTTTATTTATATAGTAATTATATTTTTAAAAATTTGTTATATATATTATTTATATAAATTGATATGTATACATTATTTATAAAAACAGTTATTTACCTGTAAAAAAAAAAAGAAAACTACCTGTTTAAAAAAAAAGGAAGAGGAAGGATTAAAATACTAAGTTATGTGTATTAGAATATATCTAGGTAAATCTAAATATAATAACATTTTTTAAAAAAAGATCATTCTGAATTTGGACTACTATACTGAAGAAAGAATATCAATATGTAAGAGACCATCCAGAGAATGGCCACCAAAATTTTGTACTACCTAATGTCTATTCAAAACAAAGATTACTGGAAGGAACTGGGAATCTTCTGCCTGAAGAAGAGATAATTCAAGGGGAGTATGATAGCTGTTGCTGGGTACTTTAAAAGACTGCCATGTGGAGAGGAAAGAAATGTGTGTCATTTGGACTTACAGGCAGAGCTAGAAGAAGGGAAAGAAGTTGTGAAGAGGCAAACTTAGAGCTTATATAAGGAAAGAAAATTCCCAATAGACTTTTCCAAAAGTAGAATGGTCTGGTTTCAAAGGCAGTGGCTTTCCCTATCTTGGAGGACTTTAAGCAGAAGGCTGTAAGGTTGTTCAAAGATTGTTCAGTTATTTCAGTCATGTCCGACTCTTCATGATCCCATTTGGGGTTTTCTTGGCAAAAATACTGGAGTGGTTTGCCATTTCTGATTCCCCTCATTTTACAAATGAGAAAACTGAGGAAAACAGGGTTAAGTCACTTCCCTAGGGTCACCCAGCTAGTCTAAATTTGAACTCACAAAGATAGGTCTTCTTGTCTTCAGGCCCACTTAACTGCCCTCATACCAATGATACTTTTTTAAAATTATGGATTGGACTAAATTACCACTGGGGTTCCTTCCAACCCTGAAATTCCATGATTCTATGACTCATAGATAGTTTTAATCATCACTTCTTAATGATTTTGAAAAGGAAAAAATAAAATCAAAATGTTATGGTCATAAAATAATAAATCTGACTTTCTTCACAGCTTACGAAGTTATGTGACAAATTTGCTAAGGAATGGGAATATTCTTTCCTTATAAGTTCAAATCTATTAACCCAAACACCCAGCCATGATGTGGAATGCTGGGATTTATCCAAAGGAGTGTCCTAGAAAGGAGCTGAGGACTTGGCCTTCAGGTTCTTCCTGACACAAGTGAAGCTGGAGTTTCTGTCTGATAAAAAGGGACCAAGAAGGAGCAGCTAGGTGGTGCAGTGGATAAAGCACGGGCCCTGTTTTCAGGAGTACCTGAGTTCAAATCCAGCCTCAGACACTTGACACTTACTAGCTGTGTGACCCTGGGCAAGTCACTTAATGCCCACAGCCCTACACAAAAAAAAAGGGGGGGGAGGGGGACCAAGATTGGCAATTAAAGGAAAGGATAGGGTAAGAAAAGCCGGTTTAGGCAGCTCAACGAAGGTGAGGAGGGGAAAGCAGAAGTCTGTCCAGAAATGAAATTGTGAACATAGTCTAATATTCTTCACCAAAATAGATAAGCTAGGAAATGAAAGTCATAGGCCAAAACTAAGGCAAAACGATTAGTGCAACAGAAAGGTGTGGTGTTGGCAGACTGGCACCAGGACCAAAAATGCCTAGAAAATAAGTAAAGTATTATTTTGCCAAGGGCATCCCAGGCAAATGGAGACATTCCAAGTTGTTTGCAATTAATGGCAAGTCTTAGGACTCTCATAGCCCTAACTAGGAGAATATGCCCTGGGTTTTAAAGATTGGGTTTACCCACCAAAGGAGTATGTTTAGATACGATGTATCTCATTCAGCCCAAGAATCCTACAGATCTGTCCCAGGACATAGTGTTATATATTTATGACACAAGCTCCAGAAGGTTATAGAATCCCATACCCAAGGACCCTGAAAATACCAGTCCCCTAGGCCAGGACTAAGATTCCTAGGGGCATCTGAGTGATATATACAAAATCCAAATAGCCTCTTTGGTGTAATGTCCTATTCTTTTTACATTTTTCTATACAAGATGCAAATATCAAAAGATATTCTCTGAGTTAAATAAATACATATGTTTTATACATTTATTATAGGCTAAGCACTGTGATAAGCATAACAGTTCCAAAATAAGTTAAAAAAATAATAATTCCCTCCCTTCAAGGCAGTCACATTAAAAATGGGAAGACAGCATATAAATTAACTCTGCATATAATGTGTATTTATGGATATATATGTGTGGAGGTAATGTCAGACAGAAGGCACTAACAATAAGAGAGATAGGGAAAGGTCTCCTAATAAAGGTAAAATTTTTGATAATTTTAGAAGGAAGCCAGAAGGCAGAGGTAAGATGTGAGAGCATTTCAGGAAAGGGTGAGAGCCAATGTAAGGACACAAAATCAGGAGATAGAATGTCTTGTGGGAGCAACAGTAAAAATGCCATTGTTGCTGGACTATAGAACATATAGAGGATAATAAAGTATAAGAAGACTGGAAAGATAAGCAGTCTGTTTATAAAGAACTTTAAAATCCATACAGAGGATTTTATATTTGATTGTGTAGGTAATAGGGAGCCTGGAGATTATTGAGTAGAATAGTGACATGAACTGTATTGAGAAGAAGAGTGATATGCACAGTCATGCACTGTAGAGAGTCATTTTAATATTTTTAAAGAAATCATTTTTTAGAAATATTAAATTATTTCTTTTCTACAATTTATCTGCTCCCCTATCTTAAGAACCCTATACTTTGTTCTTTTTTAAAAAAACTTAGTAATGAAATATATCCTTTAAGGAGATATTAATTCAAATGGACTTTATGTGAAAGAAAAACTTAAGAAGCTGGATACCTGAGTTTGTGAGCCCAAGGTTAACTGACTTTATTTGAGAGAGTAAACTAACAGTAAGCTTCACCAAAGCATTTTTGTTTCATCATAGCTCACAACATAATTTGATATTGTTTTTCCATTTTATTGAAAGTAATCCAACCATCCTGATTCCTGGCACTCTCCAATTCAACGTTAAAGACTTTTACTTCTATTGGATGGCCAATAGGAAAATGGTAAGAGCATTATTAAATTTACCCTAAAGACTAGTAAAGCTAATGGGGCAGTACTGCTTCTGGATGAGGGAAGAATGGCTCAGCTACTTAGGGTAGAGAAGCTTGACTTTCAATATTGACTTCCAGGTTTTTGATAGCATAGCAGGTCATCAGCACCATCAGCCTCAATGAAGAAACAGTGCCCACAGCATTTACATTTTCAGTGCTGGGCCAAATAGTATGCCATCTACTAAAAAGGAAGTTATGCCTTCTCTTAACAGTGGTTGCTGAAGCACATGAACAAACCTAATCATCAAATAAAAGGAACATTCTTACCATTGGTAACAACTTTTTGCTTTTACCATATTTAAGCTCAATGGGACATCAATACATCCCCAAAATTGTGCTTTTTCTGTGATTAGCTTTTAGATATGCCAGAGGAAGCAGCACTATGCACTGAAAGAACTGTTCTACTAAAAATCAAAGAGCATACATAGCTATTTAAGTAGGTTTGTGAGATTTTTCCCTTATTCTTTTTTCAGAAAGCTGAGAATTGAGAGAATGGCTAATGATAATGATGATACTCTACAGTCTAAACCATTTCATGGGAAATTTACTTTTAAATCTTCATCACTTTTTTAACACTGAGAGAGCATATATTTAACAAAAATTTAAGCAACATCCTTAAGTTAGTGGTCCTTTAAATCCCATGAGTTCATAACACCTAACTTATCTGCCAGCTGTAGCTTCCAGCTTCTTCAGAAAAGTGAATAAAATCAGAATACTTTCAACTCAGGTTCATTCTCTTGTCTCAAAGGAATGTTTGTCTCAGCAAATTTAATTTAGCAGTGAGATCTATGGTCTATACACCTGCACTGTTTTGTTGATTGGATCTTAAAAGATATTAATTGACTGTTGTTTATGATATTTTAACACTTTAATTCTCAAAGTCAAGCTGCCATAATCCAACGGTGAACATCCCTCTATAAGCTTATGCAAGAATGAAAGAATCCATGCTCCTAATAATGAGGGTGGTCCAAAAGCAGAATGGACTGATTCTTGAGACAATAAGTTTTCTGTCTCTAAAAGTCTTTAAAGTGAAGCTTTAAAAACTATTTGTCGTAAAAGCAAATTGAGGTAGCTAAGTGGCCCCATAGATACAGTGCTAAGGCTGGAGTCAGGAAGACTAGAATTCAAATCCAACCTCCTACATTTACTAGCTGTGACTCTGGACAAGTGACAAACTCTTTCTGCCTTAGTTTCTTGAATTGCAAAATGAAAATAATAGCATGTACTTCACAGGATAATTGTGAAGATCAAATGAGATATAGATTGTAAAGCACTTAGCACAGTGCTAAGAATCACAGTAGACACAATAAATGATTGTTCCTTTTCCTTCCCCCTACTGGTTAAGGATGTTATTCAGAGGATTTCTGCTTTAGATATGGGAATTGAATGATCTCTGAGATCCGTAAGTGTAAGATTCTGTTATTCCATGATTCTATGTAGTAAAATGAATAACAGAGAGAGGTTTTCTTTCTCTCTGAAGATCTGGGGCTGGGGGCTAATATTTTGTTGCAGCTTCTGACATAAACAGCAAAAGAAAGAATAGGGGAAATAATTATTCAATTTACATTAATTGAATGACTATAAACATGACATCATCTTATACAACTTAACCCAACAAATTTATGAAAAGAGCACTGGCTCTGGAATCTAAGGCTCTGAATTCAAATTCTGCCTGTTTCACTACCTGTGAGACTTTAGGCAAAATCATTTGACTTTCCTGGGTCTCAATTTCCTAATCTGTGAAATTAGAAGATTCGACTAGATGATCTATGAGGTTCCTTTTTAGTCCTAGAACTCTGATCCCATATTACCAGTCTTCAAGAAATATTCTTAAAAATTCATACTTATTACCACAGTGAGCATATAGGATTATATGTAATATGTATTTTCTCCAACAATTCCAAGATACTTTATGCTTATGATCAGAGGAACCATTATATTTTCCCTGTAATTGAATATGGTTAATAATTATTATACCCCTTTGACAGTGAAATAAATTTTAAAAGTTTAGGATCTTAATGAATTATCTGAAGAAATTCAACCAAATTCAATGTCAGGTTCTATAAGAGGGAAACTGGATTTGCTTAGCCTTGGGGGAAAAATGAGATTTATCTGCAGCCAGACAAAACGGAAGAAAGAATAGAGCACTGGAATATTACCTGAAATCATAATTTTTGTCATCCTTTCTCTAAGACAAAACATAACAGGGCAATTTGCAGTCCATTTTCTATTATAGATACCTAATCATTCTCTTGGCAAACCTGAAGGTAATTGACTTTTTATTCAGTTTTAAATACCTGAAGCCATAACTTTAACCTGCCTTATAAAACAAATGTGCCTTTTTATTTTCACATCAGGATATTTTTAAAAGGTTAGTGTGAAGTGGCAATAAATATGCAGAGAATTTTGCAGCTAAGACAAACATCTCAGTAAATAACTTAATTGAGCTGTGAATTTTTAGTGATTGAAATCCGATTACTTTGTGCCTTAATTTGTGTACTGCTTGACTGCTCTGCAGTTTCAGGCAATTTAACAATGTAGACAGTATATGAAGATGGAATGTTAAATAGAGACTGTGGTACTCAAAGTAAGAATGTCTGAGTTGGATTTTGGGTTTGTTTGGTTTAGGTTTCTTTTTTATTCACACCACTGAGTGGGATGCAGCCTGAGTTCAAAGGTATCTCGTGGACAGAATATTTAAAAGTCATGTGATGCAAAGCTTCTCTCTTTTCTTGTCACTAGATAATTACTTTTTTAACCTCTTTGTTAAATGTTGGTAACAACTGAGCTCACAAAGATTAATAGTACAGCACACAGAATCACCTTCATCCCTGTAAACAGTAGCTCTCTGCATCCTAGAAGTCTAGTTATAATGTAGTCAGTCTTTGAGTAACCTTCCAGGAAATGGCTTTGCCTATGGTATTACCTCATTAGAAACCATATAGAGTATAAGCCTATTCTGAATGATACCAGCTATGTTCAAATACAGATTGTTGATTTTTCTTTAAAAATTAAAAAAAAACATTTATTAAGTATCTACTGTAATACCAGTCACTATTCTAGGAACTAAAAATACAAAGATTAAAAAAATGGTACCTGCTCTCAGTGTTCTTATACTTCTAATAGAAGAATGCAATATGCACACATGTGAGTAAATACAATGAATATATCAAGAGAAGAAAATGCCAATAACCAGGAAACATCCCATTAATGGCTCCATACTAAAAGAATTTCCCTTTCCTTCCCTCCCCATTTTTATACTCCAAATTATCTCAAAGTTCCCCCCTTCTTTGCTCCAGTCTCAGAATATCAAGGCAAACTATTCTACTTTATGTCCTTGGTTGCATATTGTTGTTGAGTCATTTCAGTCATGTCTGACTCTCTGTAATTCCATCTTGTGTTTTCTTGGCAAAGATAATGGAGAGGTTTGCCATTTTCTTCTCCAGCTCATTTTAAAGATGAGGAAACTGAGGCAAAGAGGATTAAGCAACTTGCCCAGGCTCACACAGCTGGTAAGTATCTGAGGTTGGATTTGAACTCAGGTGCTCCTGACCTTCCCATTATTTACAAAAGCTTTTCTCAGAATGCATGCCTTCTCTTTTCCTCATTTTATTATCATTTTATCCACTGTCTTACTTTTCTCCTACCTACAGACATGCCTATATATCTTTCTGTAGTTAATTAAAAAACAAATATATACATTTTATATATGTACATAATATATATAATTTTATTGACTATTCTTGTACACCTTTCATTATTTTAAAAGGAACAATGGAATCACAATATTTGGGGTCAGGGTATTATATGTTTGGCTATAGCTAATTAGTACAATACAAGTTCAGAAGTCTATGCCACAGTTTGGGCACATATTGTCCATTAGAACATTTGGGGTATAAACATTTCTGGATTTGCACATTTCCTCTGTGTTCCTATGATTCTGCTTTGCTCATGGTTTACACCTTCTTTAATGAGGACACACCATGCTGGGCATTCTTATACCAACATTTCTTGTGTCTCACAATTGATACTAAAATTCTTCAGAAAGACCTTGAGAGACAACCATCTACTGCCTTATTTATCACCCACTTTTCTCAGCTAAAATCCAATAAATAGTTTTCTACCCTCGATACTGCAGTTTTTAGATCCTACTTATTTCTCACCATCTTGCAATCTGTATTTTTTTTAAATCTTCACCACTTAAATGAAACTTCTCTCACTAGTGTGTGTTGTTAAATCAAAAGAGCTACTCTCAGGACTCATCTTTCTTGATCTCTCAGAAGTGTTTGACATTGTTGATCATCTACTTTCAATTCTCTTTTCTCCCTTTGTTTTCATGGCACTGTTCCATCCTGGTTCTCTTCCTACCTGGATGTCTGATACTTTTTGGTCTCTTCTGATGGCTGATGGACCATGTCCTGTGTGTGTCTCTCTCTGTCTCTCTCTCTCTCTGTCTCTCGCTGTCTCTCTCTGTCTCTCTGTCTCTCTCTGGTCTCTGTCTCTGTCTCTGTCTCTCTCTCTATCTATCTATCTATATGACTGTACCAAAGGACTCTAATCTTTGACCTTCTCCTATCTCTCCAAACTCTTCATGAGTGATCTTCTTAGCTCCCATGAATTTAACAATCATCTCTACATAGACAATGCCCAAGTCAACATATCCAGCAACTCATCTCTAACTGCTTGTCCTATAATCCTATTCAGATTTCCCATAGATAGTTCAAATTCAAATTAGATCCTTGAAGTATTTTCAAAAGATAGAGATTTAGCAAGAAATATTTCAGGTGTTGGAATGGAGTAATCAAATACAAAGAAGTGTGAATGGTAAGCAGCTCAATAGGAAGATACCAGTTAGGAAATATTTGAATACTAGGTCAAGGAGTTTGAACTGTGTGAAGTTAGATAATAGGAAGCCAGTAAAATATTTTGAGCAAAGGAATGAGATCATCAGATCAATTCATAAAGATAGTTAATCTGATAAGGGGTGAAGAAAAAGTTGTCAGAGAAAAAAGACTAGAGGTAACAAACAACTAGGAAGCCTTTGCAGTTCTATAGATATGTAGTAATAATGCCCTATATGAAGATATTTACAGTAGGAATAAAGAAGGGGCATATGTGAGAGATACTATATAATCATTAGGGCTTGACTATTTGGACTGTTTGTAAAAGAGAAAACAAAAAAGAATCAAAGATGAAATGTAGGTACCAAGCATTAAATTGTGTTCTACTAACTGTATTTGAAATAGAGAAGTCAGATTTTGAAAGCTTTATTCTGAAGATACCAAGCTTGAGGTGACAATATGCCATTAGCTATAGTTTTGGGTCCACTTTTCCCAAACCATATCCAGAGTGGCTGGTCAGATCACCAAAAGGCTATTTTCCTCTCTGGATTTTAGGAGTACCTTTAGGGGACTGAGATGCATATGGATTTTCTAGCACTCCAGCCCCTACCAGTATCCTCTACCCTGTTTATCAGTTGATATCTATAGTTTATCAGATTTAATTCGTTTTTAGAAAGGTTTAGTCAGTAAAGTGGCATAGTAAGAAAATTTGGTACATTTCCTCCAAAAGTCAGTGACACATACATAGCCCCAAGAAAATGAATATTTAAAATTAATAGCAAGTTGCACATAATAGATTTGTAGTTTCATCTGTAATCATTTTTTTCTTATGCTGTGTTATGGAAATGCTTGTTTTATTCTATAAATTAAAAATAAAATAATTTTTTTAAATGAAAGCGAACCCAAGTTTTGAATGACAAATGGGTAACATAACTCCAGGTTGCTGGAATTCCCTTTCCCTCCCATAAAGTTTCTCTTAGGTTATAGTTTTCTACTAGGATAATCATAAAGCTTTGGGACTGACTTTCCTCAGCATGAGCTTCAGAACTGAGTTTCCTCAAACTTTCCTAGTTTGACCTTCACTCTCTATTCAGATATTGCTACCTGTCACTATTGTTCCTAGTATACTGAAGACAATAATAAATTCCAAATCTTCTGACCCTCCAAAGCTCACAAGTTCCTCCTCTGACCAAAGTGGTTTGGGGAGGCAAAGAAGACTTAAGTATTCTCCTCCTTTCTTAAAAAAGTCTTCTCACAGGCTTCTCTGGAAGTTTCCACAAATCTGTCAGATTTTTAAATACTTGGATGGAAAATTGGCTTTTATGTAAAAGTCAAAGGGTATGTTCAAGTTTTCTCAAATGATTTAAGTATACTCTATATGTAATATCACTCGAACTCATGCAATTGCATTTGAGAACTGCTAAGTTAATCAAGCATATTTGTATTTAGTCCAAGGTTTTTTTTTTAACAATTAAATTGAAATGACTAGATCTTGTACATACCTATGTCACATCTCTAGTTGACTGGATGGAGGTATTCTTAGGGCCTAGCATTTTTTCAGTTACTTTAAGAGGGGTGAGTCAAACTCCACCATTATACTTGTCCTATAAGCAGTATGAATCCATGGAGAGAATTAATAGATGAAGAGACAAATTTGACAGTCATTTATATTAAGCTCATAGATGAAGCTGTGAATTCCAAGGAAAGAAAAGAAGAGGAGAAGGGAGGGAAAAGGAGAGACAGGGAAAGGAGAGGAGAGACGGGGAAAGATAGAGGAGGGAAAGAGAAAGGAGAGGAGGAAAAATGAGAGTGGTAGAAGGGAATGGAAAAGAAGAGAGATTAGAGGAGGGAAGAGAAGGGGAGGAGAGGAAAAGGGACAGGAGGAGGAGGAAAGAAACAGCAAAGAGGAAAAGGAAAAGAAGAGAACAGGAGAGGTAGTGAATGTAGGAAGAGGACATCACATGAGTGAAAAGGCAGAAGCAGTGAAAGGACGGTAAAGGAAGGGGAGGGGAGGAAGGGAATTGAACAGAGGGGAGGAAGAAGAGGAGAAGAGAATAAGAGAGGAAAGAAGGAGAAGTGAAAGATGAGGAAAAAAGAGAATTCTGGACAATATGTATGCACCTTAAAGGGTTGATGTTTCCAAACATAGCCTTAATTACATTTTTTCTTCATTTTACCTTAACATCTTTTCACAATTAAACTCCTAGAAAAACTTCATCTCTAGGGTTACCAAGGATTACTTCATTGCTAAATCTGATTATCTTTTCCTATCTTTCTTCTTTACCCTTCTACAGCCTTTGACATTTTGCCCACTCCAAGTCCTACTTGATACAGTCTCTTCCCTTGCTTTCCATCTTTTTCCTGCTTCTCATCCTATCTGTCTTATCAGTCTTTCTCATTGCCCTTTGTAACATCATCATTAGCCAAGCTTGGTGGCACACACCAGTAATCCCTGGAACAGTGGAAGCTGAGGCAGATCTCTTAAGGTTGGGAGATGAAAGTTGTAACAGGCTAAGCCAATTGGTTGTCCACATTAAATCAGCATTAATATGGTGAGCCCACAGAAGCAGTAGGTTATGAGGAATGAAATGATCCAGGTTATAACATCCATGCTATAGTCACACAAAACAAATTCCCATATGTGCCTATAGAACCAATGTGGGATCAGGGCCATTATTTACCCTACATTTGCAGCCTGAATAGAATAGGAAGAAAGATGATTCAGAATTAATTTTCACTAAGATTTTAGCTGAACTCATGAAAACCAAGATCACTGAGAGAGAAGGAAGAGAAGATGACCCAGACAAATTCTAAGGTCTATCCTTAGTGAGAGGGGAGGACATAAGTAAAAACCAAGCAAAGTAGCTGGAAAAAGCTATCGTGGAGGAGGTAAGAGATCCAAAAGAGAGGTAAGTGAGACTAAAGAGTTAAATAAGATCCAGTAAGACCAGATGGTACACATGAAAAAGAAAACTTAAAAACTGCAAGTTTGTCCAAAAGAATGAATAGCAAGCTTACTTCCTAAACTCTTATGGAAGCCCTGGAAAAGAGTACATTTATAGTATCCAATTGGTAACAGCAACATATCTGCTATTCTTTGGAATCTACAACATAATTTCTGATCTGAAGAGAATTTTAATTTTATATACTGTTAATGGACAGTGTGGGCATGGATCCAGGGGGACAATGTGAAGTGTTATAGCTAATAAGCCATTTCCATCACACACAAGAAAATTTTCCTTTATAAAGATTACAAATGGCACATGGAAAGTAAAATCTTCTCCCTTCTCCCCAAACCTATAAAGTATTCATTTGCAAACATGATTTCTTTTATGGCAATACAAAGAATTAAAATTAGGGATCTAATGAGTTTTAACACCTCTGTGCCAATGGCTGTTTACTTTTGAGCATTAAGTTTTACTTTATAATGATTACATATTAGCATTGTAACTAGCTATGGAATTTTGGTATATTTACCTCATATTAAATGTGTCTTTTCAAGCAAACAAATATTTTATAACTACTATTCATGGCATTTATAATCAAATTAATGCAAGAGTAAACACAAAACAAGACATCATTACTGTGACAAATGTAAACTAATTGTAGAAAGTAATAACATCCATACTTAATATACTGTAATATTGTCATTAAGGGAACTTAAAGTAGAATTGAATATTTTGAGATCTTTAAATTCAATTGTTCTTTAGAAGACTGAAAAGTACTTAAATGGAATATGGTGTATAATACACCAGCCTGACTTGCCTAATCTCTTTGTGATGGCCCTGAAACATAATTTGGGAATGATTCTGTATATTTCACCACTATAATGACTATGGGCTCAAGCATGGCTCAGTCATAAAGAATTAAGCAAAGGAACTGATAAGATAGTGTTAGGGTTGGAGTATATTGAAGATCTTGATCAAATTATTCCATTTGGACTAAGGTAAGTTCCATTCCAACACCCTGGTATCTTAATCACAAAGGGAAATACCTTATTTGAGACAAATCAATCAAAAGCATTACTACATATGCAAACATCCTCAAGCAATATAGTTGTATTTGATGAGTAGTCAAATGAACTACAACAGGGTTTGGATTAGCTGAGAAAACTTGGTCATACCCTGATGCTATCTATAAAATAAAAGGATAGTTCAGAAATAGTTATTCTAAAGAATTGAATTCTAGCAAGCAGTCAATGAGGAGAGTTCAAAAAATGACACCAGCAGCAGCAGGAGATTGCTTTTGGGGAAGGAACATTTTGGATTCAGCCTTGGCTTCCTTCTCTAATCCACTTTTTCTCTTGGCCTAAGGAGGGTTTTGTAAGCATCAAAGTGTCCAGAGGATTTTAGATGCTCCACCTTCCCATCTGTGTCTTAGCATCATCATCTGGGAATGTAGCTGTTATCCCAGTGCTTTCTCCATGTACTAAGCTACCTCCCTATTTTTTGAAGAAAAGGTACCATCAAGAAAAATAACAAATATTTTAAAATGTAGTTGTTTCTTTTTTAAAAAGACAACTGGGGGCAGCTAGGTGGTGCAGTGGATAAAGCACCAGCCCTGGATTCAGGAGGACCTGAGTTCAAATCTGGCCTCAGACTTGTAATACTTACTAGCTGTGTGACCCTGGGCAAGTCACATTACCCCAATTGCCTCACCAAAAAAAAAAAAAAAAAAGACAACTGGAAAATATTAGCTAACCCATGTGGCTACTTTTTTCATTCCTAGGAAGTTTTTACAAGAATGATCTATGTACCAATCCAGGATCTCATTAGTGCATACATGCAAAAAGAATGGGAAGGCCTCCATAGATAATTTTCTGCAAGATACCTCTTCAGTTATAGGACCCACAGAGAAGTGTAAAAAATATATAAAACCACACTGTTCATGTTGCAAATAGTTAAAAATAGGGAACAAAACAGTACAAAATTCAGCCTTGATGTTTCTCCATTGTCAAGCTGTCAAGTTGCATTTCAGTTACACATGATTCAGTGACAGCTGTGACCTGGGACATAACTTTGTTCAATAATCTTTGGGTGTTATCATAAAGTAAAGTCACATGTGTGGCCAACTGTGTCAAATAATATAATAGGTAATACATACATATTTAAACATACATATAGGTATACATATATATCTGTACATATACATATTTTTTCAACCTATGATTTCACTGGAAACCTCTAGTGATGGAACTTTTTTGACTGATATAGATAGGTGGCTGCTCTGCAAGTTACAAGTCTAGATATGCATATAACTGGTATCAGATGGACCCCGGTCCATGACACAATGGACCCAACCCAGAGTTTCCCCTCTGAACATTAATATCTAGCTATTCCCTCAAAAAGGTCCCTCAACTCCTTTACAAGCATTCAAAATGGGGCAGCAAGGTGGCGCAGTGGATAGAGCACCGGCCCTGGATTCAGGAGGACCTGGGTTTGCGTCCAGCCTCAGACACTTGATGCTTACTGACTGTGTGGCCCTGAGCAAGTCACTTAGCCCCAATTGCCCTACCAAACAAAAGAAAACAAAACAAGCATTCAAAATAATATGATATTCTGATCCAATATCATATGTTTAGCCAGTTAATTAGAGCAAAAGAGAGAGAATAAGCAACCTCAGAGTACAAATTGATAGGTAAAATATCAGTACAGAGCTTAATTGGAGAGGAGAACATTGTGTGATAATAACATATGAATTGGACTTCTCATTTATAACCTGTTTCACCCAAAGGAAAACTGACTATTCCTTTCATCCTACAGTCCTTGACTAAAACAAGAGCCTTTCTGAAGGAGTCATAGGTACAATGTGTCCAAATTGTGTAGACACCACCTACCCTGGATATTGTTTCTCCCAACAATTTTAGCTCATTACTTTTTCATCTTGGTCTCATTACAACTTTCACATTCCTGAATCTGACATCTAAATTTATGAATTTATGCTTAAGGTTTGTGTAAACATAACACTCAGAGAGCTCAATAGAGCCCATCTTCTCAGTACCTCTCTCAAAGCCAGCAGTTACATTATTTCAAATAGGCAAAACAGGCAGAAGTCTTCAAAATAAGTTTCTGAAATTATTAGAATAATGAGCAAACCAAAGAATTCCACCATAATGAAAAATCCCGTGAATGAAAAGGAGTGAAATTTTAAAATGAATGCCACATAAAATATATAGTGAAGAAAACATCAATTGTAGCTCCAGAAGTAAATCAGGAATTCTTTATAATATAAAAAAATGGATCAATAACAAAGGAATTTTAAGGAACTTAATTTATCAAAAAAATTGAAATAAACACACAAGAAAAAATAGAAATAAATGGGTAAAGCTAAGGAATCTGAGGACAAGATGATTATGTAAAACTTAGAAGTTTAGAAAACTGCATTGAAAATATACCAGCAGGGGGCAGCTAGGTGGCACAATGGATAGAGCACTGGCCCTGGATTCAGGAGTACCTGAGTTCAAATCTGGCTTCAGATACTTGACACTTACTAGCTGTGTGACCCTAGGCAAGTCACTTAACCCTCATTGCCCCGCAAAAAAAACAAAACAAAACAAAAAAGAAAAAGAAAATATACCAGCATCGGGGGCAGCTAGGTGGCATACTGGATAGAGCACTGACCCTGGATTCAGAAGGACCTGAGTTCAAATCGGGCTTCAGACATTTGACACTTAGTTAGCTGTGTAACCCTGGACAAGTCACTTAACCCCAATTGCGTCACCAAAAAAAAGAAAAGAAAATATACCAGCATCAAAAGAAGATTTACACAGTATTATACTAGAGTACAGTAGAAACAGATAAAACAGAAAAACAAACAAGAGCAATAGATAACCCAAAATTTAAATTATTTTAGAAAAATGCATTAAAAAGTGAGAGATCTAAAGAGAAGATAAAGGAAAGGAGATGTGAAAATTATTAGTGTGAAAAAAAATTTTCTTATCTGTCTCCTATGGAAAAACAGAGTGAGAGAAACTCAAGGAACAAATCAGAAATGAGTTATTTTAAGATCCATCTCCTACAGAATAAGAACCTCACAGAACAGTTCAGAGAACAGTTAGAAAAACATAGCACCAATTTATTTGTCCCAAGAGTAAGCAGGCATGCACATGTGGAGACTCCTTCCAAAGAAAGAGTTCAAAGACTCCCTTTTTAGTAAAGGTAGATCAACTTTTTCTGCAAACTGGTTACAAGACTTTAGTTTGGGTCTCTATTGGTAAATCAATAAGATTCAGATTGATTAACTTTCAGTTTTCCTACCTGATTAGAACAGGGTATTATCAGTTCTATTAGCATGATACAAATCAGTCTGACAGTTCAACTTAAAAGCAAACACTATAACTAGGTGGCACAGTGAACAGAGCACCAGCCCTGGAGTCAGGAGGACCTGAGTTCAAATCCAACCTCAGACACCTGACACTATGTGACCCTGGGCAAGTCACTTAGCCCCAATTGCCTCACCAAAAAAAAAAAAAAAGTACATGGAATACAAATCAGTTTGATAGTTCAAATTAAAAGCAAACAATATAACAAGCGTATATGGACTACAACTCAGTTTGATAGTTCAAACTTGAAAACAAACAATATGACAAGAGTGTATAATTCAAAATGGGTTATCAAGAATAAGGATACCCAGAAGTTTTTACAAGAATGGCTCTAGCAGATGAAGGTGTTCATTAGAGAGCCATAAAATCTACCAATTATCCTGGGGAAAGAAGTTAGCAGATATAGGCTTATCTTCTAGCTATAAATTCCTAGACATTTGGAGAAATAAATAATATGTAACACACCACATAACTCTGAGATTTCTTTGGCACTAACTTTTATATTATCTGGGTTTAGTTGGAGTTAAATTGGAGGGCATTGTGATTTTATTAATCCAAAGTTTCATAAAATTGTTTTAGAAAATAAGGCAGCTCCATCAAATCTAGGTGGTTTATATATTCATCATAACATTAGGCTTCAGAAAACTATGAAGAAAAAAGAGGCTAAGACTATATTTTTAAAAAATGTGAAAACTGGGGGCAGCTAGGTGGCGCAGTGGATAAAGCACTGGCCCTGGATTCAGGAGGACCTGAGTTCAAATCCAACCTCAGACAATTGACACTAGCTGTGTGACCCTGGGCAAGTCACTTAACCCCAATTGCCTCACCAAAAAAAAAAAAGTGAAAACTTCCCGGGCGTATTGAAAACAAGTAATAAATTTCAGATACAATTCACTGGATTACCAAGAAGGAAAAATACAAAATTTAACTCTGAGCATTAACCAAATATCTACCATCTGCAAGGCATTGTGCTAATAACTAGGGAATAAATGGGAAAATTGAGAACATTCCTGTTCTTATACAGCTTATTATGTACTAAGGCAGAACAACATATATACAGAGTCCAGTCAACAAGCATTTATTAAGCAATTATTATGTGCCGGACACTGGGTACACAAATACAAATAGAAATACAGGCCCTACTTTCAAGGAGTTTATATGTAAATGGAGAAAGTAATACATAAAAGGATCTTAAAAGGTAGGCAAGGGATAAGGGAAGGGGATGTACCCACTAGGGGGCATGGTTGTTGTTGTTGTTGTTATTGGTTTTCCTTTCTTTTCCAAGAGGACTATGACATTGGGGAGGTGATATCATGGCCTGCAATGAATGGGATTTAAGTGAGGAAGGACTGTTCAAGGTCACCAAACTCACTCTCTCCTCCAGATTCATCTGGGTCCAGTGGCAAAATATACATCAGGATGACTGGCTAGAACCCTGATATAGTGGGAGACTTTGGCCTTTATAAACTAAGGCCTTCCACAGTTTTCAGTTTGCCTGAGACAACACCCATTCAGTGATTAAAATCGCTTAAGAAAAGAGGCAAAAAAAAGTCCTCTTTTATCTAGTCAAAAAGAAAATAAATAAATATAGACAAAGTCCGAAGAGTAAGGGGCATAGCCTGAAAAAGAATGAAGACATGGCTTGTTTGAGCTGTTCCTTACAATGTAGGTTTGGAAAGAAACCATCTGATCAAAGAAAGACATGACAGGGTTAAAAAATACTTCCAGTTTCAGAAGGAAGTATAGAGGTGAAATAAACATCGATGGTGAAGAATTTTCTGTGACATGCAAGATGGAGAAACTGTGGAGTCTGGAATGAAGCCTGAAAAGGAATGATGATAAGATAATTGGAGGAAAGGAGATGATAAAGTAACAATAAATGGCATCAGGAAAAACTTCCTTCAAAGAAAGAGCAAAGGAGGAGAAATGTTGTATAACCTGGGTGCCTATGGGGCACCAAAAACCCAACACTTTTGATGAAGCCTATGCATTGGGTTGGATTTCTTCATATTGTGCTCCCCCAAAAAAGAGGGGTTGTATGTGTGCAAACATGTTGTTTTTTCCTCATCCTGGGAAAGATTGGGAATCTGACATTGGTTTGATCTCTGGAAATTATAGTCTAAGACAAACATTATTTTCTTCTCACTTTGGGAGAGGAATTCATATGGAAGAGTTGTGCTCACAAACTGGGTTGAGAAACACAGGGCCAAAGCATGAATGTTAAGTAGGGTCAGCCCTCCTTCACTTAAATCCAATTCAGTGCAAGTCATGACATCACCCTGATATCATGGTCTTATTTAGGAACATAGGACAAATAACAATATTAAGTACAATAAAACTTTTGTTTTGAAGAGAGGTTAATGAAGGGGTATTCTGGTGGAGAGAGAACAAAAAAGTGAAGGGGGGGAGTAGAGTGTGTGCATTTCAAATGATAACAAAGACCATGCTATTCAGGGTAACTGGTAAAGAGGTTAGGTACCTTGGCCGGTTCAAAACCTGCAGAAAGGTTTGGTTTTATTGCTTCTTGTGGGAAGTCTGAGACAACTGGAGAATTCTCCCCTCATTTCTGTCTCAACTTTCACCTGTAGATGACATATTTATTCAATTTATTCTTTACATCTACTTATAACTCCTTTCTTTGCATTCTTAAAAAATATTTTTCCTTGATATAAAATTATGATCATGACTTCTTTGTGAGTCATTTTTGTTAATTAAAGGGGGCTGCATTGAAGGAATCAAGTGACTAGAAAGTAATACAACAAACTAGTAGAACAGCAGTATATCTCTCTGCATAAAATATTAGAATTTCCCTAACTGGGGGCTCTGAGAAAATTAGATAGAATCTCATTGGTGTTTAATTCATAATGTTTAATAAACTCCCTAAAAGACAGTATGAAATTCAACTTTTTTTTTTTTTGCTTTTGTCCTGGCTAAAACAAATTATAATGTTATTATTGATGAGCAGTACAGATTTAGTCTTGTCAGGTCATGAGACCTAACTCACTACTTTTTCCACTCCCTTGTATGCTGCAGGAGTCGAGTCCAATTATGATAATTAGGGAATCAGAATCAAAGAGTGGGAAGAGAAAAAGGTGTGTCCAGACCTGACCATTAATACCCACATTCCTAAGCAGACACCAGAAAGGCAAATAACTTATGGGTTTTTCTTATACAACCAAATTCCCCCAGACAGCTCCATCTGGTGGCTATAGTTGAATATAGAAAAACAAATTCAAATCTTATGGAACTTGTCTATAACAAAAAGGAAGGCAGAAAAATCTAGAATATGTGATAAGAAATATCCACTATTCATTCACTAAGTATCTATTAAATGTTTATTATGGCCCAGGTAATGTGCTAAGTGCTGGTATGTAATAGAAAAGAAAAACAAAAATAAAAAATAGTCCCTTACACCAGAGTGTATTCTAATAAAGGACTAAGTTTCCCAGAAAAGTTAAGGATTTTTTTAAGAAAACAAAAGATGGGCATTTCAGTGGCAGGGGGTAGGGGAAAAAGGGGTGCAGAGTCAAGATGGCAGAGGAAAGGCAGTGACTTGCCTGAGATCTCCCCAAGAGTCCTCCAAATACCTTCAAATAATGCCATAAGTCAATTCCTGGAGCAGCAGAACCCAGAAAAGGACAGGGTGAAATCATTTTCCAGCCAGAGACAACTTAGAAGGTTGGTAGGAAAGGCCTGTTGTACCAGGGTGAGAGTGGAGTGTATTCCAGCGCAGACCACACCAAAGTAGATTGAACCCCAGTGCAGATCCAGCCTCTGTGAACCAGGAGCAGGGCTCAGGAGCCCCTGAATCAATGGTAGAACTCAGCCCATGGACAGTAAGGGGGTCAAAAAGCTGGCCTGAAGGAGATTACAGGGGTCTCTTTGCAGCACTGAGGCAGGACTCTTTGTTATATACCCACAATCCAATTTGAGGTCACAGTCTTGGGTAGAAGTTCCAGGCAGGGGAGGAACACAAGCACACAAAAGCTTGCAGTCACAGTGGAGCAGTTCTTTTTTCATAGCTCCAGGGCAGAAAATCAGGCCTATGGTTGCTTGCAGAACAGAGCATAGGCCAGGAGAGTGGTGAACATACCTCTCCTTAAATCATACCACCTTGGAAGAACTAAGGACTTACAAATTTCTAGAAGTATCTTGGAGAATAGCTGCTCAAACCCCCTGAAGCTTGGAACAGTGTACCCTCCACCCTGGAAGGGTGCCCTACATTAACAAAGAGTTAAAAGTCAAGAAATAGGCTGGGGAAATGAGCAAACAGAAAAAAATGCTGACACTAGAAAGTCTCTATGGTGACAAGGAAGATCAAAATACACCCTCAGAAGAAAATAACTAAGTCAAAGCTCCTACATCCAAAGTTTCCAAGAAAAACATGAATTGGTCTCAGACCATAGAAGCACTCAAAAAGAAGTTTGAAAATAAACAAAGGTAGAGGAAAAAAAATAGAAAGAGAAATGAGAGTGATCCAAGAAAATCATGAAGAAGAAAAAGTCAATAGCTAAAGGAGAGGCAAAAAAATACTGAAGAAAATAACATCTTAAAGAACAGACTGGGCCAAATGGTAAAAGAGATACAAAAAGCCAGTGAGGAAAAGAATGCCTTGAAAAGCCAAATTGACCAATTGGAAAAGGAGGTACAAAAGTTCTCT
Source organism: Dromiciops gliroides (assembly GCF_019393635.1). Lineage (NCBI taxonomy): Eukaryota > Metazoa > Chordata > Mammalia > Microbiotheria > Microbiotheriidae > Dromiciops > Dromiciops gliroides. The sequence goes on from NC_057861.1 coordinate 248,105,642, forward strand.
GAAAAAAAAATAGTTGCTTCAAAATTAGGATTGACCAAATGGAAGTGAGAAATCAAGAAACAATAAAACAAAACCAAAAGAGTGAAAAAACAGAAGGCAATGTGAAATATCTCATTGTAAAAACAACTGACTTAGAAAATAGATCCAGGAGATATAATCGTGATAAAAAAAAAAGAGCCTAGACATTATCTTCCAATAAATTGTCAGGGAAAATTGCCCTGATACTCTAGAACCAGAAGGTAAAATAGAAATTGAAAGAATCCACCAATCACCTTCTGAAAGAGATCTGAAAATGAAAACTTCAAGGAATATTATAGCCAAATTCCAGAGCTCTCAGGTCAAGGAGAAAATATTGCAAGCAGCCAGAAAGAAACAATTCAAGTATTGTGGAGCCACAGTTAAGATAACACAAGATCTAGCACGTTCTACATTAAAAGATTTGAGGGGCAGCTAGGTGGTGCAGTGAATAAAGCACCAGCCCTAGATTCAGGAGTACCTGAGTTCAAATCCGGCCTCAGACACTTGACATTTACTAGCTGTGTGGCCCTGGGCAAGTCACTTAACCCCTATGATAAAATAATGGGATTTAGCAGATACTCAAAGGCCCACCTGGAAATTAATCTAAACTGATTGAATTAAGTGAGGGTGATTGACTACTGATTAACCTACTTCAAGTTAACTAGATTGTAAGCATACCTGGCTAGTCCTTAAGAAGGTATTGTTCCCAGAAGCTAATGACTTTGAACTTAATTCTAGTGGATTTGGATGACGCTAACCAATCCAGCTTGAAGCAGTGTGTAAGGACTTCCCATGCTCTGGACCTATAAAAAGCTTCCACAATCAGTTTGCTGGGGAGTTCATGATTGAAGCAGGCTCATGGCTGAGGACTTGAGGAAGAATCCAACCAGGCTGGAACTCTAGGCTAAATAGGCCTTTTCTTAACTTTCTGAACTTCATGGGAATACCTGTATGCTTTAATAAATGTTTAATGCCCAAAGACTGGTGCTAAAGCTTCTAATTTAATTCCAGCAAACCAGAGGAAACCAACACACTTGGGAGGGACCTTTTCAAGTATTATTGACAATCAGATGTCATAATAAACACAGTATTAGATTTGGCCTTGACATCTGCTACCAATTATATTAGATCCTATAATTATGCAGGAGACAAAATATATAGAAAGAATCAATTTACATTTAAACATCATACCCCCATCACCCCGCAAAAAAAATTTATATATATATATATATATATATATATATATATATATTTGAGAGCTTGGAATATGATATTCCAGGGGGCAAAGGAACTGGGATTAGAACCAAGAATCACCTACCCAGCAAAACTGAGTATTATCCTACAGGGGAAAAAATGGGAATTCAATGAGAAGACTTTCAGGCCTTCTTGATGAAAAAACCTGAACCAAATAGAAAATTTGACTTTCAAATACAATACCCTAGAGAAGCATAAAAAAGGTAAACAGGAACAGGAAATCATAAGGGATAGTAAAAGGTTAAAATGTTTACATTCCTACATGGGAAGATGATACTTATAACTCATAAGAACTTTTTAATTATTAGGGGAGCTGAATGGAGTATATTTAGACAGAGGGTACAGGTGTGAGTTGAATATGAAAGAATGATATCTTTTTTAAAAAATGAAATAAAGGGGTTAGAGTAATGCATTGGGAGAAAGTGAAAGGGAGAGGTGGAATGCAGTAAAGTATTTTACATAAAAGAAACAAGAAAAAGCTTATCCAGTAGAGGGGAAGATGGGGGAGGTGCTTGGAAGTGAACGAACCTTACTCTCATCAGAATTGGCTCAAATAAGGAATAATATACACATTCAACTGGTTATAGTAATCTATCTTACCCTGCAGGAAAGTAGGAGGGGAAGGGAATAAGGGGGGGGGGGGCCAGTGATAAAACAGAGGGTAGATTGGGAGAGAGGGCTTTCAGAAGCAAAACACTTTTGAGGAGGGACAGGGTGAAAGAAGATAGAAAACAGTAAATGTCATGGGGATGGAATAGGATGGAGGGAAATACAGTTAGTAATAGTAACTGTGAAAAAAAATTGAAGCATTTGTCTGACAGGCCTCATTTCTCAAATACATAGAGAACTGAGTCAAATTTATTAAAATAAGCCATTCCCCAGTTGATGGATGATCAAAAGATATGAAGTTTTCAAATGAAATAATCAAAGCTACTTATAGCCATATGTAAAAAATAATGCTCTAACTCACTATTGATTGGAGAGATGCAGGTCAAAACAATTCTGTGGTACTACCTCATATCTATTGGATTGGATAATAGGAAAGCATAGGAAAATGCCAAATGTTGTAGGGGATAAGGAGAAAAAGAGACATTGATGCACTATTGGTAAAGTTGTAAACAGATTCAAACATTCTGTGAGCATTTTGGAGCTATGGCCAAAAGGCTATAAAACCATGTATACTCTCTGACCTGGTGATACCACTACTAGGTTGGTATCCAAAAAGAGATTAAAAAAAAAAAGTTGAATTCAAAATTGAGGAGATAGGGCAGCTAGGTGGTGCAGTGGATAGAGCACCGGCCCTAGATTCAGGAGGACCTGAGTTCAAATCTGGCCTCAGACACTTGACACTTACTAGCTGTGTGACCCTGGGCAAGTCACTTAACCCTCATTGCCCCAAGCAAAAAAAAAGAAAAAGAAAAAGAGCAAAATTGAGGAGATGCCCATCCACTGGGGGAATGGCTGAACAAATCATGGGATGAGATCATGATGGAACACTATAGTGCCATAACAAATGATGAACAGGATGCTATCAGAAAATCCTAGAAAGACTTACATGAGCTATTACAAAGTGAAATGTAGTATATACAAAGTAACAGTAATATTGGAAGATGATCAGCTGTGAATGATTTAACTACTTTCAGCAAGACAATGATCCAAGACAATTCTGAAGGAGTTATGAGAAATGTGATACAGATCTAGAGAAAGAACTGATGGTGTCTAAATACAGATTGAAGCATAATTTTTAGTTCCTTTTTCTTGTTTTTTTTTGTCTGTTTTCTTTCACAACCTAACGTGGAAGTGTTTTATATAACTACACATGTATAATTTTTAAAAAGGTGGGCATTTCAAAATCAAGGTGACTGAGCAATTCCTATAGAAGAAAAGTAACCTGAAAACAGATTTTAGTTTTTAAAAGGAAGGGGCAATGAACAAAACATAATTGAATGGCATATAGGCTAAAAAGAAAAAAAAGGTAGAATTCCTAAAATAGACCTGATTCATCAAGTTAAATATTTTAAATAACAGATACTTTATAACTCTAAATAGATATTAACAAAGCAATCACCATTTGAGCATACAAAAAAGCAATAATAGCTAAGTTAACCAATAAATTATACAGTTGAACAATGGAGAGAGATTAAGGAATAAATGAAATAAAGGATAAAAATAGAAAAAATGTCAGGAGAATAAGGAGACAAAGAGCAGTGTTAAATGAAATTCTGATGTCAAAAAGCAGAAATATTTTTTACAAAATTTGTAGAATAGACTATAGGAACCTTACTCTGGAAATTTGGCTTAAGTTACAAAATAACAAACAGCTTAACAAAGAAGGGGAGTAAAAAAGTGAATGAAACAAATATAGCCAGAGATTCCAAGGAAGGGAATTTAAAGATTATTTAGGTCAAACTGCACCTAAACAGATTTTTTTTTCTATAATATCCCCAACAAGTTGCTCTCCAGTTTCTACTTGAAGAATTGTAAAAACTGTTGTCTTCCAGTGCAGCCCAGTTCACTTTGGGGTAACTTTTTTTAAAACAATACTTGTTTAATTTTTTTCTGTGCTTTAAGCCTAAATATGCCTCTCCATAATTTCTACCAAGTAATCTGCATTCCTTCATTTCAGGCCAAGCAGAATAGGTCTTATCTCTCTTCCAGCAAGTAGTCCTTTAAGTTATCCATTCTCAGCTCCTTTCAATTATCCCAGTATTGCACATTCTCCAATCTCCTCATTTTTTAGTCACCTTGTCTGAGTATACTCCAGTTTCTTACTATCCTTCCTAAATTATGGACTCTCAAACTGAATCTTATACTTTACCCATGGTCTGACAGCATGAAGTACAGAGAGAATATCATATTTTTCATTCTGGATACAAAGTCTCTATTAGCCCAGTCTCCAATTGTATTTGTTGTTTTGGCTACCATGTCACATTCTTTAATGACATTAACCTCATGGTCCATATAATATTATTGGTATGAGGATTCCAGACAAGGAAAGATGCTCTAAAAATGTTGATCTATAACTATTCTGCAAGCCATAGTCTAAGAAAGTTGTGTAAAACTGAGAGGTTTAATCTGTCAGGGGTAGGACTTAAAACTCTGGTCTTACTGATTCCATAGACATTAAAAACCTTCAATTTTTTTCACAAATGCTATTACCTAGTCATTAACCCCAACACCATTACTTGTACTTGCACAATTCAATTTCTGAAACTGTGTAGAACTTTGCATTTAGTCTATTAAATATCTTCTTATCAAATTGAGCCAATCATTTTCGCCTTCTAGGGTATTTTGAGATCCTGATTCTGTCCTGCTATACTTGGGTTATCTTTCTCAATTCTGTGGTATTGTTAAGAATGTCACCCATACCTTAATTAAAGTCATACTTGGCACAGTACACGGCACACAGTAAGTGTTTAATAATGTTTATTGAGTGATATATCAATAAGAATGTAAAGATGCACAAGGCCTGGGGCAAACTATGTTTCATACTGTCATTTTTTACATGAATCCATTAATCACTACTCTTTGGGATCACTCATTCAACTAGTTACTTGGACCCATACAATGGTTTAGATCATTTCTTTCCAAAGTTGAATAAGCAAGATGATCCAAAATATTACATGGGGTGGAGGGGAATGTTAAAATTACTATTTAGATTGCCTTTTATATCTTAAAATATAAAAAATAAACCTTACTAATATTTATTTGAATTGACACTGGCACCCTCATTCACTCTGTATGTTAGGTGGTCAGAAGTCATGCCCACTACGTGAAGTATCCCAAGGGAAGAGTGAGCGATTCACAACCCTGAGAAAGTTCATAGTAGTGCACTCATTCATTCATTTGCTTTCAGTCTATTGAAATGTAGTGTGGGGGCAGCTAGGTGGCGCAGTGGATAAAGCACTGGCCCTGGATTCAGGAGTTCCTGAGTTCAAATCCAGCCTCGGACACTTGACACTTACTAGCTGTGTGACCCTGGGCAAGTCACTTAACCCCCATTGCCCAGCAAAATAAATAAATAAATAAAAGAAATGTAGTGTGGTTAAATATTCTCAGTTAAGTAAATTTGTATATTATGTGACCCAGTTTTATCTAAACTAACTGCCACACAAGGTACAAATAGTTTTTAAAAGATTCATATAAAGAAACAGGTCCTACTAGAAAATACTACTATTATGTGTGCAAAAAATAACAAAAAAATGGCAGCCCCTACTCCTACACAAGCTGTTCATCCATCACATTCTAATCTTTAAAACAATAATATTCTAAGCAGTTTGACAAGAAGTTTCCCCCCCACTCTTTGATATTTCAAGATTATTTAAAATATGGAATTATATTTATCATTAAAATTAAACTTTGTCCTAAGTCTATATTATAACTTAAACTATTAAATAAAAAAATATGACGATCTCACACTTAGCAACTTGTACCTCAGAATTCCTTATACTTTCCTTGTACTTACATTCTAATTGGCTGGTTAACCATATGATATATTTATGACCCAGTACAGCAGTTGTGCTAGAGAGAATTGAATGATGAACTTTCAATTCTTTTATGCCCACTTTCTCCTCATACCTTGCAATCTGCCTTCAGCCTCAACTGCTCTCTGAGTTCAAAGAAACCACACTCATGTTGTATTCTAACTGGCATCCAGTATGGTAGCTATTCTTTGTATCATCAACAAATTTAATGGACATCCCATGTATGAGTTTATGGGAACTGTTGATGAAAATGTTAAGCATCCGGGGACACTCCCCTAAATCTTTCCAAATTAACATCAAGCCATTAATGACTATTCTTTGATTTGGGCCATTCAACTAGTTCCCACCAGCAGTGGATAGACTTGTGGGCCTGGAGTCAGGAATACTTGAGTTTAAATCAGACCCTTACTGCATTACACTTGGCAAGTCACAACTTCTATTTATCTCATTATCCTCACCTGAAAATGAGGATAATAATAGCATCTGTGTTATATTATGCTATATGAATACTTGTTTCTTGACCCTTCCCCAACCATATTCACCTAAATAGAGGATGGTCTAACCCATCTCTCTCCATCAAATCAGGAAGAGTAGCATCAAATATTGTGTGAAAATATAGGTGAACTCTAGCTAAAGGATTTATTTTTTTCTATTCCAGCAATTTCATCAGCATAGGGCACCCCTCCAAAACAATAATTATTTATTATTGCTATTATAGCTATTTGTTTATATGTGTCAGTAATTAATATATTGCTTTAAATAAAAAGGTGCTTAACCAATGTTCATTGAATTGTATGGCATAACCTTTGACTTCCAGTTTATATTTTATTGGCAAAGATAGATTGGGCCTCCATATAATTAGGAAAGAAAACTTTGATTGTTAAGTGTTGTCTGATAGGCACAACAACAAGAACTATTGGAGTTCCACAAAATACATTCACAACTGGAAATAGGGTTATTTATCACAGACTGAAAAGTGGAACATTTGAAGGCAGCTATATGGTGCAGTGGATAAAGCACAGGCCCTGGATTCAGGAAGACCTGAGTTCAAATCCAGCAAATTGATAATTTGCCCAGGGTCACACAGCTAGTAAGTGTCAAGTGTGCAAGGTCCGATTTGAACTCAGGTCCTCCTGAATCCAAGGCCGGTGCTTTATCCATTGTGCCATCTAGCTGCCCCCAACATGGTGATATTTCAAAATATCTGAATTACTTATTGAATTTTTACCTTTCAGGAATTTTTAAAAATCATTTTATAGGCATAACTTAAATCTAAATGTTTGAATCTTTCTAAACTGATCTTTAAAGAGATACTGGAATGACACACTCAACTTTCTGGGGTAGGTTATTCACCTGTTTTGATTAATGAATTTTCTGCTCGACCCTTATAGATGTTATCATGATATTGAATTATTGTGAATATATTATATTACAAAGTTCAATATAGGCTGGTTTTTTGAGAGTCATGTGTTTTCCAACTGCTTTGTATAGACATTAGATAAATGCTCATTGATTAATTGATTATATAATCAATATCAAAATATTCATCTCTATTCTTTCTTGTTTTACTAGATCAGTTCCACAGTTATTTGAGCATAATACTTATTTAATAAATGATAAATAGGGGGCAGCTAGGTGGCGCCGTGGATTAAACACTGGCCCTGGATTCAGGAGGACCTGAGTTCAAATCAAGCCTCAGACACTTGACATTTACTAGCTGTGTGGCCCTGGGCAAGTCACTCAACACTCATTGTCCTTCCCCCCAAAAAGATGTGTCAAAAAAAAATCTAAAAATAAATAAATAAATGATGAATGGATAGAAATCGTACTATTATTCAATTTGAAGACAACAATTTGGTCAAGGTTCTCAGTAATACACATTTATCAGATAACTGCTATGTTCTAGACACTATGATGAGCATGGGGATACAATGAAAGGTAAAAGATAGTCCCTGTCTCAAAGAATTAACATTCTAATGAGAGAAGACAACACACAAAAGGAAAATGAAAGGGGAGCAGGGATAGTGAGAAGGTATCCAGTATAGGGATGTGATGAAGAAGTCTAGAAGGGTGCTGCTAGGTGGAAAATGAAAAGATACCTGGGGGGCAGCTAGGTGGCGCAGTGGATAAAGCACCGACCCTGGATTCAGGAGGACCTGAGTTCAAATCAAGCCTCAGACACTTGACACTTACTAGCTGTGTGACCCTGGGCAAGTCACTTAACCCCCATTGCCCCACAAAAAAAAAAGAAAAAAAGAAAGAAAAGATACCTGGCTTGGTACCCTCCTTAAATGGAGGTTCTAGGAGGATTTTTCTATCTTCTAATCAGAGAAAGGGGTCTCAGGGACAAAGGGTAGTAATGAAATATGAGTTCTAGAGCTGAAGTGATCTTTGAGGAAAAAGACATTCTTGGGACATGAGGTAGAAGTCCAGAGGAGTGCAGCCGGTTGGGAAATGATTGTTGGCCATGTTTGAAGTATCACTACAAAAGGATGCTAAAGCCTGGCTGCTGCTACCCTGTTCACTGGGAAATTTGTATCTGGGGAAAAGTGTTTTTAATGTCAATATTATGAGAAGGGAGTTAAGACATAATACAGGAACTGTTTTGAACCTTTATTTCCCATGTTTATCAAAGTAATACACATTTATAGAGTATCTACCAAGTGCCAGTCATTTTGGTAGGACCTGTTTCCATACTGTTACAGCTGCCTCCAGACAACCAGACTGCTCTTGGGTATAATGTCATAAAGTGCCAAAGGAATGATAGTTTTGACTACTCCCCTATATTTTTCATTAATATGCATGCTTATGTCAGAATAATTGGTTCTATGTTATGTAGCAAGCATCAGCATGCACTCACTTGCCATCCATCCACTGGAGGCTGATCAGATACTACATCTACAGTAAGGATCATCTTAATGGTGACGAGGACAGAGGTATTGCTCCAAAACTATCATAAAAGGACCAGTCAATGCAAGGGTCAGAGCCAAGGAAGCAGTGGTCTTTTTTTTTTTTAGAAAATCAAAAAGCTTGTGGTTAGGGTTTGATAGGATACTATGCTGTGTTCCAGAGGCGATGGGGGTCCATTTTTTTTTTCCATGTTCTTTGTGAAGCCATCACATGAAGCAGCTGCAGCTCCAAGCAGCCGTTTGACTGGCAAATTGATTTGATTGATTCAAATTTGATTACATACTAGAAACACATTTAGTTCAAGTTAAGCACATTAACACATATCAGCCAAAATAAAATCCCAATTGCTTCTTTGTTACTCATTAATGAAACTTAATGACTCCGACAAAACATTAATGAAGAAAAAATATTGGCTTGCATAATTCATTTGGAAAAATTAATTAATTGTTGTATTAAGGGCAGCCTGTTCCACAAAGTAATTACTGAAGCTTTGATGGAGAATTGCTTTATGTTATTTATTTAGCAAGCTGTTGTTTCCCTCTTTAGTTTCATATTGATTTGTTATGCATATCATATGGTTTTCTCCTAGAGAGGGAAATGAAGTACAGTTGGAATGATGATTGCAACTTTACGGTTACATTTGATAAGGAGACTGCCTTTTAATATGTTTATTAAATTCAATACCTATTACAGATAAGAAGTCTTGTGTAGCCTTTGATATTCTCCTAAGCCTATTGAGTCTTCAGGAAATTTTATGAATTTTAGAAGGTCACAAAACCTAATTGGGGGTGGAACATTAAGATGGTTGAACATAGCAATGCCTGACAAACAATTACATTTTCATTTGGTTCAAGAAATAATTAAGAAGTATGAATAGACTGTAGCTTGTAAATATTATTTCTCTACCTCCATTTAAGGATAGCACTAAGTTTTGGAAGTGACATTTAAATCTTAAGAGCCTTAAATTATAAATTAGATGCTGTGAAAAAGAAACGCAAAATATCTGAAGTTATTGTTAAAGGGTATGTGGACATTTTATGACCTTAAGAGAGGAGTGAAATAAAAAAGAAAGTGTATGGCTGATTCAAGAATTGGAAATCTTAATTCTGACTCAGCTAAAGGTTGGCCACACAACATCAAACAACTTCTTGAACATAAAAACTCATCTTTTATTAGTTTTTGTTCTCTTTGCATGCCTTAAACATAAACATTGACATCCTGCAGGGTTCTGTCCTCAACCATATTCCTTTCTGACTCTACATTCTCTCTATTGGCAATGTCATTCATTCCTGGCACTTCAATTACCACTTCCAAAAACATATAGAAAAATCTTTATATTTATCTTCAATGTGGCACACTGGAAAAAGGACTGGTTCTGGAATAAGAGGACCTGGGTTCCAATAAGACTTCTTGAACAATTTGTTTCCTCGTTTTCTCCATCTATGAAGAAATAGTTTGGATTACATTAACTTCTGATATCTCTTCCAGCTCAGCATTGATGATCCTTCCCCAACCAAAAGAAAATAGTTTCTAGAACTCTAGTCCCTTATTTTTTACTTCCCATAAGGTATGTTCACTTAATTCACTTAATATATTTGTTTAATGTACCAAAAATAAATGCTGACCAACTTCCACCAATAGGCAGTAGCAGGCCCTACGCAATCCCAGACCAACAATTCTGCTTTTAACCAAGTCCTTACAGTCATCACACTGGGAAGCAACTCTTGTGAAGGAGGGGCCAGCCATCCATAAACTGTCAACCAAATGCCACATACAAAGCAGGCAAGCAAAGAACTTTGAGGGGGAGACCACTTTGACTACTGCCATTCCTTAGATCCTGGTGGAAACAGAATAGGACCTTGAACCCAAGAACTTTGAGAATGGATGACATCGCTTCTTGGCCAATGCCCTCAGCCATCATATAAGGAAGCAAAATCTGTGGAGATGTAGCCTTGCAACTATTCCTGCAGGTGTTGTAGCCACAGCCAATGAAGACCAGGTATTTGTCATACTATTTGAGACATCAGCAGTCCTCTTTCTACCTCTTCAGTTGTAGTCTGGAATATTGTCTTTCTCATTCCTACAGAGCATCTTGCCCAGATTTCTGATACCCTGGCAAAGGAAGATTCTTGCCTACAAAATTCTCAGCATTGTCATATGGTTTAGAATCAAAAACTGACTTGATTTTGTCAATGGAAATTACATTAAAATATTAATACTGGGGCAGCTAGGTGGCACAGTGGATAAAGCACCGGCCCTGGATTCAGGAGTACCTGAGTTCAAATCAGGCCTCAGACACTTGACACTTACTAGCTGTGTGACCCTGGGCAAGTCACTTAACCCTCATTGCCCCATATATATATATATATATATATATATATATATATATATATATATATATATATATATATATATATATATATATATATATATACACCTTGCTTTACCACACTATACCATATCCTAAGGACCATGGGATTTTACCTGCTGACTTATAAGTAAAACTTTGCATACGTCTTGTATCCCCTATAAGAATATGAGCCTCCTAAGAGCAGAGACACTCTTATTTTATTATCTGTAGCCCCAGAAGAGTGTTTTGCACATAATGAATGCTTAACTAATGTTTCATTCATTCATCTGTTTACTCACTCAATGTTTCTTTGACATATTAAATTCAGTAAATCCAAAATGGAAATCATCTTCCAAAAAGAAATGCCCCCCAAAAACCCTACTTTCACCTCCTTCATTCTTCTTTATCAAACTCCCATTCTCTTAATCACAAGACTAGCAACCTAAGACATAACTTTGATGTTTACCACTTCTCTTGTTTCACACATTAAATTAATTGTCAAGTCCTATTGATTCTACCTTGGCAATAGTTCTCAAATCAATCTTTCCACTCTCACTGAAACCCCCATAGTTCAAGCCTTCATTATCTTTCCTTGTCTAGACCATTGTAATAGCTTCCTAATTGTGCCACCACTCTATTTAATCCATCATTCACATTGTTAGCTGTAGCTAAGAAGATGCTGAGGCAGGGAAGAAGCAATATAGGAGTAAGAAATTTTGTGAAGTCAGAATAGCTGAAAAGGGAGAGAAAAGAATACAGTTATTAGAAATTAGATTTTACATAAGACTTGCTTACAGATAATAGCTCTGTAGGTGCAGCTTGGTGGCGCAATGGATAAAGCACCAGCCCTGGATTCAGGAGGACCTGAGTTCAAATCTGTCCTCAAACACGTTACATTTACTAGCTGTGTGACCCTGGGCAAGTCACCTAACCCTCATAGCCCTGCAAAAAAAAAAAAAAAACAACACATGACAACAACAACAACAAAAAAAACAACAGATAAGAGCTGTGGTCATTTTTATTAATGATAATAATAACTCATATTTATATAGTGCTTACTATATGCCAGATATTGTGTTGTGTCTTACAATTATTATCTCATTTGATCATCAAAACAACTCTGGGTAGGAGGTGTTATTTATTATTCCTATTTTATGGATGAGGAAACTGATGCAACCAAACATTAAGTGACTTGCTCAGGCCTCACATCTTATCAGTGTTTGAAACAGAATTTTAATTCAGGTCTTCCTGACTCTAGACCAGGCATTTCAACCACTACACCATCTAATTGCCTTGGTTTTTTGTTTGTTTTTGTTTTTATTTTTATTTAAGACTGGCAGGAATCTTCTAATTAGGGATTAATTGCAAGTGATAAAGTTGACAAACTGCAATATATTGGTGGGGGAGAGGAAGCAGGAAAGTTTGCAATAGCTACAGCTTCATTCAGGTATCCTACTGACCTAGGACAAGCATGGTGAAATGAGGGAGCAAATAGTTTGGTCTCCTTCCTTGAGGAAAAGAGTCACACCATTCCTTCAACTCCTAGCACTCGTCCTCTCACCTGAACTACCTAAGGCACTGAGATAATGCAACCATAAGGTTACCGAGAGATAATGAAAACCTAGCTGAAATCATTCCTCAATGATTAACAAACTACCCTAAGTCATATTCTTCCCATCCCAGTGATTCTGAACCCTCAGTTGTCATCATTCAAATACCATTTTCCATGTACCACTTTCTTTTCCTTTATTCCCATTCCATTCAATCCAATTCCTATAATCTACCACTCTAAAACTACCCACTCTTTCCACTGTACTTTCTGTAATGCCTGCTTCATAGGCAACAAACTTGCTTTCATCTTAAATCTTTTCCTTTCCTGCTCCTTCCATATTCTCACTCTTACTAAGAACTGGCTCCCTCTTGATGACACAGGCCATAATCCCTGGCCTCCCTTTCCAGAGCTGGGTGCACTTTCACTCATTCTCACTGCTCATACTCACTGCTCAAGACGGAAGAATCATAAAACTCCTTCCTCCCCACTGTACAACCAGGTTATCCCTCTTCTACCATCACTTAGAAATCTTTTCTTCTTTGAGATTCACTTAATTCATATCTATCACCCATTCAAAATCCTTGTAACTGTTATCCATTGGCTTCCAGGACACTACCTTTCTTTTTCAATGAATTTGGTTCCTAATTCACAGCATTTCTCTCCTCTTCAACTCTTGTGCTCATACTAGGGGACTTCACTATAGATATTGATACACTCTTAAACACCCTAACCTCACGGTTCTCATTTTACATCAATTTACATCACCTACTCCCCCTCAGCCACACATAAAGATACCCTTGATCTTGCCATAGCCTACAAATATGCTATTTCCATCTTCCTATCGGCATTCCACATTTTCTTCTGTCTTGTAACCCCAAAATCTGTTCTTCATACAAACCATGACTTACAGGGCGGCTAGGTGGCACAGTGGATAAAGCACCGGCCTTGGATTCAGGAGTACCTAAGTTCAAATCCGGCCTCAGACACTTGACACTTCCTAGCTGTGTGACCCTGGGCAAGTCACTTAACCCCCGTTGCCCCGCAAACAAAACAAAAAAACAAAAAAACAAACAAACAAACCATGGCTTACAGTCCTCTATCTCCTCAGTTCTCTCCCAGACCATTACCCCTACATTGATTGCACTCCCTTTCCTTCTTCATCTTGAACCCTTAGTGAACTCATTGAACTCTACATTTTCCTCTTTTCTTAAGTCCTTTGCCACATTATTATATTGTAGAACTTGCCCTACAAAGTCTCATCTTTGGATAAATCCCAGCACCCACTGCTTTTGTTGGTCCTACACACATACTACTGAATGAAGCTAGAGAAAATCATGAAACTGCACTCTGGACCACTAGAAATTTATGCAATATAACCTCAATTGGGCCCTCACTATAGCAAGACAATCCTTTTACATTTATCTCCAAGATGTCATTTCCTAATGACTGCTTCCCACTGCTTATAAATATGTTCATGTCTCCCTCATCCTAAAAAAAAAAAAAGCTCCCACCTAATCCATTCATTCCTACTTCTTATAATCCCATATATCCCTTCCTTTTCATAGATAAACTTCCTGAGGTCATCTAATTAATAGGTGTTTCCACTTTCTTTCACCTTTTTTCTTAACTCTCTATAGTGTGGCTTCTGACTTTATCATTCACTGTTCTCTCCAAAGTCCACAGTGTCCTCTTAGTTGTCAAACCAAATAGCATTTTTTAAAAGTCTTCATCCTTTCTGACCTCTTTATATCCTTTGACACTGTCAATCACCCTCTTCTTCCTGATATTCTCTTCTTTCTTGCTTTTTATGACACTACTTTCTCCTGGTTCTCCTACCTGACCATTTTTTCTCAGTCTTCTTTGATTCATGAGTCAATATTAAAAATAATAGCTGTCCACCACAGAGTACACCTAATGAAGGTTGATACGCACATATACATATATAATACTTGTATGTATACATATGTGTATGGATGTATAGGTATGTGTTGTATATGTATGTGCACATATACACATATATAACACTTGTGCGTATGCATATGTGTGTGCATAGGTGTGTGTTTGGTGTGTGCAGATATACATATATGATACTTGTGTGTATACATGTGTGCATGCATAGATGTGTGTTTGGTGTGCATACACATATACACACACATGCTAGCTAGCACAGTGGGTAGGAGAGAGCATTGGTTTGGGGGTTAAGAAGACCTGAGGTCAAATATAGCCTCTAATATTTACTAGTTGTATGACTCTGGGCAAGTAATTTAACATTGTTTTACTCAGTTTCCTCATCTTCAAAATGGGGATGATAACAGCACTTAGCTTCCAGGGTTTTTGTGAAGTTCAAAATGACATAATAATGGTAAAGTGATTGGCATAGTACCTGGCACATAGTAAGTGCTGTATGATATTAGTTATCATCAGCAGCATTAATTTATATACATATAACAATATATGCATACATGTATCAATACATTGTATGTGGATTTGTGTATGTGTATGCATTTACCTTGAGATTTGTCCATCTGGCCAAGAAGGCTGCAAAATAAAAAGAAGGGGAAGGAGAATTTTATCCTTTTCTCCACTCATACAATCATCACTCTTGTTCATGCCATTATTCTTTTTTTTAACAGTTTCTATTTATTTTATCATTGATTTTTTGTTTTGTTTTCTTTTGCTTTTGCAGGGCAATGAGGGTTAAGTGACTTGCCCAGGGTCACACAGGTAGTGTCAAGTGTCTGAGGCCAGACTTGAACTCAGGTACTCCTGAATCCAGGACCAGTGCTCTATCCACTGTGCCACCTAGCTGCCCCCCCTTTATTACTTCTTAATTGGACTATTGCCATAGCCTTCTAATTAGTTTCCCTACCTCAAGTCTCTCCCTCCTCCAATCTATCTGGAAAACTGATATCTGTAAAGCCTGTCCATGTCATTACAATGTTCAAGGGGGCTCCTTATGATCTCTGGAATAAAAATACAAACTTTTCTGTTTTCCCTTCCCAATATGTCTTTATATTTCATGTTGATTCCACATTGTTTCTCCTTGTATACTCTTTGTTCCAGATAAACTAATTTATTTGCTATTTTCCATACACAACAGTCTGTGTCTTTGAACAGAATGCCTCATGTGTCTTGGATGTCCTCCCTCTTCATAAATCCCTAGCTTCTTTCACGGATCAGCTCAAGTGATACCTTTTATCAGAAGCCTTTCCTAATTCTTCCTAATTCTTGTTTGTGCCCATCTTACCTCTACAAAATGACTTTGTATGTATTTTGTTTATTTTTTTTATGGTGAGGCAATTGGGGTTAAGTGACTTGCCCAAGGTCACACAGGCAGTACTCAAGTGTCTGAGGCCAGATTTGAACCCAGGTCCTCCTGACTCCAAGGCCAGTGCTCTATCCACTGCACCACCTAGCTGCCCCTATATTTTGTGTTTAGTTATTTGTATTTGTAGTTATCTGTGTACATACTGGTTTTCCCAAGTTGAATGTAAGCTTAGCAAGATCAGGAACTGCTTGTTTTTTGTCTTTGTATCCACATTACCTGAGATAGTATTTGGTACACAGTAGGCACTTAATAAATCATTGCTGACCAATTGATTGGTTTCATATCAACTTTAAAGGTGTGTTGTTGATTATGTTCTCCAAGGAGGGAGCTCTCATTGGCAGTTCTTTCCTTTGAACATAGCTGACATAAACTTTATACTTCTTAGGTAAACCAGCTGCCATCGAGGGCCAGTAAAATCTGTTCTGCATAGCATCCAGGATTTTTTCTTCATCTAGATCATCATAGAAATCTTTTATAGCTGTAAATTAATAGGCCTTAGTAATACTAATTGCCTTGTTACACCTCACAAAGGATGTCTTTTAGTCCAATAAAATATTCCATTATTGAGTTCCAGTTCCCATTACAGAAATCTGTTTTGAGGGCAGCTAGGTCTAACCCCTTGGGGACTGATTCTCCACTTGGCTAGCATCACAACCCATACCATCTCATCCTGCTTAATTCCAACTCTCTTAGTTCAGCCTAGAAACAAAGAATTTATTCTGAACAATGCAATTTACTTCTACTGGTGGCATACACCACAGATGAAGTCCCAGATTCTGCCACATTTTCCACTATGAGAAGTTATGCTACCTTTTGAGGTTTTCCTTCACCTTCTCTTCACCATGGTATCTGAAGCTTGAGGGCTAAAAGCTATGCAGCTGCATCTACACTGCTTCTCCTTCATATAGCATATTCTTAACTTATTTCATAGTTTACCGTGGCAGTCAAGTTGACATCTATCAGATTATTTAAGGGGGTTATTATATGTGTAAAAATGAAAGCAAGCAACATGCACAAACTCAGAACTTTGTAGTGACAAGCCATTTGAAAACCAAAAGCTCCAAATGGTTTGGGGGATTTTGAGTTTCACTGTCAGTGAATACCCAGTTGCAAAGGCAGATAAACATTGCTCTCTAGATATCCCTAAGCCATGCATGCTGATATTGACTTGAAAAGAGAAAAAAAGTTATTGAGGTCAGCAAAAGTTGATATCATAAAGGCCTTATGAAATAGTTGATGAAGTCCTAGAAGGCTTTGTGACATTTGTCATCCCAGAATCTTTGCTATTCTTTTCCAAGGTATAAAACCAAGTTGGGATTTTTTGACTGAGTCACCCATTCTGAATTTTCCTTCTGCCTTTCTGCTCATGATTCCTCCCAATTATACATTCATGGATGAGTTCATTAAGAGGCATTGAAAAACTAGCATAGCTTTCCCACAAATCTCTTACATCAATCAACAAATTCTAAAAATTTCTTTCAACCTTTTTTAAAAATGTGGTCATATAAGTGCTTTTATTTTATTAAGGACTATAATAATTTATATATATATGACCCACTTATTTGATTGATACTAAGGAACACTAATACTATTCATTGATAGCTTTAGGTCAACAGTCTCCAACTAATCTAAAACTTTCAGGGGTCTCTCATCAAGATCTATGCCCATGCCATCAATTCATGCAAATAGAGCAACATTTTTTGTATTTTGTATTAATAAGCACTTTTCACATGAGCTACTCAAAAGAATGAGTTCCCCAGAAATCTTTTAGTGAATGTGCTCAAATTGATATGATTACATTGGAAAAATGAATATCATCTCATTATCTTCCTCTACTGAGAGAAACTGATAGTATTTGCAGAATGTGTGGTACCTTGTACTTAACTAGGTTTCAATAGTCCACAATCATCTTAACTTTCTCATTCCCCTTTCATATTATCTATTCTGGACTAAACCTAACTGGAACAGAATAAAAAAACTCAAAAATCACTTAACAGTTACTAAAAGAAGCTTTACAGCTACAGAAGATGAAGACTATTCAAAAAAAGCTATACACTGAGGATACTGCAAGTTGATTCATCTGTTGTTGTTGTTGTTGTTGTTGTTGTTGTTGTTGTTGTTGTTGTTGTTGTTGTTGTTCAGTCATGTCTGACTCTGTGACCCAATTTGGGGTTTTCTTGGCAAAGACATTTTAGCATTTTAGCCATTTCCTTCTCCAGCTCATTGTACAGATTAGGAAACTGAGACAAACAAGATTAAGTGGCTTGCCCAGGGTCATAAAGCTAGTAAATGTCTGAAGCCCAATTTGAACTCGGGAAGGTAAGTCCATCTCAGCTCTTGTCTATATTTTCCCATTGCTATCTACCAGCCATACATTAGAGAGCACTTGGTTCTTTTCATAGCTCTTTTGTACTGAGGCAAGGGTGAAGGGATGTCAGCTACCTGACATGTTAGTTCTCTGAACCAATTAGGTCTTGATAGTTTTAGTATCTTTTAAATAAAAACCAGCCTAACTTGCATGGGGTAAAGGATTAGGACTACACAAATGTACAATTAGGACCATATGATATAATAACTTTGAGTGAGATATAAGGACTACAGCATAATGCCATTGACAAAGTCCTTTTAAGTTGTTCCTTCTATTCTTTTGTTCTTGACATTTATTCATTACAGGACTAAAAAGCTTTAAAGAAATCTATGAAAATTAGCACCCTATAGCTACTAATAGACATTTAAAAAAACTGATTTATAAAAGAGATGATTAAGTAGCATTCTATAATAACTCATCATTCATGTGAGGAAATAATCAGAAGATGGAAGCATGGTAGAAAGTATATGGGTGGTATGAATAGAGGGGGAAAACAGATCTGAACTTGAAACAAAGTACTGAACCAATAAAAGGAAATGTATGATGAATTTGAGGATTATATCACAAAGATGGTAAAGAGGTATATAGAGAGGTTTACAGTGGGAGATTTCAATTATCAAAATCTAATGTAGTTCTCACTCCACTAAAAGCAGAACAGCTGGTAACTTTATTACTTGAGTCCATTAGAATTTGAATCTTCCAAAGGTAGAGGAAACTATGAGGGAAAATGCTATTCCATATTTGATTGAAATCAATAAGAAAGAGTTTCTGAAGTAGAAATGATATAAACTTTGGGAGGAAATGACCAATTTTATATTGAGCTTGAGATAGAGAATGAGCAGAAATCCAGGCAGAGTCAAGCAGACTATTTTTGGAAGCATGGATTTCAATATATCCAGAAAAGAAAAGTCTACAGGTGAATTCACAACCCAAGGGGATGTAAAATTCTCAAAATTCACAATCTGACAGCACAATCAAATAAGTTAAATGAGAAGAACAGAGGTATATAACCAAAGACACTGGAGTAAATGAACCCACAATTAATCAACCAACAGAGATTTTCAAAAGGTGGAAGCAAGAACATGTAATAAAGAAAGAAAGGCAAAGAGTAGCATGGTTTTATAGGAATACATCAGAAAATCTAAACCTAATTCCATTGATTCAGCCAAGGCAAGCAAGGGGGTTAAGGGAAAGGAATAATCATTTATAAAATGCCTACTATTATGCCAGGCATTGTGCTAAATGCTTTTTACAAATATAATCTCATTTGGTAAGAAATTACAAGGACAAAAACAACAAAAAAAGCTTTGTTACCAATGGGAAGGTAAGATCAAAGAAAGGAAAATTCTTTTTTTTTCTTTTCGTTTAAGTGTAATATTCTATACAGCACACTAGGCTGCCTGAACTGAATCAGTCAATAATAGAAAAATGACTAAGAGAAAACAGAATTATTCAACTATAATTTTGTTTCTGTGCTCTCTACCAAAGAAAATAATCTTTATACCAGGAAAGATAAGAAAGGCTACAGTAAGTGGAAAAGTAAGATAAATGCAAAGAAGGTAAGATAACACATCTAGCTTATTTCAAGTCACCGTGTCCAAATGAGCCATCTCATCTCAGTGCACTAAAATAACAGGTTGATTGAATTACTGAGTCATTGTCAGTGATCTTTGAAAAATCTTAGAGATAGGAAAAGGTACAAGAGGACAGAAGAGAAGCAAATGCTGCTCTGACATCTATCTCATCCAGGTATGTCTACACACACACACACACACACACACACGTGTGTGTATATATTAAAATACATATGTATATAATTATATAAAATACATTCTATATAATTATAAATAATGTATTATAATACACATAAATGGAGAGAGGGGAGGGGGAAGGGGAGAGGGGGGAGGAGGAGGAGAGGAAAAGGGAGAGGGGGGAAAGGAAAGGGAGGAAGAGGGAGGGGAAGAGGGAGATAGTACACAAATTTGCAGGTCATACAAATCTAGCAAGGATAGATAACTTCTAGGATGGATGACAAAAATAAAGATGCAAAAAGACATGAACAGGATAAAATGATGAATCAAATATAATGAAATTATAATAAATGTATAAATATAAGTTAGTAATAAATGTATAGGGATAAATATACAAATTGTTCTTAGTTTTAAAAATCACCTGCCCAAGTATAAGGTAGAGGAGGTGTGATCATATAGCAGTTGACATGAAAAAGACCTGAGGGGGGGGCAGCTAGATGGCGCAGTGGATAGGGCACTGGCCCTGGATTCAGGAGTACCTGAGTTCAAATCCGGCTTCAGACACTTAATACTTACTAGCTGTGTGACCCTGGGCAAGTCACTTAACCCCAATTGCCTCACTAAAAGAAAAAAAAAAAAGAAAAAAAAAAGACCTGAGGGTTTGAGTATATTATTGAGTATCTTATTTGCTCAATATGAGTCAATGACTTGTTCTACCAAAAAGCTGCCATAGAATCGTGGTGCTCAAATGGAGGAAATAATTGTTCTATTATATTTGGTCCTGCTCAGAGAACATCTGAAACACCATATTCAGTTCTGAGCACCATATTTTAGGAAGCACACTGACAAATTTCGTCGGAAGAGGATAACCAGAAACATAAGTAAACTGATGACCTTGCCATATGAGAAAGGAAAATTATTTTTCTCTAGCCTAGAGAACAGACATTGGAGAGATATATTAATCATTTTCAAATATTTAAAAGACTAACATGCAAAATAGGGGTTTGATTTTTTCTGCTTGACCCCAGAAGGAAAAAATAATGAAAAT
This sequence comes from Dromiciops gliroides, assembly GCF_019393635.1. Classification (NCBI taxonomy): domain Eukaryota; kingdom Metazoa; phylum Chordata; class Mammalia; order Microbiotheria; family Microbiotheriidae; genus Dromiciops; species Dromiciops gliroides. The sequence continues at coordinate 248,126,705 of NC_057861.1, forward strand.
AAGAGTCCACAAAAAGAAGGTGCAGAGGCAGCTAGGTGGCACAGTATATAGAGGACCAGCTCTGAAGTCAGGAGTACCTGAGTTCAAATCTGGCCTCAGACACTTAACACTTATTAGCTGTGTGACCCTGGGCAAGTCACTTAACCCCAATTGCCTCACTTAAAAAAAAAAAAGAAGAAGAAGGTGCTGATGCTTCAATTCAATGTACGGGAAAACTTGTAACCAATTAGAGCTGTACAAAAAGATCAGAAATATGAGCAGGTATTAGGTTTCCTGTCACTAAGAAGTTGTAGAGACTACAGCATAGATAACCCCCAAGGTACCTTCTACCTGTGAAATTCTAAAACCTGCATTATGTGACTAATTGTGACTCCTAATTGTTTATTGAATAAAATATAAACTATTTATCTTAACTTCCAAGGCTTCCCACAAGATGGTCCCTCTCCTCCTTTCCAGTCTTATCTCATACTACAACAGTTTTTCTTTGCATTCTTTGTTCCATTCTTACCTTGCCCTACTCTGTCTTCCTACCTTTGTTCAAGGTTTCCCTCAGTCCTTGGATAGATTTCTATATATCCCCTTCCCCATCTGTTGAAATTACTTCCTTATTCAAAATCCAGTTCAGATGTCATCTCCTTAACACTTTATCTGATATCCTTTTAGCCGTATTAAAATAATTTTGCTTTTCTCAATTTTTTCATGACACTTTGCTAGAATTTTCCTTTAGATTTGGCATCTATTTCCTTTTATTATGCTTATTCATGAATATGTCACTTGCCCCCATGAGTCCCTCAAGGATGGAGTCAGTGCCACATCAATCTCTTCATCCCTAGCATGTAGCACAGGGTTATGTCCATGGTAGCTTTTAACAAACATCTGTTGAATGGAATCATCTTTTTGGGGTTTTGGGTTTTTTTTGCGGGGCAATGGGGTTTAAGTGACTTGCCCAATGTCACACAGCTAGTAAGTGTCAAGTGTCTGAGGCCAGATTTGAACTCAGGAACTCCTGAATCCAGAGCCGGTGCTTTATACACTGTGCCACCTAGCCACCCCCCCCCCCCCGAATGGAATCATCTTTAAAAAGAAAGAGCTGGCGAGGATATTATTTAAAACAACTGCTTAATGATTCTATGTGGTTTGGTTGTTTACCAGTATATAAATTCTGAATTTTAATCATATGAGTATTTAGCATTATAAGAATATTTTATTATTATTTTGTTCATGCTTTGTCATATCAGTGAAACAATATGCAATTGCTTTCTTAATGGTAAACAGGTCCTCGCTTAAAATGGTCTTTCACTATACAACTCATTATCTGCAATACAGGAGTATCTGTTTCCTCATTGAACCACCTTGAGCAGATATAAGTACTGATTATTAAACTTGCAACTGCAAATAACGAAACATTAGCTAAGTGATAACAGAAAGAGCAAGACCAGAATCATTATTTCTAGAGCCAATGAGAAAATACAGGTTTTTCCAAATATACTTTGCTAGTTATATGGACAAGATAGATATTTTTCTGAACTTCATTTTAGAATTTCTTCATTGGTTATGCTTAAGGAAGAAAAGAGCAGTTTGGTTACTACCTTGTTAAATGGGAGTGGGGGTAAGAGAGGGGTGGGGATAGATGGAGAGGACAATGATGATGACAATGACGACGATGACAATGAAGATGATGATGACAAATAATAGTGCTAGTTGACTACATGACCAGAAAAGAGAGAGAAAAACACTTCTTTAGATCTATATTTTTATGAAGATGTTTTGTAGTGGTATTCATATAGTTCCTATGTATGTTTGAGGAAGTAGAATCCCAAGTATTTTTATCAATTCTGCAATTATTTTGAGTGGCATTTCTCTTTTTATCCCTTCTTGCTGGAAAAGATATTCTTCTTTACAAATAAACTGTATATGATAGAAATTTATAGGTTTTTCCTTTTAGTTAAAGCCATTTTTGTTTATTGAAAGGTTTGAGTTTGTTAATGATTAAGTTCACAATAAAACTTCAATTTAAAAAATCTAAGGCAATGTGAAATTACTCCTCCATAGGAATATTAAAGCTGATATAGCCCATGATCTCTTGTGAAGCAGTTTCAGAGCTCTCAGTACATTTTTCCTTCTACAATATGTAATGCATGCTGCCCTATACTAGTTGAAAGCTGAGAAACAAGGAAGAAAGCAAAACCAAGAAGACCAGGGAAAAAAAATTGAACTTCCTTGGAGGAAAAAGAAACAACAAGGTGAACACTGTCCTAACACACAATCACCCTTGTTAGTGTGTTCTTCAAAATTTTGAAATGAAAAATAACTTATTTCATGAGATGTTTTTAACTACGCTCCTTTCTATACTGACCACATGATGGCAGCATTGGATAGGAACTCAGAATACATTGTTTTATTCAGACTCATGCTCTTCTGGTAATGAAAGCATCATAGAATTTAGAACTGGATGGGACGTCAGAGACTCTCTAGTCTAGGGCTTCTTAAATGTTTTCCATTCGTTATCCCTTTTCACCCAAAACATTTTTGCGTAACCCGGGATATGTAGGTATATAAAATAGGCATACATAACCTTTTACTGTTGCCATTTTTAAAAAATGCATAAGACAAAATGCATAGGATTAAAATGGAAAGCAATTGTATTGAAATAAAGATGTCTACTTTCCCCAGCTAAGTTCATAAACTCCTTGAAATCTACCCACGGATCCGTTTGTTATCTATGAACCCCTGATTAAGAACCCCTACTCTAGTTTCATCTTCTCATTTTTAAAGATGAATAAGCAAAGTTACACAACTTGCACAAGGTCACAGAGCCAAATAGCATGCTGGGAAACCCAGCTTTTCTGACTCCCCAGCCAGTTTTTGCCACACTGTGCAATTTTACCTAGAAAAATTGTAGCTGTTCATTGTTATGTAGATAGTGACTGTTATGGCGAAATAGGGTAGGGGGGTTGGGATAGGAGTTTGGGATAGGGGGTTGGGGTTTTTAGGAATTCCTCTTTAAAGAATTACATCCTCGGGTAGCTAGGTGGCGCAGTGGATAAAGCACTGTCCCTGGATTCAGGAGGGCCTGAGTTCAAATATAGCCTCAGACACTTGACACTTACTAGCTGTGTGACCCTGGGCAAGTCACTTAACCCTCATTGCCCCACCCCCCCAAAAAGAGAATTACATCCTCTTGCACACAAATCCAATTAGAACAAAATAATAGTTTATTTTGGAGCTGGGGAAAGGAAACCAAGAGAGAAATCCTTGGACTTCTTCTCATGGGGAGAAGGCATAGCACAGAGGCATGGCTCTAACATACCTATCTCCTCAAGCAGGAGACAGGCAGATACTTTTATAGAGGACTGATGGGGGTGATCATCTGACTGTGGAAAGTTCCCTTATGGGGGGAGGACCATCCCTCACTGGTGATGGTTGGGGGAGCTGGGGGAGGGGTGGCTGCAGATCTCTCAAGCCATCTCTCTCCTCCTCAAGATACAAAGGCAGCAGCCACACCTAATCTTATCTCCCCTGGGGTGAGGGAGACTGGAATGAAGGGTGGTGGTCCTGGAGCTAGCTCAGTTCTGTTCCTGTGCCACTTATCTCTTTAGGTGTGTCTGTCCTTTGGTTTAGTTTCTCAAGGAAAAGGTTCTTTGATGTACCCCCAGAAAATTTCTGGGGTGCTAGGCCCATAACAATGGCCAATAGAAAGAGGAGGACAAGGTTAAAGATGGTCATATTACAAATACTAAATTCCAGACTAAAATTGATTCTCAATGTGATAAGAAGTAGAATGATGAAAGAGAAAGAGTAGTGGAACTGCAGTCAAAGGGAATAAATTCAAATCCTGGCTCTGCTACTTACTATGCTACATAGAGCAAGTGACAACTTTCTTCTCTATAAAAGGAGGAAGTTGGACTTAATGACCTTAAAGATCCTTTCAATCTCTAAATTCATGATCTTTTGCTGGATCTGGATTTTTCTGATGCCTTCATGAACTCTATAGATTGCCACAACTAAATATATGTGAGTTTAATTATTATCATGGTTAAAATGAATGAACCTGAGCAAAGTGATTTTAAAGTAAGTTAGAAGCAAAGAGATAAAAAAGAAGAAAATCCTCAGTATCTAATTTGGGATTGTTTAGAATTCATGAACCCAAGTTTCTCATTTATTCTAAGGTTCAAAATCACTTGTTCTGGCTAAAATGTGACATTTTTGCTTACAATTTTATCAATAAAAGATTACATAAATGAGATTTTCATTTAAATAAGTTCATCAAATATCTGAATAGTGCGTGCCAGTACCCCCTTACTTTTAGGGTAGATTTCCCCAGAAAATTACTGTGCCAGATTCAATATACTCTGAGTGTCTAGATTCCCTAATACCATAACTCACAAGCTCCATTTATGTGTTTACCTCTAGTGATGGGTCAAAGGAGAAAACAAATAAGAAATTCTGAATAAACGTATTTTCTATTTCACTCCACTTCCTGCATACAATACTTGGCTCTTCAAAACAAAACCAACATCTTCCAACTGAAATTTTTTCCTCATATAAACCCGTTTGTCTATTTCTTTAAAAATATTGATGAAGCAACAGATAAATTCTTCTGAAATCCTTCTTTCCAAAGTTTGTGAAAAGGACACTATACTCACCTAGAGACATTCACTAGAAAACGTCAAATGTTACAATCTCTACTGCCATCCAGTGACCAATTGCTAAAGTACAAATTGTGCTCTCAAATCATTAGCAATATGAGCTGTATGTTATGCTCTAATTTTAAAAGGAAATATAATTATATAATAAATCATCATTGCAATCAATATCACCATCATTATAACGTGGTAAACAAACTAATTTGTGAATATTATTCTTCAGAAGCAAATTGTCATTTTTAAAAAATTTAAACTTCTAGGATATTTTCATTTCCATTCACCACATTTTATTTAAAACTTACCTACAATGAATTTCTTATTGTTACTGTTATTATTATTACAGAAGCATAGGCTGATGAGATACATACATGTATATAAACATATAACACTTGCAATATATTTAATGCCTCTTTTCCATTCATAACAAGTCAATGAACTTTAAATTGTTTTTAACAGAGATGATAGTTACAAAACACTGTCCCCCTCAAATGCGGTTTTATAAAACCTAGTTTTAGATTTTTGTACAATTACCTCTGGTTCTAGTCTTGCCTTCTTCATCAGTCTAAGATATTTAACATGGCCCTTATCCAAATCCCTATGAATTACTAATCACAAGGGAATTAGAAAAACTGTGACTTTTTAAAGTGAACATTAAAAGGCTAAAATGGACAAAAAATACCATAGGTTTAGTGGTACCTGTTTATTTATTTGGGTTCTCAAATGCAATGTCATCGACTGTAATTCTTCAGGTGATAGAGATTACAACCCAACCTTAACTATCCATTCTGTCCAATTCTTGTCCATGTCTTTCCATAGGATCACTAAAGGGGTCCACTCGATGTGTTGACTCCTTCATTGTTTTCTTATGGCAATATTGCCAAAACTCTCCTCAAAGAAATAGTCCCTTGCTTTGGCCCACCAGCCCGCATTGATTCTGACAAAGGGACACACTTTACTGATTCTATTCTTTCCCAAATTTGCTCTTTCCTGGGAGTAACACCAAAGTTCCATACACCCTACCACACACAAAGCTCAGGTCAGGTGGAAAATATGAATAAAGAGCTTAAGAGCATGATTGGCAAATTGTGCACTGGTGGAGGGCGGCAGGTAAGGGCACACACATTAGATCTTAATCATTACAGTACATATATATAATTTTATATGAATGGGAAAGTTGGAATATTGGTCTGTAAGTGTTGGTGTTCTTTGTTACCTTCTCATCTTAGAAATAAGGTCCAATAATATATATTTTTTTTTTTGCGGGGCAATGGGGGTTAAGTGACTTGCCCAGGGTCACACAGCTAGTAAGTGTCAAGTGTCTGAGGCCGGATTTGAACTCAGGTACTCCTGAATCCAGGGCCGGTGCTTTATCCACTGCACCACCTAGCCGCCCCCAATAATATTTTTAACAGCTATCATTTTCTGTGTAAGATTACAATAATCTGTCAATTTATATATTTTTCACTTTTTTAGAGTTATGCCATTTCCATTTTAATTGAAAAAAACACTTCACATTACTTTCTGTTATCTTAATTATTGATATTATGTTAATGATTTAAGCATCTTCATAGGTTGCTTTCTTGGGAAAGAAGAGTAAAAATAATCCAGAGAAATATCTCAGAAATTCAATTAAGAAGAGAATTTAAGATATTTGCTGTAGAAAGATAGTTGTGCTTATTGCCTTTTTAGCCACCTGGATTTGTTTTTGTTTTTAGCCTCCTGGATTGCTGATCTAGCTCTTAGATGTGTGATACCCCAATATATGAAGCTCTAAAATGAGCCCTGGGAGGGGCAGCTAGGTGGCACAGTGGATAAGCACCGGCCCTGGAGTCAGGAGTACCTGAGTTACTTACTAGCTGTGTGACCCTGGGCAAGTCACTTAACCCCAATTGCCTGATCTAAAAAAAGAAGAAGAAGAAGAAGAAGAAGAAATACTGAAACTAAATCAAGACTAAAATGAGCCCTGGGCTATTGCCTCTGAATAGCAATACATTCTAATGCCTGAAAAAATGTTGAAGCCTATATTCAAGACTGAAAGATTAAACTATGAAATATCAAGTAAAGTCTCCCAGTTTATCTGCTTTTATTTAATCTACAGGTTATTTATTTAATCTATAGGATCTTCTTTCAAAATAATCACCTTTAAAATTTCCAACCCAAATGGTTGTCTATTATAACTTTCCCTCTTCTTAAAAGCAGCAGCAAAAGCTTATGTTAAGACTTTTTTTTTTCTCTTTCATATTCAGTTTTCATTAGCTTTCATCTAAGGGATGTTGTCAAAATACTTAAATCCTTTTCTCACAATAGATCATAGAATATATTACTATTTGGAAATTGAGTTAGTACATTAGTCAATAAGCACTTGTCAATTTCCTACTATGTGTCTGGCACTGTGCTCCATGTTGAGGCTACAAAGAAGACAGAAAATAGTTCCTGCTTTCAAGAGCTCATGGTTTAATGAGAGAGACAATGTGCAAACAACAATATACAAATAAGCTATATACACAGGTTAAATTGGAGATCATCAATAAAGGCAAGGCACTCGCAGGGTATCAGGAAAGGTTTTAGATTTGGGGAGTTTAGCCTGGGAAAGTAGGAGGTAAGGAAAAGGAGAGAGGGAATTCCTGGCATGGCGGATAAACAGTGAAAATTCCCAGAATCAGAAACTAGGATGTCTTGTTTGCATATATTAAGCATGTGTGTATGTATGTGTGTGTATTATGTATGTATCTGTTTCCTCACACAGTAAAGGCCAAAAACAAAGCAACTGCACTAAAAAAAAAAATTTGTCCCAACAAATATGACTGCTGATACCCAAGTTTTTAATAAGGTTATTTTTTCCTTTAGGGAGATAAGGGCTGCTGACTTATCAAAAAAATCACCCACCTAGAGAGTATTTGCAGATAAATGGTAGAAAAGAGCTATGGATTTGTGATATAAATTTGGAAGTTCTTTCCAATAGTATAGATGACAATATGTCCATACCTTCTCATCCTAATTCTTATACATGTCCTCTCATTAATTCTCCAAAGAGTATCTACCCAATGTTCTGAAGGCCTTCCTCTTAGTTATCTCACATTCCACGGATGACAGCACAATAATCTGTGTTTCTTATGCTTGCTTTGGAGTTACTACATGACTTGCTCACCACATTTTCCATAGTACATTTCCTAGATGCTATTTTTTACAACACTTTGAAAACAAGGACTGTTTTACATTTTTAATTTACATTTTCAGTGCTGATCACAGTGCTTGATAAATAGTAAGCACTCACTCAGTAAATGCATTCCAATTCCCATCTCATCCAATGCCCTCTTCTTATAAATGATACTCAGGAAAGTAAAATAATTTGCCCAAAGCCCCCAAGAAATAAAAGGAAGAACTCGAATTAGAATTCCTAGGTCCTCTGGATCCAAATCTAATTGTCTTTCCACTATACCACACATTTCTCCTGGACATATTTTGGATCTTGATTAGTGTGGTGTGGTAGGAGGGATGTCCAAACCTCTACTCCCATGAAAGTTATGCTACTTTTTTTTTCCTTAAAAGGATCCTTAATGCCATCCTTGATACTGAGGGAATAATAAGTGATAAAGCTCAGGCTGTTGCTTATCATTTCCAAGTCATATGAGTATACAGCAGACATGAGGAGCTTCAAGTGTATTGTGAAACCTCTATGGGAAACTAAAGTAAGGGAGCTTCCCTCAGGTGAATCAACCCGAGGCATCCTTAATTCCTGTCCTATTTGAATATTCTTTTCTTTCTATGACAAGTCAGTCTTCCTTTTGTCAAATCAATAAGCATTTATTGAGTGTTTATCTGGTGTCAGACACTATACTCTCAAGGATCTCACATTCTAATTAGTGGAAACAAACATATGTAGGAAAGTTCAGCAGCATTACAGCAGATGGAAAGGCCCAGTGATTTTTAGGATGATGTGGCAGGAATAATGACAAAACCCATGACTCATGACCTCCAAGATTCCTTCCAGCTTTAAATATATAAGCCTATATGCTGAAAGAACATTATAATATAAGATTGTGATTATTCCACAATTATGCTTGCATCCAAAAGTGGGGAGGGTCTTCAGAATCTATAGTAAAAGAAAAAACACAGAGTTGAACATCCTCTGGAAGTCCCCAACCCAATAGCGCACTATACCATAGAAACTCAGGCAGCTAGGTGGTAGAGTGGATGAAGCACTGGCTCTGGATTAAGGAGGACCTGAGTTCAAATCTGGCCTCAGACATGTGACACTTACTAGCTGGGAGACCCTGGGCAAGTCACTTAACCCTCATTGCCCTTCAAAAAAGAAAGAAAAAAAAAGAAACTCAGTGCTAGGAAAAACATCTAACAAGGTTGAATCATCCCTTATCCATCTTCTTTATCTCCCTCAGGAGGTAGATCCAGTATCAGTTGAATGCACAGTTTCCTAAAATGTCTCTTACAAACTTTTCTACCAAGGCCTATATGAAATAAGTCCAAATCTAAGCCCTAGAAATTGAATGTGGAGATTAATGTGATTACTAAAACTCAACTATTAATCAACCAATAATCATTTTCAAAATTACCAGCTTTGATCCTTAAAAGGCCTGCCTTTCATGGATCACAGATAAGGTTGACATATTGACAAAGTCCAATGGGGCAGTCCTCACCAGAAAGATTATACAAATGAAAATGTGTTGGTGTACAGAAAAACAAAGGAGAAAATAGGCACCTATCTTCTAATCAAACATTGTTACCTAATCATTGGCTTATCTAAACTAAACCCATATAATGATACAATAAGAATATGAATATAATTGATCAATAATCTTCTCATGTAGCACTAATGAAATCATCAAATTCTTTCAATTGATCCAGAGTCTGCTTAAGTAAATGAATCAGAGCATTAGTTTGGACCTGAAGGGAATTAAAAGACACACAGAACCTTAGTCAAATCCTTAGTCTCTAATGAGAGATGATTGACAGCCTTCAGTATAGCAGTGGACCCGAAGTCTGACATAGGAGCCTTAGTGCTCCTTCTTAGTCTCCTGCGTTTCTTATAGTTCATACCTAGATGACAACATTGTTTTAATCAAAAAACTGCTCATTTCTTCCTAGTAAGTAAGGTGATCTGGCAATCATTCCATATATGTAAGTAGGAGGCTTCTCACTACTTGCAGTTCTTCTAAAGAAGATTTTACAGCTCATACAAGCAAGGACCCCATAATGAGAGACCATAGCTACTACCTCTCCACAGTTTCTACAATAGAAGTTCTCCTATGGAAAAGGTGGTGTTAGGACAAGGAAGTTTTCTGGACATGTGAGTGACTGGACTTCATTCAGGTTGGAGGCAGTCACTGAATGTGAGAAAACAAAGGTTTTGTTTTTCTTTTTTCCCTTGTTTTGGGGATGAAGAGTGGGAGAGGGGGAAAAGATTTTTGTTAATTGAAAGAAATTAAATTGAGCTAATAAAGATAAGGTAGTTTGGGTGAGACAGTTCTTTTAGTTGAGGGAGGCAGCAAGAAAAGTTTTATGTAGAATGGTACTTGAACTATATCAGAGAGAGTATTCTGTGATTCAAAGGTGAAAAAAGAGTACATTTCAGGCATGGAAGATGGCCAGTGCAAAGGGGAAGGGTGGAGGTGAAGGAAAAGGGATGAACAGTTATTTAGTGCCTACTGTGTGCCATGAATTATGCTAAACACTTTATAAATATTATCCCATTTGATTGTCACAACAACTTTGTTAGGGAGGTACTGTTGCAATCCCCATTTTACCATTAAGAAAACTGACACAGGAGACAGCTAAGTGGCACAGTGGATAAAGTATCGCCCTGGATTCAGGAGGGCCTGACTTCAAATCGGGCCTCAGACACTTGATAATTACTAGCTGTGTGACCCTGGGCAAGTCACTTAACCCTCATTGCCCTGCAAAAAAAAAAAAAAAAAAGAAAAGAAAAGAAAGAAGGAAAGAGAAAAAAAAGAAAGAAAGAAACTGATACAAATGGAGGTAAAGTGACTTGCCCATGGTCACACAGCTAGTAAGTGTCTGAGACTTGAATTAAACTCAAGTTTATCTGACTCTAAGATGAGCACTTGGTAGCTGCCTAAGGCACAGAGGTAGGAAATGTGAAATACTGAGAGAAAGCCAATTTGACAGGATCAGAGCATGCAGGAGAGAGTAACATACAGTGAAGCTGAAATATGGGTTGCATCATGGCTGTGAAAGGTTTTAAAAGCTAAATAGAGTTTTTATTTCATCCTAAAGACAATAAACACTGGAATTGATTATGTAAGACACTGGAGTTGACATGGTCAATTTGTACTCAGGGAAAATCACTTTGGCAACCATGTGTAGGAGGGATGGAATGAAGCAGAGAGACTAATTAAAAGTCTTTTGCAATAATATAGGTGAGAGATGATGAGGGACTCAACTACGTAAGAATATGTCTGATACCAGAGATGTAAAGATAGAAATTGCAAGATTTGGCTACTGATTATATATGAGATAAGTAGACAAAGATTATGTGTGTATGTATATGTGTATGTGTGTACACATCTATAATGTTATGTGTATATTATATGTTATATATAGTATAGTCTATATATGTGCATATATACATACATAATATGTATTATAAAGATAATTAAATCTATGGCAGTTGATGTGGTTACCTAGTCAGAGAGTAACAAAAAAAGAATAAAAGAGGATCTAGGATGGAACCTTGAGGAACACCCAAAGTTAGTAAGTGTGATATGGAAGATAAGTCAAAATAGATTTCCAGTAGAGGTGTTACTTATTCTTTGAGTATTTGTCTATCTTTTCTTCTTATATGGCACCTCATTAATGGTTTTTTTAATTTCTTCGTATAAAATCTGGTTTTGTCTGTTTCCTTTTTTGCCAATCCTATTGGGGGGTGGGGAGAGAACAGAACTCAAACTTTGCTCCTCAATCCTTGCTCTTCAAGGTTTCAAAAGCTTGGCTAGCTAACTGCAAACACCAATAGAAACTCTTCTCTCATACATATTTGTGATTTACTGTCCTGACCTTTCAAAACTCCTAGCTTTATTGTCTCTAATCTCCTTTAGCAAAAAACAAAGGACAAACACTGAGGCTAAGAACAAAGGCCCATAGTCACCACTACATGTCATCCTCAGATCAGGGGGTGTGCAGAGGGCTCTAGCTTTACTCTCCTATATCTCTTCTTCACTTGGCACACTGAAGAGAATGGGCAAGGCTCTGGTGCCTCTTGAAAGCACCCTCAGTTCCAGCTTTGCAGCCAGTTAAAGAGCTCTTCATCATCACCTGGTAAGCAGATCAGAACCAGTTACAGACCATCAAATCCAAATATTTCCAAGGAACTTCTAGTACAAGTCATCATGACGCCCCTGAAAAGCTGGCTCCCATGAGCAAAGACATCAGCCAAGCATGTCAATGCCTGCTCATAAGGGCTGGGCTCATTGGCCAGTCCCATGTTTTAAATGTTTGTTTAATGACCGAATGAATTAAGACTTAACTAACATCATGTAGAAATTTGGTAGCAGAATCAGTACTAAAATCTACTTTTTCAGACATCCAACCTTACTGATTTTTCACTTTATCATCCATGACTCAGTGAAGTAAGTCAGAAAAAGAGGCATCATGGTATAAGAAAAAGAGCACAGAACTTGCACCTGAGTTCCAAGTTCCAGTTCTATCGCTTCTAAGGTCTATGATATTGCATGAAGTTCATCATTTCTCTGAGGCTTAACAGCCTTTTCTGTAAAATGAAAATTGTATTTGAATGTTTTTCAGCCCTACAAAGTTGGTTTTGTGTCTTGGAATAGTGCAACTTTGTAGGGCTAAAAAACATCTATTTCACATTCACTTCAGATGTGGGCTGCCCAAACCACTTACAAATAAGTACAGTTCTACTGACCAGCCAGGCATCAATTGTTAGGCACTTTTGGATTTGGGGGGAAGTATGTCACAGAAACACATTAGGAATTGCTGAATCATCTCAGCAGAGTGAAAGAACTATCCCCCAGCTAGCAACCAAAGAGCATGTCTTTTCTCAAGGAGTTAGAACTAATTCTCCATGGTACAACTGATGTTATATCAGGATACATGGTAGGGGAGATTATTATCAATTCATTTGCTAGGACACTGATATTTTGCCATACACCTAATAGTACTATAGCCAACACTATGTGGGTTTGATTGTCTTTGGTTTTTAGGCAAAAAGCATTTATTAAATGTTTCCTATGTGCCTGGAACTGTACCAAGCACTAGGGATATAAATGCAAACCATAAAAGATAGCCCCTCCCCATAGGTGCTTGCATCCTAACCTTAGAAGATAACAGAAAAAGGAGCTGAAAAGCAGGGCATTAGAAGTTATCCATTCACAGAGGGGCATGGTGAAGAATGGCTGGCCTGGCACTTCCTCATGATGAGAGGAACTCAAAAATGGAAGAAGAGGGTTGGCATGGTGGAGGGATGTTCCATTGTGAGAAGGTCACAGGAAAAGTTTGATGTTCCAGAGTGAGGAGGCTCCAAGCACTAAAGGAGCTTACAAGGTGAAACTACAGCTGAGTCTGGTGCTGACATCCAGAAAGTGTATGAAGGTTATAAAAATGAAGGTGCTTTTGAAAGTGATAGCATTATACACTAACTGATACCCTCACAAAATTTTTATTTTTTAATTCAAAAGATATTATTTGGCTGAATTATTTTCTACAAATCTTTTCTAAGTTGATTGAAATACAACCTTTGAAGCAAAAATCAACTTCATTGCCTACTTGTGAGGATGACTCATACCTGCAACACTTTATTATATGAAATCAGCATGATGAAATTTATCCTACAAAGATTGCTTCCATAGATGAATATTATAGCCTCTCAGTGCTGAGTAGTTCTTGCTTTGTAGAAAAAGAAATAATGAAAGAAATTCACTGAGACAGGAAAACATTTAAACAGGCAAAAAAAACCTGCAAGTAGATAGATACTATTGGTAATTGCCCTATAAAATAAAGGGCTTTGTGTTCCTTACTGCAAATTGAAGGCAAATAATTGTCTTCCATAAAGGAAAATGTTAATAATACTTGAAGGACATTTTATAGTAACTGAAATTCAAAGGTGTATTAGTCTCTCTTCAAGGAGATACAAATAATATTCATAATTTATATATAAGTGGGGGCAGGATGAGAAAGCACTTTCTAGTTTCTTCTAAGTCAAGACTACCATTGACATTTTCTATTGAGAGAAATTGATGTAGAAATACACAATATAAGCGTGCATGAAGTATAGCTGAAATGAGAACAGATATTGAAGCTATACTTACTAAACAAAGCAGTCCTTTATCTTTCCATAGCTGAAAAGCCAAAAAGGTGGGGAGTAAACAGAAATAGAAATAGTTCCCATTATTTGGATAATTACACTTGTGTAGGCTTAATACTCAGTGTATCTGGTACTGCCTAAGACATAGAAAAATAAATAAATAGAGAAGACATATAATTTAAAACAGCAAATAAACTATAATGATTGGAATGACACCACCTGCTAGAGAGCTACTGTAGGAAAGCTCCACCATAAGGAGAAGGCGTCTGAGGGCAAGCCCTGTGGTCAGTTCCTTGGCATCAGAAAGTGACGTTTGCTAGTGGGTACTGTCTATCAAAGTTACCAGCCAATCAACCTGAGGAGCCTCCCAGTGGCATCATTCCAATCATTACAAAACAAAATAATCTTGCATTTGTATTGTTGGTGGAGTTGTGACCTGATCCAACCATTTTAGAGAGCAATTTGAAACTATGTCCAAAGGGCTATGGACTGTGCATACCCTTTGACCCAGTAATACCACTCCTAGGTCTGTATCCCAAAGAGATCATAGAGAAGGGAAAAGGGCCTACATGTACAAAAATATTTATAGCAGTTCTCTTTGTGGTGGCAGAGAATTGGAAATCGAGGGAATGCTCATCAATTGGGGAATGACTGAACAAATTGTGGTATATGAATGTTATGGAATACTATTGTGCTTTAAGAAATGACAAACAGGCAGATTTCAGAAAAACCTGGAAAGATTTACATGAACTGATCCTGAGTGAAGTGAGCAGAACCAGAAGAACATTGTACACAGTAACAAGCAACACTGGGTGATGATCAACTGTGATAGACTTGGCTCTTCTCAGCAGTGCAATGATCCAAGACAATTCTAAAGAACTCAATGGAAAATGTTCTCCACATCCAGAAATAAGGATCATGGATTCTGAATGCAAATTGAACCATACTGTTTCTACTTTTTTTTAAGGTTTTTCCTTATGTTCTGATTCTTCTTTTATAACATGACTAATGCAGAAATATGTTGAATGTGATTGTACATATATAACCTATATCAGATTGCTTTCTGTTTTGGGGAGGGGGACGGAAGGGAGGGAGGGAGAAAAACTTGATTTTGTTTTTTGTGGGGTTTTTGTTGGGCAGAGAGGGTTAAGTGATTTGCCCAAGGTCACACAGCTAGTAAGTATTAAGTGTCTGAGGCCAGATTTGAACTCAGGTCCTCCTGACTCCAGGGCCAGCGCTCTATCCACTGTGCCACCTAGCTTCCCCAAGGAAGAAAAATTTGGAAATAAAAATCTTATGAAAACAAATGTTGAAAACTATCTTTATATATGACTGAAAAATAATAAAATACTTTTATGATTTAAATAAATAAATAATTTTTAAAATTTTGCATTTGACAAGCATAAAGATAAGATTTGGGAATTTGGTAAAAAAAAAAAACGTTGTTGGGAAAACTGGAAAGTAGTATAGTGAATATTGGGCATAGACCAATATTTTACACCATTTATCAAGACAAGGTTAAAATGCATACAATACCTAAATATAAAGAGAGCTTTTACAAGAAAATGAGAGTACAGAACCCATTACTTATTAGATGTATTGATAGGTGAACAATTTGGGAATAAACAAGAGAGAGCAAAGTTAGATGTAAAATGGATAATTTCATTTACATTAAATTAAATAGGGTTTGTACAAATAAAATAAATGTAGCCAAGATCAGAAGGACATTTCATAGAAATTTAATCAGATAAAGGTTTCATATCTAAATATACAAAGAACTTTATCAAACCTATAAAACTATGAGTCATTCCTCAACTGATAAATGGTCAAAAGATATGATCAGGCAGATTTCTGTTGAAGAAATCAAAAGAATTTATAGTCATATGAAAAATGTCCTAGATCATTATTAATTAGAGAAATGCAAATTAAAACATTAAGGTATCATTTTACACCTACCAGATTAGATAAAATGATAGAAAGGGGAAGTGACAAATGTTTGAAGGGATGTGGAAAAATTGGGACAGATTCATTGCTGGTGAAATTGTAAACTGATCCAACCATTTTGGAGAGCAACCTGGACTTCTACCCCAAAAGTTATTAAACTACTTATATGCTTTCTGACCCAGCAATGCCACTACTTGGTCTATTTCTGAAGATAATTAGGTTAAAAGGAAAAGAACTTATAGGTTCTAAAATGTTTATAGAAGCTCTCTTTGTGGTGGCAAAGGACTGGAAATTGCAGGGATGCCCATCAATTAGGGAATGGCGGAACAAGTTATGGTATATGATTGTGATGAAATACTACTGTGCTATAAGAAATGATAAACTCAATGATCTGAGAAAAACATGGAAAGACTTGCATGAAATAATGAAGAGTAAAATGAGCAGAACCAAGAGAATATTGTTTTAAGAATAACTTTGAGTGAATAATTCATTTTAACTATTATAAATACCCAAATTAACTATAAAGGATATATAAAGATGCTATCTGCATCCAGAGAAAGCACTGATAAATGGAAGTATGTATAGAATGATTTTACACACACACACACACACACACATATGTGTGTGTGTATACATCTATATTTGTGTGTATATACCTATTTATGTCTAATGGTAGCCATCTCTAGGGTTTGAGGTGAGGGAGAGGGAAGAAAAAAAGAAATTTACATGACAATTTTGTTGCATATTTGAAAGGAATAGCAAGTTGTGCATAGTAGATATGCAGTTTCATGTACAACTTTTTTATTGTACTATATTATGGAAATGGTTGTTTTATTCCATAAATTAAAAATTAAATCAAATTTTAAAAAAACTGTGTTTCTATACTTTTCCCAATAGAAGACAATGGAATTTATGTAAAGTGACAGGTGAATGACCCAAAACAATAGACTGTTTGCTCAAGATTTGCATCTTTGGTATTGAGCAAGCCACCCTTTTAGCCTTTATTACTTGAACATGAATTGTCATAAGACTTTTTTTAAAAGATAAAATGAGATGGAGGGAGCTGAGATGGTGAGTGAGAAGCATTCTTGTCTTAACCTGCCCATTACACCTCTTCCACAAGGAAGATCTAGAAAATGCATCAAACCAAATTCTCTATTTGCAAGCCAAGAAAAAGTCACAATGCATCATTTTTCCAGACCAGGGCAGCTTAGGGAGACAGAAAGGTCTGTGGGCACTGGGCATCAGGAGTACAAATAGCAATAGTGGCAGATGGAAGCAGTCCTGCCTCCAGAGTAGTAAAGCCCTTCACATCCTAACCCATCCTACCTTTGCAGTCTTCTTCACCTCACTCCCTGCCATGACCTTTTTAATCCAATGACACTGGTTTCTTTGCTGTTCCTCAAATAGTACATTTCATCTCTTGACACCAGGCATTTGGATTGTTCTCTCTACTAGTTTCCTTCAAGTCCCTGGTACCTTCTTCAGGAAATCTTTCCCAATACTTCTTATTTCTACTAACTCTGTTAATTCTTTCATATTTACCCTGCATGTAGATTATACATACTTATTTGTATGTTGTCTCCCTGACTAGATTGTGACTTCCTAGAGGGCAAAGACTCTCTTTTACCTTTCTTTGTTTCCCTAGCATTTAGTACATTGCCTGACACATAATAGGCACTTAATAAATTCTTATTGACTGAATCCCTGCAAAGAAAAGGGAACATAATGGCTACAATTCAATGGAGAATGAGCAGTGGAAACAATCTCCCAGCAAGTGCCGTAGAGAAGCAACATGGTACTTAACACCATAGATCTAGAACTAGAAGGTATTTCAGGTGTCATCTGATCTAATCTCCTCATTTTACAGGTGACAAAGCTGAGATACAAACAGTATAAATTGTCTAAAGTTGAACAACTAAATTTCAGTGTCAGGATTTGAACCCAGGTTCCATGATTCTTAAATCGATGTCCTTTCCACCATGCTATGATGCCAAGCCTTGTGCTAGGTGCTCAAGATATAAAGATGAAAATGGAAAGGAAAAAAAAAAGAGTCCCTGTCCTCAGGAAGTTTATAGGCTACCCAAAGAAAGCAAATATGCAAAAATAAGTCAATATATTTCTTTGAGGGTAAGCGGGCAGAAGGCTGTGATTTCAACATTGTAAGGAATTCATTGTGAAGAAATTCACTCTACTTATACAATTTGCCAACTACTCAGAATCTTAGCCTTGGACAGTTACATGGTGACAGTGAGAAATTAAGCGATTTACCCAGGGTCATACAGTCAATCTCTATCAGAGGTGAACCTTGAACTTAATTATTCCTGGCTAAGGGCAGTTCTTTAAACTTTATACCAAACAACTTCTCAAAGAAAAGCGAATTAATTTGGTATAGAAAGGAATAGAAAGGCCTAACAACTGAAGGATCTGGAAAGGACCTCTGTATTAGGTGGCAGGAGCTGAGCTTTAAGATAGGGAATCCAATGGGCAGAGATAAGAAGGACAACATTCCAGGTATGGAGATAGCCCATGCAAAACAATGAAGGTAGGAAATGGAATGTCATATGCACAGAGAAGCAAGTAGGTTTCTGACTGTAGTGAAAAATCAGTCTCCTAAAGAAATAATGTCACGCTGGTCCTTGACCAGAGAACTGATATAGTCTGACCTGTATTTTAGAAATACCAATTGCAGCTGACACAGCCCCAGTAACATGAGTTGTCTAGCATTGGTGCATTCCCTTTCTCATCAGAGGCATAGAAATTTGTGAGAAAGTACACCACTTTAGTTATGAGGGAGAGACACATGTTTCCTTTGTGACTACCTTGCTGTTGAATTTGGTCTGGCAAATAAAAAAGCATGTTTAAGATATGGATTCTTGAGCTACGGTTTTGAATAGATGTTGACCCTAAGGCATGCCTTGAAACTGAAAGCAGCTTTCAGCAGCCCACTTATTAAGAGGGGGTTGGGATTGGATGGAACAAGCTCTATGTCGACAATACACTTAGCTCTCACTTCACATACTTTATTCTACTACACTATTCTATTACACTATGTAAATTTATTCTTAGTAGAAATTTAAAATATAATTTTAATCTTTAATGCCCTATATCTTTTTTGTGCTGAATATCATACAAGAGACTTCCTTAGCACAGAAAATTATGCCTTCTCGAGTATTATTTAAAAATGCATTAATCTGGTCAATAAAATTATATTATGCTTGGATCACCAATTTTAAAAAGTTTCAAAGAGTGTCAGAAATGAATGGCTATTAGAAATCATTTAAAAGGGAATATAGCTAAGATGGTGGACTTGGAGTAACAAAACCTGGGTTTGGTTATTTCCTACAAGACCTAGCTGAGAGATCATGGGAAGCTTATTTGACCTTCCTAAGATTCAGTTTCCTCATTTGTAAAATGGAGCTGATAACATCTGTAGTACTTACCTCACAAGACTTTTATGAAAATCAAATTAAATAATGCATGTAAGGACCTTTGAAATTCACTAGAGAAATGACTACCATTACGATTCCTATCATCTAAGTTCAAACTCATCCTCAATCCACAAGATACATTTACAATACCTTGAAAAGTGGTTTTTCAGTCTATGCTTAACACCCCTGGTAAAATGGAACTCATTCTTCATAAGACAACCTCTTCTTTTTTCATGTTTATCCCAAATCTTTGTCCCTGTTCCTTCTGCCCATAGACGCTAACTTCTCTTGTCTCAAAGAGGGTTGAATAAGAATTAGATGTCAAAGGTAAGATTTGAATCCACATATTTCTGGCTCTAAGTTCAGCACTATAACATACGCCATCTACCTACATGTAGAACATTAAAAGAGTCACTTAGTTCCGTTTATTTACAGAATCACAAAGTTGAAAGGGATCTAAAGGGCCATTTGGTCCAATTCATACACAATCATCCAAATCACCAATTATCCATAGCCTCCCCTTGAAGACCTCCAGTGAAGCTGAATCACCCCATCACGTAGCCAAGAGAGTCCGTTTCATCTCTAAACAGTGCCCATTTCTTTGTTCTTTCCTTTTCTTTTTTTTTTTTTTTTTTTTTTTAGAAATTAAGGTCTTTATTTCAAAATCTGATTATAGTCGACCCTTTTATCAAGTGCCAAAGGTCACTTGCCATACCCGCACCAAGTTGTCTGTGTATACAGCAAATAGAGTCTGACCATCAGCAGACCAGGCTAGGGAAGTGCACTGGGGAGGCCCAGAGTGTTGCTACTATTGATCACTTCTCGCTTAAGCTCATCCACAATGATTTTACCCTCTAGGTCCCAGATCTTGATGCTGGGCCCAGTGGCAGCAAAGAGCCAGTAGCAATTAGGGTTGAAGCAAAGGGCATTGATTATATCACCACCATCCAAAGTATAGAGGTGTTTACCCTATTGAGGTCCCACAGCATGGCCTGATCATCCTTGCCTCCAGAGGCACAGAGAGAGCCATCAGGAGAAACTGTAACTGTGTTTAGGTAGCCTGTGTGACCAATGTGGTTTGTCTTCAGTTTGCAGATGGCCAAGTTCCAGACCTTGACCAGCTTGTCCCAGCCACAGGAGACAATGATAGAGTTGCTGCTATTGGGTGAAAAACGAATGCAGGACACCCACTCTGAGTGGCTCTCATCCTGCATAGTGTATTTACAGACACCCAGGGTGTTCCACAGCTTGATAGTCTTATCCCCGGAACCAGAGACAATCTGGCCATTGTCTGAGGAGAAAGCTAGCCTCAGCACATCCTTGGTGTGACCAACAAAGCGCCTGGTGGTAGTGCCAGTTGTAAGATCCCATAGTCTTAGTGTGCCATCCCTGGAGCCTGAGAGTGCAAACTGGCCATCAGAGGAAATAACCACATCACTAACAAAATGTGAGTGACCCCTGAGGGCACACTGATGGATCCCATAGTTTGTTTCATCTCTGGTAAGCTTCCACATGATAATGGTCTTATCTTAAGAAGCTGACAGGATCATGTCTGGGATCTGGAGAGTCGTAGCGATCTGGGTCAACCAGCTATTGTGGCCTTTACGGGTACTCCGAGGGGTCATCTGTTCAGTCATGATGAAGAGACTTCAGGGGATCGCTCCAGGAGGAGGAAGGATGGATCCAGATTGCACAGAGAGCCCAGCCAGTGCTCCTACACGTTAGGAGCCTAGCAAGAAAAGAGCGACGGTGCCCATTTCTATGGAGCTTTTCCTCAAATTTGCCTTTGTGAAACCTCTTAACTCTTAGCTCTGTCAGTGAAGGAGTGAGAGGGGGAAGACAGGCAAGTTGTCTGACTTAATGAAACACTTATTTGAACTGACCAGCAAAAATAATTAATATATGAAGAAAAAACCTAAGTGTCAATAAACAAATGTATTTCTTCCTTGTTCATTTTTAGTTATTTGCCTGGTTTTACTCCATTAAATGCTAGAAGTTTTATTCTACATAAATGTAGAACAAAAAGTCACAAGCTCCACCCTGCCCTAGACCTGATAGGTAAAAGCTTCTCAGTTGATTTGCATATACCTGGTAGCATTAGGGGCATGAGATGGAAATTTAAAGAGATTTTTCACATCCTAATTCAGAGCAGGCTAAATTTAAAAAGTGACAGAAGAGATCAAAAGATAGAGTAACTTCTGCCAACTTTTGCCTACTGACTGGGTATGGCAGCAGGTCTAAATCACAGAAGAGCTAAAATACCTTAGACGGAGCAATTGCTAAAAGATTTGAAAATCTGCCCTACAGGGAAGAGGCCACAGAGCAACTGAAATTCAGCAGACCAGAGAGCCTCAGCTACATTTAATCATTTATCTTTAATGGTTGCAAGTTTATAATAATTGTAAAATTTAAGAAAGTTTATTAATCTCTTTGCCAATAACTACTTTCACTACATTACATTTCGTTACTTTACATTGATTTAAACTGAATTTTATAGGTTTAAAATACCAAGGAAATAATACTAAATGTTATCTCTCCTTTTTCTAACCCCTGGCAATGAAGAACACATTTTCTTCTACCTTATTCCCATATCTCACACATTTTTATAGAACAAAAGGTCTTTGAGTGGAAAGGAATTTTTAAAACAATTTCATTGTTTGTATCTCAAATCCCATCCCAATGTGCCAGACATAGTAAGCACTTAAAAATGTTTGTTGTTGTTGAATGAATGTACTGTTAGGTACTGAAGGAGATACTAAGATAAATGAATTAGTCTTAGAATAAGAAGGGACACCAAAAGCCATTTAGTCTAACCTATACCTAAATAGGGGCAGCTAGGTGGCACAGTGGATAGAAGTCTGAAATCAGAAAGACTTATCTTCCAGAGTTCAAAACTGGCTTCAGATACTTCCTAGCTGTGTGACCTGGGAAAGTCACTTAACTCTGTTTGACTCAGTTTCCTTATCTATAAAATGAGCTGGAGAAGGAGAGAGCCTTTCTTGTATCTTTTGCCAAGAAAATTCCAAATGGGGTCACAAAGAGTCAGACACAACCTAAATAAGAACCCCTCCAACATTTTCAACAAGTGGCTGCCCAGCCTCTTCTTAAGTACCTCTCTTGGTGGGGAACTCACTATATATAGAAGGACCTGGTTCCAATCAGGATGAACTTCCCTTATAATATTGGGTCAATGACTGGGAATCCCAGATTCTTCAGTCCAGCCCAGCAATGTATTCAAGAGTTGTTGCTGCTGCTGCTGCTGCTGGTGATGTGTGTCTGTGTTTTTTGTTTTTGTTTTTAACAATACTTGAGATTTTGGTAGTTCTCATTCTCATGTAGTATGAGAACCAAGACATCATGATAGCTTTGCCAATTTTGAATTTTTTAGCTTATGTTAATTACTATGACCTAATCTTTACTGACCAAAATGCCACTGACTTCTAAAAGTACTTTCTTGTGTAATTCTGCATGAAATAATGATGTGCTAACAAAGTTTTACAATTCAAGTGTAGTTTTTAGTTTTCTTCTATTGAGAAATTATTTTGGATGCCTGAGATAGACTGGTAAATGACAAACATAAAAGCAGTATGCTATTGTTATCATCTTAAAGTTAGCATTTGGAATGACTAGATATAGTTAAAATTGAATATATTAAGCTCAATTAAAATTGTTGTCTAAATTTTACTTGTGGTTTTCATTTAGTATTTATGGGAGAGACTTGAAAGGTTACCTAGTGCAATCTGAACTTCAACAAGAATCCCTTCTTCAAAATGCCTGATAATCCAAGATTTGTTTTAAAAGTTTCCAGTGACAGGGAAATGATTAACTCCTAAGGCTGTCTATTACAAATTGAGAGAGCTCTAATAGTTAAGCAGCTTTTTCTTCTATTGAACTGAGATTTGCCTCTCTATCTAGTGCTACCAGTTCTGCCCTCTTAGGTCAAGAAAAAAAATCTAATCCCTATTCCATATTCATCTGTCTGATATTTGAAGACAGTTATCAAGTTCCATCATCATACTTTTGACCTCATTACTCCCCTGCTCAAGAAGCTACAATGGTACTCTATACTGCCTCTTAAGAGGAAAAAAACAAACAAACAAGAACAACAAAAACTTCTCTTTGGCACCTAGAGAGCCTTATAGTTCCCTTCTTTCTTCCAGAATGTTTATCTATTACTTTCTTTTATCAACTCTATATTTGTCCTATTTGTTGACCCCCATATACTGTACAATCTTCCATCTCCCATATGCCTTACATTAACTTATTTGTTTTTGTTTTGTTTTGTTTTGTTTTTTGGGGGGCAATGAGGGTTAAGTGACTTGCCCAGGGTCACACAGCTAGTTAAGTGTCAAGTGTCTGAGGCTGGGTTTGAACTCAGGTCCTCCTGAATCCAGGGCCAGTGCTTTATCCATTGTGCCACCTAGCTGCCCTCTTACATTAACTTATAGGCTTTACAACAACAACAAAAAAAAAATAAAGATGTCATTGAGCTTTTTAATGTCCTAATTTCTATTTTAACTCAACTCTGTTAAGAACTGGGTTGGAAACAGAGGCAAACCTCTCGATAAAATTTAGATCTCTCATTCCCCAAAGGGGAAGACAGGAAAATGCAAAGATCATTTCTCAATATTTAAATCACCTTCTTCCTAAAATGGAAGAAAACCAGAGAAAGACAATGCCTATAAAACTAAAGAAAGGTTTTTACAAGCAGGGAAGAAAAGAGAATTTTAACATGCTGCATGGGTACCAAGTAATAGATTGTGTGGGTTTATATACACTTTAAACAAAGGCAGTTAAAGAATTTTGGAGCGAAAGGAATGAGTCAGTGTGTTCCATTCCCATGGAGAGCAAGGAATTCCAGGGGTCAAGGAGGTGGCCTTTGATACACAAATCAGAAAGCATCCTTAGTGATAAGCAGCTCACAGTTCAAGGTTTGATTAGAAGATGTCTTGAGGGGCAGCTAGATGGCGCAGTGGATAGAGCACCGGCCCTGGAGTCAGGAGTACCTGAGTTCAAATCTGGCCTCAGACACTTAACACTTACTAGCTGTGTGACCCTGGGCAAGTCACTTAACCCCAATTGCCTCACTAAAAAAAAAATTAAAAAAAAAGAAGATGTCTTGATAAGGAGATCTCTCAAAAACAGGACAATTCTGAGAGTCCCATAAGAAGAGTTGGCAATAAGAAGATAATAAGACCATAAATAGAATATGTCCATAGTCTCATAACTTTCAGTCAGGTAAGTCTTTGAAGATAGGTCCATAAATCACCATCACCAAATAGTTCAGGGTGTACATCAAAGTTGGAAGGAGTTTAATAGGCTTCAGAGTTACTAATTTTCCAACTAAGTTTACTCTGGTCACTGCAAAGGATTGTTGGCGTATTATCCAATACAGCCAGTCCTCATGAGTTGTTCTGATTACCTGGATAATTGGGGGACTCAAGCAAATCAAGGTATCCATTTTCACAAGGTTGAAATTCAATCAGGACTTTTTGTATCGTACTTCATGTGTGTAGATTCTGATATATCAAATGTGCCTACAGGCAATTACTCTGTGTGTGTGTGTGTGTGTGTAACCTGCACCTGTCTGGCCATGCCCAAATCACCTAACATAAAGGCATGCTAAGGGGCTTTTGGAGTATGTCTATTTTGCCTAACATGGAGGCTTCTACATCCCCTACAACATGGGTCAATGTAGCCTCCTTTGATTGACTCTGTAATTAGAACAGGTATATCTTTAAAATTGGAAAGACTGATATAGTTGCTCTCCCTTTCTGGCTCTCCTTCCTACTCTGTCCAGAGGGTAAACATTATAGTTTACTTCATAGGCACCATGAACTGAACCAATGAAAATGGAAGAACTTTCTTCTTATGCCCCCTATTTTTGACCTGGCTCTGAGAAATGGGCCTGGGATCTCTGTACCACTATTTGTTCTTCTTAGTTTCTAGGTGTTGTTAGTGATCCCAACCAGACCTAGAAATTTTAGCAATGATGACCTGGGAATCAGGATTCCAGGTGGGATGATATAGCCAGCCAGCTTGGCAGGGAAGCTTTGCCCAGAAAAGTCAAGGAACATGAGACTTAAACTGAAAGGAGGGGTTTTGACTTGGAACTAGGAAGTGAGCTATGACCCCTTACCATCCCAAGACTGAAGTGTAAAGGGAGAGAGGAATTATGCCTGCCACATGTTGGAGGAGTAAGTTTGCCTACTTGTGATTATATCTTTAGAAGTAAACATTCCTTTGTAAAAGCTAATCTGAATGTAAATGGTCATATGGACCTAGAAGGCAGAGGATGGATATTCTACACTTGGGGGAACAACATTGGTGAGGTCTGGAGCCATTGGCAGGGAGCTCAGATGTGTCTCAAAACTTCTTAATGGAACAGAAGAATCCTGGGATAGTAGGGGATGAAATCTAGAATACCCGGCATTCAGATTGAGGGAGGTGGGGTCATCACGTATTATACGTATAAACATGAATGTTCTAGCAAGCTATGTGGGTTTGTTTACATAGACCAAGAACAAGACACTAAACAGTGGCTGTATTCTTACAGACATTATCCTTACATACAAACTCCTTGTAAGATAATGCCGTCCATCTGCACAGGGTCATGACAGCCACATGATATCCACATGGGTGACAAGGAAGCACAATCTCGATTCCTTTTCCTAACAGAAGGCTCACAGCACTCTTTCCTCAACCAAAAGCTAGAGGGAAGAAAAGGAATACAAAAAGGGCTAAGGGAGAGTTATAGCTATCCTTTTATATTTGAACACATTTATAGCTCCATCATCTGTCCTTCTGAATCTGAAGCCAACCAGAAAATTCCAGAAAAATCACCATATAAAATAAGTGTCAAAGTTACTCATGGCTAGATGAAAACTCATCAAGCTTTCTTGTGTGTTGGACTGGCAGCAGGCAGAAAATTGCGCAGATGCTCTAAGAACTATATCTTCATTGGCCAGTCCAACTATTTTCAATCTGTTTTCATGTCCATTTTATTCAGTCACTGCCTACTTCACAGAATTTGTCTTGAATAACTCATTTGTCTCCCAGATGTAATATATTATCTTCATAAAATAACAACAATAATATTGTATGAGATGATTATGGATTTGAGTCAGATTAAACTCTGAGGATGGGGTCTGGAAGGTACCCAGCCCGACCCTAGTATAGTTCATTTAGAAGTTTATTGCTTGTCAAATTCTCACTGTCTCCTTTAAGTTTTATTGCCAATTAACAGTATTTTTACTTCTGCTCAGTCTCCCCACTTGTCAGCTACATATTAGTTTTGTCTGCAATCCATCATGTGTCAGAACCCCAGTCCCTGTTGAGTGGGTCAGGGAGTTTGCCCACCAATTCAATACTCGGGACTCAAGAAGAAAGGACAGGGCTCGGCACAGGATGCAGCAATTAAGTTGAGACCAGATGTTAAGTGACATGTCTCTTTTTCTCAGAGCAGAATCCCCTTGGCCCTGGGGTCCCAACAATGGATTATTCTTTTCTTCCCAACATAGCCGAAGATAAATTTTAACCCTGTCGTCCTTCTAGAATTAACACAACTACAGAACAATGCTGAAGCACCCGAGTGACTCTTCCTGTTATTCAGGTTGAATATCTTTAGAGACAGAGGCCGGGAGAGGGGAGTCAGTGGGAACTGTGAGATCTGAAACATCTGACCATCACTCCCCCGTTCCCTCTTCCTTTGGTTTGACCTTGTTCCCCCTCCCCTTTTCCCCTTTGTTCCTAGAACACGTATGCATGTCTCCATACATTGATCACAAGCTAAACACACACCCAGGGTGAGACAGGATTGGATGTTAGATTGTGAGCTCACCCTAGTGTGCATGGGGACTTCCCCCCTAACATTCCTATAAAAGGTCAAGGCATGTATTAGCTAGCACGGCTCAGGCATTGAGTTTGCCCATTCCCATGGGAATGTAATAAATCTGTCTCTGCTTGACTTGGTGGTCTCCTCGAGTTATTTGGGTAAACTGAGGCAGTTTGCCCCATACAATATCATTTACATAGCACTTTAAGGTTTGCAAAGTTCTTTACATATATTATGTGGTCTGATCTTCACAACAACCCTGAAAGGTAGGTACTAATATTATTATTCCCATTTTATCAATGAGGAAACTGAGGCTAAAAGAAATTAAATGACATGTCCAGGCTAGTACCTGAAGCAGAATTTGAACTAAGGTCTTCATGACCTGACATTTTCATGTTAGTTTCCACATTTGTAAAAATGAAGTTAATGATGACAACTAACTCATGGTTGTTATGAGGTTCAAATGAAATAATATCTCAAGCACTTTGCAAATTGTAAGCAAAATAAAAATGCTAGCTACTATTGTTGTAAGTTGATAGTTGGTAAAATGTGCTACACTAGTATATTAAGGAAAAGTCATAGATATAATATGCTTTAATTTCAAAGAGTCATTTGACAAAGCCTTTTATGATCTTCTTGTGGACAAGATAGAAAAATGTGGGCTAAATGATAGTTCAATTAGGTAAATTCATAATTGATTGAATATTGGGACCTAAGGAGCAACTACTGAATGAATGTCATCATGGAGGGGAGTCTCTAATATGATGCCACTGGGCTTAGCATTTGTCTTTTCTCTGCTCAAATTTTGTTAGCAATGAATCAATGGCATAGATATAAATTTTATGAAACATGATGTGGATGACACAAATGTATGAGGGTAGTTGACACACTCAGCTTGTGCGCAGCTGAGATGGGCCTTCAAGCTCAGGAGGAAGAAAAACGAATGAGATGCAGGAATTGATGGACAATGGAGAACACAGTTTTCCAATATCCTCATTGCGGCAGGAGCTGTGGCTCACGTATCGGACTGCACAGTCACACTGTGGCCTGTGGCTCTTCAAGGCGCTGATCCATGGTCGTCCTCGACTGGTGGAACCCTACTACAGTTGACACACTGAGTGATAGAATTAGTATTGAATAGGATGTCAACATAGTCTGAATCCAATAACATATCAAATAAATAGGAATAATGAATGAATGAAGCATTTATTAAGTGCTTACTATGTACAAATCACTGTGCTAAGCACTGTTTATACAAATAGAAAAGTAAGAGTCTCTGCTTTCACAGTGCTCACATTCTAAGTTGCAGAGATAACATATAATATGAAAGGTTTCAGCTGTAAATCAAAAAGGTCCCATGATCCTCAGGGTACACAGTGAAGCAAATAGTAATGTGTCTTTTTAAGTGTAATTTTCATTGATAAAATCTGTTCAGTTTCTGATGTTGAATCATTTGGCAATGGCAAGAGGTGTTGTTTCCTGTATTTGATTCCCAGGATGATGGCTGTGGGGCCTAAAATCATTGCTATTTCAAAGGTTCTTGGGCTGAGGGTCCTTTGTTGTCTCTATTAAGGTCTGAAGGGAGATAGCAGTCAAGGTGGTGGTAGTGGTGGGATGACTGGGACATGCTGCCTTCTGCCTCTCCCTCAGTATGTCTTGCTATTTCAGCTGGGTTGGATTGCCTGCCAAGTGAGTGGCAATTGGTCAACAGTTGATGGGGATGGCTGGTCCCTTAACCACATGAGTTTCTTCCCTGATGATGGTTGTAACGGCTGGGTTGGTAGCAGGATGAGTGGTCTGGAAGATGTTCCCAGAGCTCTTGTTATCTGACTATTGTTGGCAGTTGTTTAACTGGTAGTGATGAAAAAGGGGGCCCCTTTTCCACAATATGTAAAATGCTACAAGTAGGTCCCAAAATTTAATTGTACAAGTATAAGAGTATGGAGATAATAACACAAGTGACAGACTACAAATTCCTAAAGAGTCAACAGCATGTCAAATTTAAAAAAAAGTTAATGTAATCTTGGGCTGCATTAATAGAAGTATAATGTCCCTGAGTAAGGGAGGTAATAGACCTTTTGTAGCATGCACTGGTCAAATGGTCAGATCATGTTGGAAATATATGTGTATATGTGTGTGAGACTCCATTTTGAACTAGTCTCTTGTCTATAACTTTCCTTGGGCAAAGCTAATTACAAAGAAAAGATTCTTCTTTTTAATATCTCAAATCCTGTTCCAAGTTACTAAGCTTCTGTCCCACTGTCCCATTTTACAAATGTAGAACCCCTTGTCCCATTCCTTCTGCTTCACACATTATACATTTGTTGTTGTTCAGTACTTTCAGTCACATCCAGCTCTTTGTGACCCCATTTGGTGTTTTTTTGGCAAAGATACTGAAGTGGTTTGCCATTTCCTTCTCTAGCTCATTTCGACAGATGAGGAAACTGAGGCAAACAGAGTTAAGTGTCTTGCCCAAGGTCACACAGCTAGTGTCTGTGGTCAGATTCAAATTCACATATTCCTGACTCTAGGCCCTACACTGCACACCTAGCTGTTCCACACTATGCATATTGATAGGAAATTGTGTTCAGAAGTTCTTTGATAGATTTAGTTGAGTGAATCAAATGACTTCCCCTTACCATGAATTTTAGTAATAATTTGAATAAAACTTCTTATTTGTTTTTACTGATGTTACCCAAACTTTGAGCAATGTGTCTTTTTCACATGATAGCATATGTTCAAAGGAAGTATTAATAGAAATTCAAGGGGAGGAAAATAACTTTCCACTAGATGAATCAGGGAGGACTTCATAGAGGAGGTGGCAACTAAGACTTGAATTAGTTGTCTCCAATAACAGAAATGTCCTTCCTCTTAGCTTTGGCCTGAGTTTTCTGGACTTCCTTCCAGGTTCAACTCATATTTCATGTTCTGCAAGAGGTGGTTCCTATACAATCAATTTTAGGCTTGTTGGGCTTAAGGTCTTGGCAGAACATACCAGTGGAATGCCCAGAGGGCATTTGGAAATGAGGGAAGAATGCATAGATTTAGAAGTCATCTGAATAGAGGTGATCTTTGAGGTGAATGAATCAGCAAAAGACTGGGTGTAGAGAGGGGAGAACAGAAGGCAGAGGATATCAGAAGAAGGAACAGGAGGAGGAAGTTGAAGGAGCAGAGGAGATGGGAAAATGAGGAGAATGGTAGCAAAACCAGGAAAGAACATCATAGAAGCACATGGGGAAATATTATCCAAAATGGAGTCCTCGAGTTTCAAAGGTTCCACAAAAATCAAGATGAGTGGTGAGAAAAAGAACTGGATTGGTCAACTAAGAGGTAGTTATAGAGTAAGAAACTGCAGTAGAATAATAGGGAAGATAGTCCCACACTGTAGGAGACTGAGTCTGCTTCAGATATCCCCTTCAGCCCCTACCCACTGGAACCTGAACTCTGATAGGTAAACTTTCACCTTAGCTTGCCAGGGACCAGAACAGACTTCACAAATTATTTCCAAATGACTGGCCACATGTTATATTCCCACCCTACCATTCCCTATATCCAGTCTTCCCCCATTATTTGTATTTTTTTAGCAATGGCTATCACGCAATAAGAATTTAATAAATGTTTTACTATTATCATCACAAATAAAGATGTGGGAATAGAATGTAGACTACTCTGAACTGTGTGTGCTCAGTGATAGCAAACTCAAATAGAAATAAATCCTTGTGGGCAGAATATTGACTTTTTAAAACCACAAATTAATGTTATCTATACTATATTGTATTTTTGTTTATTTTATTCAACATTTCCCCAATTACATGTTAATCTGATTAAGCCTAGGGAAGTATTAGGGAGTTTTGTGGTTGCTTGGGGTGGGGAGGGTGCAGGGAAGGGCTGTTGAGGTGCAGTTTTACACCTGGAACTGGAAATGTCAACCTAAGAAAAAAGATTGAAGGAGGAGGTGATAGCTATCTTCAAGTATTTAAATGGCTATCTGATAGAAGAGGTAGTAGGTTTCCTTAGCCTCAGAAGGCAGAATTTCAGAAAGCAGAATGGGGAATAGTTATAGAGAAGCAGATTTTGACTGAGTAGAAGGGGAAACTCCTTAACAATTAAATATTCAAGTTCCCCATCATTAGAAGACCCATTTGTCTGAGAATTCTGGCTCCTGTACAGGTACTAGATGATCTTTCCAACTCAAGTAATACTATGACATTTCTGCTCTAACTTGTTAGTGATGATTCATTTTTAAGCAAGAAAATAAATATGGACATTGTAATTCATTAGGAATTTCTGTAAAAGAGTGCCTTGGCTCAAACTCATTTCTTCATGTCGGAACAGCCTGCCCAGTTTGAGAGACACGGATTCATCATTTCAGCACAATCCTCTGGCCAATCATGATGGTTCAGAGGATCAAATAACTTCTTTTAAAAGAAGTGAATCAAATAACTAATGAGTAAATCCAAAACTGGCTTGTTTGTTTGTTTTATAGATCAGCTTATTCAGTTCACTCATTATGAGAAAGTAGGATACAAAAGGGCAAGGCAACTTGATTGTTTTTTTAATGGAAAGCAAATTGAATGCACATTTTTTAAAGGTTGAGTTAAAAATATTCTTGTCACCTCTGTGTAATTCTAAATATGTGCTCCCTTATGTCATCTGGAGTGCTTTGCTCCTTGCTTCCCCCAAAACACAGCTGCACTTTGTAAAAGATGTGGTAATGTCATAGCAAAAGAAAGGTTTCAGGGTCAGGTCTCTCTCTGCCTGACCTGAGGTTAGCACAGTACCTGACACACCGTGGGCATTTAATCGTTGTGGTTTGTCCATTCTCAAAGAGAACTGTGACATCAGGGTGATGTCATGACTTTCAGTGAATTGGATTTGTGAGGGAGGGCTGTGCAAGGTCACCAACCTCATTCTCTCCTCCAGAGCCAGCTGGATCCAATGGCAAGATAGATAGCAGGATGACTAGCAATGACCTCTGATGTTTAAAGCAATTGAGGTTAAGTAACTAGCCCAGGCTCACACAGCTAGTAAATGTCTGAGGTGAGATTTGAACTCAGGTCCTCTTGACTACATGGGGCAGTGCTCTATCCACTGTACCACCTAGCTGCCCTGGGCATTTAATAAGTACTTGTTGAATAGACATTTGGGGTCATTTTCCAGCCTCTCTTTGAAGGACTTGCCTTTTTAATCTTCCCTCTTATAACAAGAGGAAATATTTTACTTTATCAGCTCAGGGTCACCCATCTAATTGCATTTCTGGATAATAAAAAGAATAATAGTTAAAATTTATATATAGCATTTACTATGTGCCAGGAACTGTGCTAAGCACTTTACAAATATTTTATTTGATCCTCAAAAAAATCCTGGGAAGTGGGTGCTACTATCCCCATTTTATGGATGAGGAAACTGAAGCACAGATGTTGTGACTTAGCCAGGGTAACAGATAATGTCTGAGGCCAGATTTGCACTCAGATCTTCCTGCCTCTAGGCCCAGCATCCCATCCATGTGCCACCTAGCTGCCCATCCTAAGTGTTTACCAGCCCATGAAATGTAAATCTACTAGAGATAAACTGCAGGCAAACTGCCCAAATAGGAGTATATGAGCTTCACTTTCAAAAATTGCCCATGCAGTATTTTCTATCTAACCCCCACTATGCTTCAGCTTAAGGACCCCCAAAGAACCAAGCTGAGCTTCAGGATGGTCCTAGGGCAAATAAGGAGATGGATAGAGTCATCCTCCTGGCTGTACAAGGGTCCCAAACTAAGGTCAAGTTCTGGTGCCAAACATGTTCTACTCAAGAAAACCTGTACTAGCAGAGCAGTTATCCCAAAGTGGAATGGGGTACCCAGGGAGGTGGTTCCCTTTTACTAGAAGTCTTAAGGCAAAAGGGCAAGGCTTGTCAGGTATGTCCAAGGAGGGATAGTTAGACTACATGATCTCTGAGGTCCCTCCCAGCTTTGAAATTCTTTGATTCTGTGATTATTTAATGAGGGATTCTGAATTATCTACTATCAGTCAGGAAAGGGATAAAGGAGTTATCGATTTGCACTTTATTTCTTGGAAGCATCTCTCAATCCAAAGTGTTCTTGTGGACAAAAAAAAAAAAGGCACAAAAGTGGCAGATATTATCATGGATAATAGGAAAGACAGCCTTTTTTCATTACTGTTTAGGACTAATAATCTGAGCCCAGAATGCAGGATTTGCAGTTTAAACATTCATTACTATTCCTAGGATAATCTTAAATCAAAATTAATGCTACCATAGTAACTTGTTAAAATACCACATTATTAAGTCTTCTATTTTCTGGATGATGTTGCGAAGTCCCTTAAAACCACAATGAAATCTATTAATTTTTGACATAAACATATTAATTTCATTATTGAGAAAATTAAATAAAAATCTAGATCAGTTCAGTCATGAGTATTAATTAAAAATTACTAGCATTTAAACTATCCAAACTGTATTTGAAATATACGGCCACTTAGTAAAGGTCCGTATCAGGTAACAGAAATATCCAAAAAAAAAAAAAAAAAGACGAAAAGGTCTTACTTAAGCCATAGTTAATTAGGTGAGTCACACCCACATGTTTTAGGTTATATATGGAATAAGGAAAAGCTGACTGCACAAAGTAAATGTTCAGTGAACAAAAGCAAGTGTCTACCTAGAGAGGAACCCAAAAGAATGGCAAAGACTGAGCCAGAAATAAGAGCTCCTTGAGGGTAGAGACTATGGCTTTCTTTCCCTTAGCACCACAGGAAGACTACCTTCAATATTTCATAAATATTGGTTAATGAAATTATGATGGTGGTGATGAAAACTACTTCAGAAGCTAAAAGGCTGTGTAAGGCTCACAGGCATGGATAAGTTAGATGTTCTTGATTTGGTTTGGCAAAATTCATCAGTACTTACTAAGCTGTGCCAAACCCAGACCCCTCCAATTCCAACCCCACCTACTAGGAGTTATCCATACCTGGAGGATGCTCACTGATGCAACCATCTGAACAAGGTAATGGTAGTGTCTGCCAAAAATGGCTCCTGCTCTTAGGTTCTACTTTGTTTTGTTTGGAGAAGAGAGGAAGGAATACCATGTGAAAGGGGAAAAGACAATTACAACTGACTCAGACTATCCAAAGGTAGAGAAAGCTAACAGAATGATGCATGGAAAAGCACCAGCTTTGGAGTCAAGGACCTAGAGTTGACACCTAGCTCACCCATTTATTACCATACCCTCTAGGCCTCATTATCTTCATCTGAAAACAAGGGGATTGATCTAAATAACTTCAATGGTCTCTTCCATCTGTAAATATGAAATAAGATATCATGATCCCTCATATTGACACCAGAAGTTTTAATTATGTTAAAATGCCATTGAAAAAGTTATTCATGTTCACATTACGAGGGAAAAAGAACACAATTCCCTGTCTCTTTTTGATATGATATGAGAAATTGGGGGGGGGGGATAGAATCAAATTATTCTAGGAGCCTAGAGTCTCTGCTGTTAATAGTTAATATCTATCTTTAAAATAAGTTTGAATTCGAAATGTTTCCTATGAAATTGAAAAAAAACACTAAAAAGATCTCTCTCTCTCTCTCTGCAGGGCAATGAGGGTTAAGTGATTTGCTAGTGTCAAGTGTCTGAGGCTGGATTTGAACTCAGGTCCTCCTGAATCCAGGGCCAGTGCTCTATCCACTGTGCCACATAGCTGCCCCCAATAATTCTCTTTTAATTAGAAAAAACAATTCAATTCACTTGAGTTATGAATTCAAGTTGTAAAATGTTATTTATGCTAAATTTGTTTCAGTTTGAAAAACTATTTTTTTAAAAACTTTGGTTGTCATAAGAGATACAGAAATGGAAATGTTATAATTTTGTAAGCATATTAATATTGCTTTCCTTCCAAATACATAACCAAACCTTTATCACCTTTGTAGGTAGAATAAGTCACAAGTCTATTTTTAAAAAATTGAAACTGTTAGAGATCAATATCATTTCCAATTTAGAAAAGTTGATTAAAATTTGAATTTATTATTTGAGATTCAAGACCTTATAATCATTATTGATTCCTTGACAAAAATGAATGAGCCTTAATAATTACTAAAACCTTCTTTTCATAATCCAATAATGTATCCATTATATAACATTAAAACCAGATATGAAAAGAGGAAAGCTAATCTCTTGTCAGTCTCTTCAAACATCTCAATCCCTTGCAGACCATTAAAAGCATCATTTTTTCCTCCTCAATTGCTTTTACATTATGCATTTCCTAGAATCCTTAAGAAAATTCCTGCATCTTCCCTGACAACATAGTCCTTCCCTTTTGAAAAGCTGTTCCTTGCTAGCAATGTATTACTCAATTTCTTTTTATAGTAGAAAGGCCATTAGATAGCACCAGAGTATATAGGTTCCAAGCCCAGGCTTTCAATTATCCAGGTATTAGACCTCAGGTATATCACTTGGTCTTTAGTTTCACCACCTTTTTTTCTAGTTTCAAATAGGGGGGAAAATCTATTAGTATCACCTCATTATTCCTTTGAGGAAAATTTGCAAACTTAAAAAACATAGAACTTTGAATTATCCTATCTTATCTATAAACGAGTTGGAGTAGATGATCCTAAAGCTCGTTCCTCCTTTGCTCAATTTTTTGAGCATTCAATACTATGCCTAAGGGATAGGAAGGATGTGTAAGAAATGGTCTCTGATTTGATGACGCTTCTATATCTGGTGGGGAGCAGGAGAGGAATTAGCTATGTGAAAACAAGTAGAAAACAATAAAAGTTAATATATAAATACCATCTTGTTTTAGATGATTATAACGTGATGTGATTTTTAACAAAACTGGAATAGGAAATCACATAAATAGTGACTGTCAAAAATAAAGGGGAGTGATCAAGAAAAAAACCATTCATACAACTGTAAACATTGCACAAAGTGGGCCCAAAGTCACGAAGGTATTTCAATATTTAATAGCTCCTTTATTTTTTTAATTTACAATACCATAGCATCATATACAATATATAGGAAATGAATTTATATTATATGTGAAAAATCAGATCTCAAGTGGCAAAAATAAATAAAAAATAATTTTCAAAAAGTTATTAAAATATTGTGACTTTTGGCCCACCCTGTGGGTGGCTCTGATGGTTCTGAAGCCATCCTCTACAATAGCGATGGTTCAATACCTTTCATCCCTCCTGTCAGGTTTAATGAAAAACTTTGAGCTGGGAAACCTTACACAGGTCTTGTCCTTCCCCTAATTCCCAGAAGTCTGTATAATACGTACCTTGCCTTTCTCTCCTAGACATTATAAAATATACTTCTCATCGGAAAAGTTTATTGAAGTCAACTCAATCCATTTTCCAACTTTTAGAACTATTTTTGACAGATTTTTTCATGCTCCACACACATTTGTCATTATAAATTAGCCTGCCTTGTTTGCTCCTTTTGATGGTAAGCTCCTTAAGGGAAATACTATCTGCAGTGTAATTCTCTAAACATAAAGGCATGAAATGAGCTGAAAGTCTTTTTATTAGTATGTAGTAAATGTTTTATTTTCCCATTCCATTTACAATCCTATAAAGTCGTAACTAATGTAACAGTGAATAACTTTAATTTTAGTAATGAAAGGTTCTTCTCTAACATGGACTTCTCCAAAAAAAAAAAAAAGAGCACTGGACATACAATTTACATTCTAAGTATATACATTTCCATAAACCAAGAAAATTATCCTGTACATTTGCATAAAAAGCAGTGTAATTTTTTTTAAGTTTTTAAGTTTTCTTTTTAAATCTCCATACTCTCTGGTTAAAGTAGCACACATTTTTTTTTAATTGTCTAGGATCATACAGTGTAAAGATAATACCAACCAACAAAAGGGGTATAACTTTTTTAAAATATAAAAAGATATAACACTTTCAAAAATGTGAATTTTAAATGGACATTTCAATAGCAAATTAATTCAAAGTAGGAAACATATAATCAATGCAAAATGCTATATCTGACCAAAATTCCCACTAAGCTGTATATATAAAATACCCACACCTTTGGGATGCATATAGCTAATTATAGAACCATCCTTTCACCAAACTCACTCAAACTACCCACCAATCTTACATAAACACTTTTTCCCTTGAATTTACTTAAGTTCCAGAGCAGAGGAAAGTAACATATATGTATAGGGGGAAAGAAGGGGGCTGAGTAGTACAAAAGAGAGCTAACAGAAGTTTTGGTTGTTTGGTTGCTTCAGTTGTGTCCAACTCTTCATGACCCCATTTGGGGTTTTCTTGGCAAAAATATTGGAGTGGTTTGCCATTTCCTTCTCCAGCTCATTTTACAAATGAGGAAACTGGGGGAAACAGGGTTAATTGACTCATGCAGGGTCACACAGCTAGTAAGTGTCTGAGGCCACACTTGAACTCAGGAAAAGGAATCTGCTGGATTTCAGGTCTGACGTTCTATTTGCTATGCTACCAAGTTATATAACAGCAATTCTTGGCTACTAAGAGGAAGAAAAAGAGTGGAGAATAAATTCTATGTAATCTATAAGTAGGCAAAAATAGTCCTTGGCATCCTATTGTCTCCGTTTTCCCTTCACCTGTTTTTACTCTTGCCTCCCAAAATCCCTTCTGCTCCAAAATCTCAGGTTCCCTATCCCAGTTTCTCCATGCTCAAAAATTCTCTCTGGATTCTTATGCTACCTACTTTAAAAACAAAAACAAAAACAAAACCTTATTCCCTTTGCTAATCACTAAGGAAACAATCTGATCACATTAGTTTATATCATTTGAGAACAAACTTAAGGTGTGACAATTTAATCTTTCAATGGCTATTTCCTTGCCATTCTAATGAAATGTCTAATTGATGGTGTTTACAGGGTAATGCTAAGAAATAATGAAGTGTGAGGAGACAGTTACTTTTTAAAAATCACATTGATTCTTGAAACAGGAGATGATAAACGAACACTTGTGGAACCCCAGATTAGGTGGAAAGGATGGAGAAGTGGAGAAGAGAAGCAGTTTGGAAGGGAAAAATGATATATAGGCCAAGAAGGATGGTGTCCTTAGGTCAATTTATATACCTTATAATTCATAAACTCAGAGGTGCATATTTAGCTAGACCTCCACACTTTGTTTAGAGAATTGTCCATAGCTCAGCTATTCTGGGAACTATCAAAACCTTGGTTTGGCCATGTAAAAGCAATCATTATCCTTTCTTTACCCAATATGACCAATTACCATGAAATGATGATTATAACATGAAATATTGACTGTTGTTATTCTGATCTGATTATGACACAAAACATTCCGTATGTAATCAGTCTTCACTGTCTGTAGCTTACTAAGTTCAGTTATATAATCACAACTTTAAAAAAATGTATTAACCACTCTGTACAAATTTCAAGGGAGTTGTAGAAAACTATTAAAACTTAATTGTCTAAATCATTGTTCATAAGTAGTAAAAGACAGGTAAGCATGTCGTAATACTGCACATTATTAGCAGTAAGCTTCATGCTGAAAAGAGAATGTCTAATCATAAGCAAGCCAGTTTACTCTCCTCTTCAAAGAGAAAATCATGTTGTTCATCCTGCAGTTTTAGTACTGAAAGGTCCTTCTTATTTCTGCCAATGAATGGAAGGCAACCAAGTAAGAGAAGCTAGTAAGGGCTTCTAACTCACAGAGAGAATAAAGTAGAATAAAGTAGTTCTATATATTTAATGTAAATTATAGATAAGGAGCTGGGCCCCTGGTTTTACAGATGAGGAAACTGAGGCAAAGAAAAATTGAGACTTATATAAGGTTACACAAATGGTAAAGCATCAAACGGAGAATTTGAGTCTTGGTCTTCTACCTCAAGAGTCAGTATTATGTTCAGTGAGTTTAATGAAGAGTTATTCTTTTTTCATCGTTGTTTTAAGACAGTGAGGATATGTCTTTCCCTCTCTACCTCCCTCCATCCCTCTTCTCTCCTCTTTCCCTCTCTCTCCCTCTTTTCTCTCTCTCCCTCTTTTCTCTCTCTCCCTCTCCTCTCTCCCTCCCCTTTCCCCCCACTTTCTCTCATCCCTTTATATGATCAAGGCACTATCACTCAGCTTATAATGGAGCCTTAGAAATAATCATTTGTCTTTTTGCCCCCAAAATAATGAAAATTGATTTCATTTTGCCATGTGTTTGCTTCTTGGGAGAGATAAATAGATTTTCAGAAAAAAAAGTGTGAGGGTAAGTAAATACTCCCTTCAAAATGAAGAAAAATTCACCCTCATCAGAGTCATCAAATTTAATTTTTTGTTCTTTTTGGAGTCCTCCAAACTATATGGAAAAAAGGTGTAGAAAAATTAGAACACATTTATCTCTTCATGCATGTTTGTGCCAATGCAGCAAATTTGGGTTCCAGGTGATCTAAAAATTCAAGCCCTTCTTCCTCATGGTGCTCACTGCAACACCCTACAGAACCAGCTGCAGAGCCTCTCCCTTCATAGTTATATGTAAGGACGTAGTCTTGAGCATTGGTGTTGTCTTCATTCTGATTGCAGAGTTGCAACTTCTACAAAGTAAGAAAACACATTTTATTATTTTTAAAGAGGCACCTAAATAGACGAATATAAAAAATATTTTTATTTACCTTTGATTGCTTAATTTTTAACCAGAGTGTGTCCTCTAATGGATTCCTACACACAAAAAATGTACATGGTTGGCCTGTATCATAAGCATACTATAAAATCAACATTTAGCAGATGTATAGCAATCATGCAGTTAGAAAAGTATGTGCAAATATGTTCTTCATAATCATGTTTTCATCAGGAAATTACAACTAAAAACAGTATTTTCTCATGAAAAGGAGGTAGAACCAGGACTCAGACCTTTGTAGTTTTTGGTTCAATACAATTGGTAAGCAATCTAGAACTACATCTCTGTACATCAAAATCAAGTTCCCCCAACCAACAGGCACAATGGAAAACATTTTTCTATATAGTTCAAATGAAATCAATGTAATTACATGAGAAGCACAAAATGAAGTTCATTTCAAGCTTAGACATTTCACAAAGTCAGGGCTAATCTTTCTTGTTTCTCCTGTTCTTTGTCTATCAAATTCCCTTGTCCTTAATTGGTAGCGGTTTGGCCAACTTTTGTCAAGTGCCATTCTTTCCACCCAGCCACCACAAGCTTTTCCAAAGATTAAGCTTCTAAGTACAGTGTATTGAACCAAAACCCCACAGATAAATGGTTCCACTGTCTTACCTTCTTTATGATTTGAGCTTAGAGTTACCTTGTGACATGAAAACCAGAGTCAAAAAAACGGGCCCAGACTTGGATTTCCCAACAATAGGCAATAGATCAATGATAAATCATAAGTCCTTCCTATCTCAGGTAAAGATCCAAAAGATTAAGGGCTTTGAAATATATAAATAAAAGATATTCAAAGCATTGCAAACTTAAAGAGAAAAGAAAGAGGTTATAATATCTGTTCTTTTTCATTCACAGTTTACCTCTCCAAGCCCTATACTGGTGTCATGAACTTGTTGGGAGAGAGGATACAGACAGTAAGATGTGCAAATTTAAATTCGTGAAATTTAAGTGTTTTTCTTAATTTATTATATTAAGTGAATTTGTACAGTAAAACACTCAAATGATATGAGTTTTATTGGGTGGCATTAGATATGCTGATGGACTGAAGAGTTAGTTACATAGTAAATGAAATGTAATAGATAAAATAGAATATGTTTCTGATTATCATGAATAATATGATTAATTAAGATTAATTTGAAAATATGAAATAGTTCCCCAAATTATATATTTAGTTTAGCCTATTACAAATCTACTGTTCAGTACATATATGTATTTATACTTATATATATATATGTGTGAGTTTGTACATATATTATGTGTGTGTATATATGTAGATATAGATCTCTTTATATAGATAGATCTAGATATACATACTCAGAGAGAGCTCTAAATAGATACATGCACACATATAGATATAGACATATCTATACACACATATACATTCTCAATACAAACATCATAGCTTGGAGACTACCCAGAAAACTTACTTCACCAAGACGTGGTTGAGTATAATTGTGCCACTCAGAGTATGCATATCTACAGGTATCAACTTCAACATGTCCTCCACTCCTGCATGAATCCAGGGTATGATGTCCTCCTCGACAAGATTCCAAGGTCTGATGTCCTCCTCGACAGGATTCCAAGGTCTGATGTCCTCCTTTTATCATTTCAAAACATTCCTGTCCCCCATTTTTAATTCCTGATCCCAACGTGCCACAAAAACCTTGGCCATTACCATTTATCATCTGTGTAGCAAATCCATTTGTGGAACACTGAAAGAAAGAGAACCATTTATGTCATGTGAGTCATGGATGAAAAGTATGATAAAGGGTAGAAAGGGAATAGTTTAAAATAAGGAAACTTCCTCAATCAATTCAGGCTGACACCTTCTCAGCTAGGTAGTATAGTTGTTGGGCTTTTTTTTTCCTTTTTGGGGGGTGATGAGGGTAAAGTGACTTGCTCAGGGTCACACAGCTAGTAAGTGTCAAGTGTCTGAGGCCAGATTTGAATTCAGCTCCTCTTGAATTCGGGGCCAATGCTTTATCCACTGTGACACCTAGCTGCCTTCTAGGTAGTATAGTTTTAAAGAATTGCCTAGGTCACTAAAGAATTAAATGACTAGCCCAGGGTCACAAAGCCCTATCTGTAGGAGACAGGATTTGAACCTTGGGTTTCATGGATCCCAGGCCAGCTCTCTATACCATAAACTTTGCTGCCTTGCATATAGGACATAGTAAACATCATATACTATAGGGACAGCATTATATCATAATAGCAGGGCTCTATTATATTTTCTTTTGTCAAATATATATAGACATTGTGGAAATTTATTTTGATTTGGGGACCCTACCTTTGGGCTGAGATTGGAAAGCCTTAGGCCCTCATGGTCTCTTCTGTGTGCGAGGGGCTGGTGCCCCTCCCCCTCTGCTTCAGCTGAGCCAGAAAGCCCCGTGGGCTGTGCAAGATGCCGGGTCAGACACTTCCTAGTTTTCTTACCCTGAGCAAATTACTTAGTTCATCACCTGTAAAATGATCTGGAGAAGGAAATGGCAAAACACTCCAGTATCTTTGCCAAGAAAGCCACAAATGGGGCCACAAAGAGTCAGATACAACTGAAACATCCATACAACAATCTCCTCAAGAGATCTCATTCCATCCTCTCTCATTCAACAGATTGTCCTCTCTGTCGTGCTGATTCCATCACTTATTTTCAGTTTCTCCTTCTCTACTGGCTCATTCCCTATTGCCTACAAACATGCCCATGTATTCCTTATCCTGAAAAAACCCTCAGTTGGTCTTTCTATCCCTGCTATCATTCTATGTCACTTGTGCCCTTTGTGGCTAAACTCAAAGACTTTGAAGAAAGCTCAAAGATTTTGAAGATAAACATATGAATCAACAGGACAAACAGCAACAACAGAAGGAAACATGGCCCCAAGATCTAGTAAATAAGTGCAGGCATATTTGAAGAAATACTTCAAAATAAAGAAAAATGATCCAACACTTTATGAAACAGAAAAGCTTGTGGATTTGAGAAGAATATGGAACCAGAACGTGCTATTCCCAGGTCTCCCAGAAGGACAAGACAAAGCAAAAACAAAACAAACAAACACCATTATGATAAAGGAAATAATACAACAGAACTGCCCAGAATTTCTGAACATAAAAATTGAAATTCCAATTGAAAGAATTCATAGTTTACCTCTAGGGGAAAAAAAAAAAACAACCCAAGGCTGTAAAATCCATGACAGTGCTTAAATTTAAAATTTCAATTCAGAATCAAATTTTTGTAAGCCATCAAGGGAAACCTTAAATTAAAAGGAAAGGATATTTGAGCAACAGAAGACTATTCTTCACACACTAGAAAAAGGAGAAGATAATGGAATAATGTATTTCTAAGAGGAATGGAGCTCAAGATAAACCCAGCTTAACCATACAAGAAAAAAAGATGGACATTCAATAAGAAAGCGTTTGGAACACTTTTAGAAAGAACCAGAACTGAAGATATCATTTGCTTCTCAAACACCCCATACAATAGAAATGTAGGAGTGAATAAATGTAATAAGCAAGGACAACAGCAACAAAGTGACAACAGAAAGATGAGTAAGAGAATTCTTTCCAAATATTCATAAGACGACAGGGATGAAGGTGGAAACCTGGTAGAGGTAAGAGCAAAAAGGTACAAAAGGAATATCATGCATAGAAACTAGAGATCCCCTGCCTAGAGGGAAATGTTTCTTTTGTGGGACTACATTACATGGGAGGTTACGTAAGAGAGAAAAGTTGGGGGATAGAGAAGAATGAGTGATGTGCCCATATCAAATCATGGGCTAACAATGAGGGGAAGGTGAAATCTGTGGTCTCAGAAAGAGAAGAGCCAACAGGGGAGCAGATGAAGAGGAAGGAAGAAAGATTAAAAGATGGTGAAAAATTAAGGAGGCCTTACTTTAAAGGTAGGAAGGGGTTCCACTAATGTATGTTCCCATGAGTGAAAAGAGATGACTGATGAAGAAAAATGAAGATTTTACGTTGGATAAGACATTGGGGATTTGATGCTTGAAATGTCACCTTGTCCTGGAAAGGGGAGATGGAACCCCTAGGGGCAAGTGGCACCTGGAAGAGTCAACATAGGAAGATTTCCAGGCAAAAGTAGAAAACAAAAAGTTCAACAAGAAAAGATATGGATCACTGTTGGACTGCATAATCAGGGCTGTGGTAGAGAAGTGACCCTACCATGAGGCAGTATCTTCTATAACACCTACAATAATTGGCATGATGAGGCAAGCCCTACAGGGCAGTGACAGATAGCACCTAGAGAGGAGCCTAGAATGGATACCTTGGAAGCTTTTATTGCATGAAGAATATAGAAAAAAATAGAAGACCAGATAATTATAGTGGTCATGACTCAGAGAATGAGGGACTAGAGTAAACAGAAAATATTTAATGAAAAAGAGAAAAATCCTTTTGGAAAAGGGGATCAAAAATGAGATTTTACAACTAAGGAACAGGACTAGCTTAAGGGTTAGAGAAGAAAGGGAAATCTATTTGACTGAGAGGGAAAAAAGAGGAAGAAGAAACAGATAACAGATAAAAGCAGGAGAGAAAAAAAATAATAAATCAAACCCTAAAGGGCATCAAATGAGATAAAAGGGAGGGAAAGAAAGCCAGTGGGAACAGGGACACCTTAAAAAAATATATTGAAGTAAGTAACTGATAGAAAGTAATACTTTGTCTACAGCAGAAGAGGGAACTTGAAACAGAAAAGTTCCTGTAAAGACAACATTAGTGCATCTAGGAAAAGAAGGGAAGTGGTTGAATGGGGAGGGGGGGAATCTTTGTATCAAATTATTCTGATAAGGGGTTGGTACCCAAGATATATAAACAATTAAGAAATATGTATAAAACAAATAGCCATTCTCTGATATTTAAATGGTCAGAAGATAAGAACAAACATTTCTCAAACAAAGAAGGGCAAAGTATTCATAACTCTATGAAAGAATGCTCCAAGTCACTAATAAGAAGAGAAATACAAATCAAAACAACCCTGAAGTTTCATCTCACTCCCTGCAAATGGGCAAAAAAGACAAAAAATTGCAGAGGTTATGTCAGTGGAGCTCTGACATGGTACATTTTGGGAAGTAATTTGGAATTATGCAAATAGAGTGACTAAAATGTCCATATGCTTTACCAGAGATTCTCTTACTAAGCTTATCTTCCAAGAAAACCATCACAAAGGAAAA
Source organism: Dromiciops gliroides (assembly GCF_019393635.1). Classification (NCBI taxonomy): domain Eukaryota; kingdom Metazoa; phylum Chordata; class Mammalia; order Microbiotheria; family Microbiotheriidae; genus Dromiciops; species Dromiciops gliroides. The sequence goes on from NC_057861.1 coordinate 248,171,665, forward strand.
AAAAATCCTCATATACTACAAAATATTTCTATTAGCATTTTCTGTGATATCTAGAAATTGGAAACAGCACATACTTATCAATTAGAAAATGGCTAAACACATTCTGGTACATAAATTAAAGGAATATTACTGTGCTTAGTGGAAATGATGTGTATGATGAATACTGAAGAACATGGAAAGATCTACATGAATTGATAGAGTGAAATATGCAGAGCCAAGAAATCAACACACACAGTAACTACGACAATATAAAAGGAAAGAACAATGATACTCCCCCAAATCAAAAGTAAATGTAATAAAATTCTAAAGCTCAAGGAGGACTCAAATGAAGAGATAAGCAATAATATTCCCAAACTACATCTTTATGGAGGTGGGAGGTCCAAAAGTATTTCATGTTGCAAATCTTTTCAGACTTTTTCAACATATTGACAAGTTGTTCTGACTTATTTTTCCCTCTCCAAAAATGCCATTTGTCATATGAGATGGCTCTCTTGGAGGGAGAGGTGTAGGGATACACAGAAAATATCAATGAAAACTTATTTGAAAAAAAAAAAGTGAGCTTTTGGTGGCACTACTTTCATATTTCTTCTACAATATATTATTATGAAAATCTCCCTGGACCTGCCAAGTTGATTGTGTGTAGTAAGATTTGAAAATAATGATCAAAAATAGTGGTATGCTAAGAAATGTCAAATAACCATCTCTGCAGGAAAAAAAAATTGTGCAGCAAAACACTTTTTTACATTTAATTTGTATTATTAACATTTTCTCCACTGCTTTCTTAGGTTTAGACAATCAACAAAATAATAAATCAAGCCCTGATTTATAGCACTGACAGATTTGTGAGGTATAAATTCACTGAAAATTTAGCAATTTACAACTCACATTGAAAATTTAGCAGTTGGTAGTAATCTGGTTCAAACTGACTCTAGCACACCTCTGAATCATATATGAAATCTACATCATTGTCAAATGAAATTGATGCTAAGCATAAACCTTATCTATTACTATTTTTTCATTAGTCTCTCTTCTCCCATAGAGTTCATATATCTGATAGTTATATGATCCACCTTTATGCAGATGACTAATATTTCTATATTTTTCCTTCTCAATCACTTACCCAAGGTCTGATGTGGTATCTTCAAATAGACATTTGTCACTGTCACTTTAAACTCAGCACATCTAAAACTCAAGTTGTTACCTTTCTCTACTGTGAAAAAAAATGCTCTAAGTACTGATTTTTAAAAGAGTCATTTTTTGCTTTAATTCATTTCCTGGGATAAATTGTATTCTCTATATAACTTAATTTTGATTATGTTATCCTCTTCTATGGGTTTAATGATCACTTCACGAGTCAGTGAAAGGTAGGAAACAAGCCCCTGAAGACTTGGGTTCAAATCTCACCTCAGCCACTAGTTATGTGATCTTGTTGATCAAGTCATTTTCTCATTTTAAAGTCAGTGGTTTGTACTTAATGAACTCTAATGTCCCTCACAGCTCTAAATCTATGATTTTGTATTCAAATGACTCCAAAATGTATATATCAAGCCCATTCTCCTAAATTCCAGCTTCACATCCTGCTTTGTCCTGGTGGCTTTTTCTACCCAAATGGCATAATGAACATTAAATTCATTTCTCAATCTGAACATCACCTTCTTTAACTAAATCTAGCTCTCAATCCAAATTTCACTATTTCTTTAGATAGTACCATCCTTTTTCCAGTTACCCAGGCTCAAAATATATGGCTAATCTTTGAGTTTTCCTTCTCACATATTCTATAAATCCAATCAACCGCCCAGTCTCATTAATCCTATCGCAAAAGCATCTCATGTTTTTCCCCTTTGCCCTCCCCTCACAATACTACCACTCTAATTTAGATCAAAATCTTCTCTTGTATTGAGACAAGGCTCCTGATTAGTCTCCACTCCCTCTAGTCTCATCCTTTTCTAATTTATCCATTCAAGTACCAATCTAATTTTACCAGTACATGTCAAGATACTGCTGAAAAACATTAGTGACTCTGTATGGCCAGTAGGACAAGAGAGAACCTGCATGACCTGGTATTTTCGGCTATATTACAGTCAAATGGAATGTGTGTACACACACACACACACACACACACACACACACACACACACACACACACACATGCTTTTCTTCCATAAGGACTGAGCCACATCCACATGCCTAGACCCAGTTGGTGCTCACTAGAACCTTTCAGAATAGAGAATTTCCTTAAAAGTTCAGTTTAAATGCCACCTCCTCCCTGAAGTTTTCCCTGAACTCTTGGGCAAAAGATCTTTTCTTTCTCAAATGTTCCCAGATGACTTTGTCAGAAGCTATTTTCTTACATAATAGTTTAAGACAGCATTTGTAAGAAATGTATTGAACCATTCTTAGATGTTTCATTTTCTTAAATGTTACTTTTATTTCATATTCCACTTACAAAAAATTCTAAAGCTACTAGTTAATCTTGATTTGTTACTTTAGTACTATAAAAGAGCTATAATTTCATCAGTGTGCATATGCCCTTCATACATTAGTATATAGTTTCCAGGAATTACTATGGCTAAAAAAAAAAATTTCTTTAGTGACATTTTCTGATAGTAAGTGCCTCAAAACTTAGACAGGTTCCTACATGAAACACATTCTTGTCAGTAGTCCCATATATTTTTCAACTTTGTAGGCCCTGTGCATGTTAAGAGGCAGCAAGCATAGCCTTCCAAAGATTAGATCACCTCCAAGCCACAAAGAGCCACTAGGTTAGGTCTTTAGGGCAGAAATTAAGCAGGAATGTTAGTTATTTTAAGAGGTTTTTAAAGTCTAATTGAATGCAAAAGTATAGCATGCTTTCTCAGATAGACACACCTGGAAGGGATCTAGCTTACTGTAACTAACACATGGAGAAGCTAAGATATTGTTTTATATGTTGGCTACATATGCCAGTTAAAGACAAGCATAGGTGGGGGGTGGGGGAGTGGAATCTAGCATTTTTCATTCTGGCCAAGCCTACCATATTAAAATATTGACAAATAAATTCCACAAATTAATTTTCTTTTTTCTTCAGTGACACAAACATACCACTAGGTAAGAAACCCTAGACAACTTTTTTGAGTCTTTTCTTTCCTTTAACCCTCAGATCTACACCAATCATCAAGACATGTCAGTTCTTCATTTGAAACTTCTCACATCTGTGTCTAACCTCTTGTAAAATCCCTCTAGCACCAGAAAGGAAAAATAATTGGCAGAAAATAGGTTGAAGAGAAAAATATTCAATTCTGGTTTGGTTTTGTGTTCTCTACCAAGGAGAATGATCAGTATACTGTTAGGCCTAGAAAAAGGGCAGGATCTTCAACAGAAGATTAGTAGCAGATACAAAATAGAGGTGGAGCCAAGATGGCAGAGAAAAGGCAGGTACTCCCCCAAAGCCCTCCGAATACCTTTAAATAATGCTTCAAAACAAATTCTAGAGTAGTAGAACCTGCAAAAAATATGGAATGAAGCAATTGTCCAGTACAAGACAACTTAGAAGGTCAGCAGGAAAGGCCCATTGTACCAGGGTGAAAGTGGAGCACATACCAATATAGATTCAGCAAACCAAAAGCAGGCCTTTGGGTGAGCTACAGTGGAGTTTTCCAGACCTCTCAGCCCACAGACAGTAAGAGTCAGACAAATGGTTAAAAAAAGATTACAGGGGACCCTTTGTTGGTACCAGGGGTGAGACTCCATTGCATTGTCCATAGTTGGATCTGGGTCACATTCCTGGATCTCAGTCACAGGGAAAACAGGAGCACTAGTAAACCAGAACTTCTGCCTACAGTAGAGCTGGGCCCCTGGTCACAATTTCAGGGGAAAAAGAAGTGCTTATGGTTGCTCACAGACCAGTGCACAATAGAGGAGACTAGTAAACACACTTCTTCCTAGGTCATACAACCTTGAAAGAAGTGGAATCCCCAGAATTAACTCTAAAAACAGCTGCCTGAAAAACCCAAAGCTTTGGGCAGTGCCCCTCCACTTTGGAAGCAGAGCCCCACTTTAGCACAAAGTTAAAAGTCAAGAAATGAGCTGGAAAATGAGCAAATAGCAGAAAAAGGTCCTGACAATAGAAAGTTGCCAAGGTCACAGGGAAGATGAAAACAGAAACTCAGAAGAAAACAAAGTCAAAACTCCTACATCCAAAGTCTCAAAGAAAAATATGAATTGGCTACAGGCCACAGAAGAGCTCAAGAAAGGATTTTAAAAATCAAGTGAGAGAGGTAGAGGAAAAACTGGGAAGACAAATGAGAGTGATGCAATAAAATATTGAAAAAAAAAAAGTCAAGAGCTTGGGAAAGGAGTCCCAAAAAATACTGAAGAAAATAGAATAGGTCTAATGATAAAAGAGGCACAAAAATTTAATGAAGAGAAGAATGCCTTGAAAAGCAAAACTGTCCAAATGAAAAAGGAAGTACAAAAGCTCACTGAACAAAATAATTCCTTAAAAATGAGGATTTGGCAAGTAGAAGCAAATGACTTTATGAGACATCAAGAAGCAATAAAATGAAATCAAAAGAATGAAAAAATTATTAAATATCTCATTGGAAAAACAACTGAACTGGAAAATGGATCCAGGAGAGATCATTTTAAACTTATTGGACTATCTTAAATCCATGATCAAAAAAAGAACAGTCATGGTCTGTCAAGACATTACCAAGGAAAATTGTCCTGCTATTCTAGAACTAGAAAGTAAAATTGAAAGTGAAAGAATCCGCTGACACATTCTGAACAAGATCTCAAAATGAAAACTTCCAGGAATATTATAGGCAAATTCCAGAGCTCCCAACTTAAGGAGAAAATACTGCAAGCAGCCAAAAAGAAACTATTCAAATATCATAAGCCACAGTCAGTATCAAACAAGATTTAGCAGTTTCTACATTAAAGGATCAGAGGACTGGTAATATGATATTCCAGAGGGCAAAAGAGCCAGGATTACAACCAAGAGTTACCTATACAGCAAAACCAAGTATAATTCTTCAGGGGGAAATATGGATATTTAATGAAATAGAGTACTTTCAAGCATTCCTGACGAAAAGACCAGAGCAGAATAGAAAATCTGACTTTCAAATATGACTCAAAAGAAGCATAAAAAGGTAAACTAGAAAGAGAAATCATAAGGGATTAAATAAGGTTAAACTGTTTATATTCCTTCATGGGAAAAAGAAAAGATAAGGAAAAGGGCCAAAAATATTTATAGCAGCTCTTTTGGTTGTGGCAAAGAATTGGACATTGAGGGAATGTCCAAGAATTGGGGAATAGACTCTCAGTATATTTGAGGTATGCCAATACACAGTTCCACCTCCTTCATTGAACTCTATGCACACTCATTATCCTTATAGCATTTGATCATACATGCATTGCTTCATACTGGCATTTACCAGTTTCATAATGGTACAACCTGTATCTCCAAGTATGTTTTAAAATCCTTAAAATAGAAACTATGTCTCCTGTTTCTTTTGTACTACCAAAAGCATGTAGTACTGTCTTGATCATATAGTAGGCATTCAATAAGTACATGTTAAATTATATAACAATTTATTAAGTAAAAATAAGAGGTACTTTGAACCCTATAAGGAAATTAGGCTAGATATTAATATGTACCTCACCTATCACATGTTGTTATAGAGTTTGGCAAGGATTTAAAAGACATTTACAGGAAAAACAAACTATAAAGAGTTCAATTTTTCCTGCAAATCATTTTTGCCTGTAGAAAGAATTAAATAGATTTTATAGGTTTTTTGTTTTTTGTTTTTTAGTAGAAGGGTACAATTATCTGGTCAACAATCAGACAAAATATGTTCATCTCTTTTACACAAAACACTATTATTGCTTATGAAGACACAATTTCAAGGAGCAGGTTTAAAATCTTAAACCTGCTGGAAAGCTTCCCTCAAAATTACTTTATATCCTATTTTGTACATATGTTTTATTTACCTATATGTTTATATTTTGGTTTCACTAGATACATGGTAAGGTCCTTGAGAACAAAAACTATTTTCATGTTTTCTCTGTATCTCATGGCCTAACACACAGAATGTACTTAATAAATTCTTAGTTATTGGTTGATTACAGTAGAAAAATAATTAGTAATGCCACTTAACCACTACAACTATGTCAAAATCTCATGCTGTTATCAACAAATGCCTTCTGAATGTTCTCGTGTTAGCTGACAAAGCACATGATGATATCAAAAAATTTTACTGACATCAAAATTGTTTTTTGTGAAGAAGCAAAGCCTCACATATTAAAAAGATAATCCATTCATGATTAAAGATTTGTTTCTAAAACCACATTACTTACCACTCTGTCATCTCCAGGAGCTTCTGTGTTTGATATAATTAGATTTTGCTGAGCCATATCATCAGGAAAAGGCTTTTTTACTTTTGAAGTACTCCAAATTCCACAGACTAAGGTGAATAAGACACCTAAGTGAGGGATAGAATGCAAAACAATAAGTACAAGGTATATAGAATGATTACCAACTGATTTAATTATTTTAGATCCTTGGATTAATTCTTCATTTTCCTATTTATGGATTAATTGGATACAACTGAAAAATGTCATTAAGTGTACTTCAAGTGGTTTCTTTTGGCCACTCCAAACTGAGCAAAACCAAGTCAACTTAGGTTTCAACATCAGTAGTCTAATGTATATTTACATGACTTTAACCATTCTCTAATAGAATCAGAGTCTAATAGAATTCCCACAAATAAAAAAAGGATATAAACTTTGGGCAGTATGTAACATTTACACACTTTACAATTTACATTTAGGGAAGGGATTTTTTCCCCCAAATATCCTACTGAATACAAAAAGTATTAATTGTTTCTATGACTACAAGGCAAAGAAAGACCATTCTGTCCTGAATAAATGTTTTTGGTCAGTATTTTTATTAAAGACACTGTATCATTTCTCCACTGTTAAAGATTTAAATTATATGCTAAATCTTTATATGGTTATAAAATACAAAAAGTTAAAATTATATATTTTTTTACTACATGGTGTCAAAGTCCCTAATTCAGTTGCATAAATATGCACTAAAACTTTAGGTTTACCTTTTACATATATAATATAAACCCACATATTAAAAGAAACATGTAATTGCTTCTTCATGTAGTCCTAGTCTGATGTCTCCTTGTGGTGTTAGGTAAGATTAGATTCTCAAAGAATAGGAGAATAAAGCTTAAACTCTGATAGATTCTACTATTCTGGAGAGTCTTCAAGTAGACACCTGACAAATGGTCTCCGTTCTGCATTCTAAGGACCAACCTAGCTAAGCTACAAACAGATTATTACCAAGTAAACTGACCACTTAGCGACAATTTTTTGGCTATAGCAACCAGTGAAACAAAGAAAAACACAAAATATATTTATACATATGTGTATGAACCCCCATATATAGAACTCAGTTTAAGTAAAGCTAAAGCAATACCATTTCTGAGGCTTTAAATTCAATTGCAATTTTCATATTGGCTCCTAACCATTAGTATAAAAGATATTTACTTAAAAGTAGTCCAGTGGAAAGAGGAGGAACCTTGAAATTGGAAGCCCCAGACTTAATCCTAAACTCTGCCACCTGCTAGCAGCCTGACTTTTAGAAAGTCACTATTTCTTTAAGGCCCAGGTTAATCATTGATAAAATGATGGTAACAACACTTATGGTAAGGCATCTCCATCACAAGTTTCTGTGAGAAAGACAATTTGTAAAATATAAAGCCCTATATTCAAATAGTATATAATTTTCATAGGATCTCTGGGTTGGAAGGAGCCTCAGAGACCATCTAGCCCAAATAGCATTATTATTATTATATTCAACTAAATAAGAAGACTTACAAAATAGTAATGCTACACCCAATAATATTGCAAGGATGGCCCATGTGCCCAGTCTTGTGTCTGGATGTGCTGATTTCTCAGATTCACATTGTTCTGGATGAACACAATCACAGAGATTAACTCGCAAAGTCTTTGTTGAAGACATTCCATGTCTATCACTCACAATGATAGGCACGGCATATTTTCCAAATTGAGCATTATTCTGATATGAAAGATGCGCAGATGTATCTGAAAGAAAAAAAAGTCAAGTATTATAAACTCTTAGGTTATATTCACTGTTGTTCCTCCATCTATCGCTCTACATTTTTATCACAATTGTCCATAATGATCACACTCCTGTTGAGCTACATGTCATCATTCAGTAACTTTTATTCAGTGTCTAACCTGTATAAATCATTTTCCTAGGCAATAAAGTATAGAGAAAAGAATAAGTCACAGAATCTGCTTATAGAGAGTTTATACTCTAAGTAGAGAAATGAAACAAAATAAATAACAATTTTACAAAATAAGGTAAGCTAAGTACATAGGAAAGGTGCAAATAAACTTTAGGGGAAATTCAAGGCATTTCTGGCCACTAGTAGGTGACAAAAAGTTCCGTGGAGGAAATGGTAATTGAGCTGGGCCATTAGAGATAATGTAATTTTTCAATATGTAGACATTAGAGATGGGGAAGGAGAACTAGAGAAGTGTAGTCAAGGCATAGATGATTTGATGAACACTAAATGGAGCAGAAAAATGAAAGGATAAAGTAAGGGATTAGTGATTCATACAGTTTGCCAGGAAATGTTATGTGAAAGGATTGTCTGAGATAAGTCTAAAAAGGTAGACTGGAACTAGATTATGAGGATGTCTACAATACTGCACTAAGGAGTTTAGTCATTATTGGATAGGTAATCAGGAACCAGTGAATGTTTCTAAGCAGGAGAATGACACAATAAAAATTATTTTAGCTAAATTTCTATAATTGCTTAAATTGTTAAATATAACTGTCTTTACCTATATCTCTAGCTACAAATAACCACAAATGAAGCCATCTTATTTGTCTTGACCAGTCTATCTTTCTATAGACTGTCTTCTGTGAAAATCTACTATTAAGCCCCAAATTCTAACATTTCAACAGTATTTGTCTTCTAGAACAATAATTGGTAATTTTCATCATATATTTAGGGCAATGAACTAAAATATTGAGTACCTTTAATGCTTTGAAAGTTTGCCACCAAAAACCGCATAAGTTGCTACTATGTCCACATATTATAGTAAACATACTTTATTTTTCTAGATAACCTAATAATGACTATATGTTAGAGCTTTATTATTTGACTTCATTCTCACATGAAGAACATATGTGCACATATACATATGTGTTCTTGTGTATTTAGATATGTAAACATAGTTGATATTAGTGGAGCTAGTTGTGATGTTGATAGGCTAGGATTTTATGCCATTAGAGAAACATCGAATCATACTTTTTTTTTTTAATCATCAATTGTTATAAGAGTTTCACTCTGGGTTATTCACTCATTCATTACCTATAATTAAAAGATTCATAGGTTTCCATGAAATAGCTTTGTGGTATTTTGTGTATCTCAAAAACAAATTATCAGGAACATAATTTAAATATAATTCTTAGTTCTGTACTACTGATAATAATTTTGGGAATAGATTGATATCGAATAACAAGCAACTAACATTAAACAAAGGAAATAAAGCAACTTACTACTTTGGAAAATGATTAACAACTAATGCTTGCCACTGGTAGCATAAATTCCAAAAGAACAGGAGATTAAGACAAACTATTGAAGAGATTTTAGCTGTGGCTAATATTCTAAGAGAAATCAAAGAATTTTAGGATTAGCATGGATTTCGGAGGTTATCAAAGCCAACTTATATCTGAATAGGAATATGTTCTATACAAAATCCCTGACAAGTACTAAGTCAAGCTTTCAAAACACTAGTGCTATGAAACTTCCCAAGGCAGTTGATTCTACCTTATGACAGATCAAATTTTTAGGAGGTTTTCCCTGACATTTAACAAAAATTAGCCTTGGAAACTTCTACCCATTACTCCTAATTTTGTTCTCTGAGGCCAAAGGTGGGGTGGGAAACAAATCTCATGCCTCTTTCATATAACAGTACTTCAGGTACCAAAACCAGAACTCATCTTTCCCCATACATACTGTCCTCTTCCTATCTTTTCTATTATTACTGAGACCACTGCCATTATCTTTGCACCCTGTCAGTTACCTTAGTGTCAGCCTTGACTCCAAACTCAAACTCATACTCATATTCAATCCACTATCAAATCTTGTCATTTCTACCTTCATAACATCTCTCCTATACATCCTGTTATTTTCACTCATACAGCCTTACAATGACTACTGCTATGGCCTTCCGGTTGATTTTGCTGCCTCAAGTCTTTCCCTACCTCAACCCATCTTCCATTCAAAAGCCCAAGTTTAGGTCTGAACATCTCTCTCTCTCTCTCTGTGTCTCTATTTCTCACACACACACACACACACACACACACACACACACACACACACACACACACACACACACACACTCTCAATGCAATGAACTTTGGTGGCTTCAAATTACTTTTAGGATCAAATAGAAAATCTTATTTGGCTTTTAAAGCCTTTCACAACAAAATGCTTTCCTACCTTTCCATTCTTCTTGAATTTTATTCCTCTCTACCCAGTCTAAGATTCAACTACATAGACCCACTTGCTGTTCTTGATACATGGTACTCCATCTCTGTTTCACCTGTTTTTGCACTGGCTATTGTCAATGCTTGGAATACTCTGCTTCCTATCAGCCATTCACTATTAACTTTCTTGGATTCCCTAAAGACTCAACTTAAATGCCATTTTCTCTAGGAAGTCCTTCCCAGTCACACCACCCCCAAAACTAGTGTCTTGCTTCTATATATTTCCCAAAAGTAGAGTCTGCGTTGTACATATCTTGGTACCCCAGGTTCTTAGAACATATCACGCTTCTTCTAGTAAGTATGAAATTGAGTTGTAGACCACATACCATTCAATCTGGTGACTGTCCATATTTTCTGGATATCAGGAGAACTGAGTCCTAATTTGAAATTAAATGGAGGTCCATTCATGGGATCATCAGGATCAACAGCAATGATTGTCGCATGTTCCATCTTTGGTTTGCAAATTACTATATTCTCTTGATGAATGACTGGAGCATTGTCATTCACATCTTCAAGGATAATTCCAAGGGTGCCAGTACATGTTTTACCATCTAGGAAAATTAGAGAAAATTTCAAAGCAGCTTTTACCCTTTTATTCATTCTTGGTGGTAATCAGATTCAATTTTAAACCCTAATTACCTAGAATCTTAAACCTTTTACTTCATCTGAGAGCTTGCATTCCTCTCCACTCCTACTCTCAATTTTATATTATACAGCCTTTTGTATCTCTTCAATCACAGTAACAAGATTTTGTGAAAATAAACAAAAACTTAAATGATATTGCAGCAAACACATTAGTTATATAAACTTAAAATATATCATTTGAGTCAACCACTATCCTAAACCACTTTAACTTCTGGTTAGAAGCAGTGAAGCAAACTAGCAAGAATATGACAGCAATATATCATGAGGATAATACACTATAACCAAGTAGGATTTATACCAGGAATGTAGGGCTGAGTTAATATTAGCATAATTGACCATATAAATAAAAAACAATAGAAATTATATGATTATCTCAACAGATACAGGAAAAGCCTTTGACAAAATGCAACACCCATCCACACCTATTAAAATACAAGAGAACATACCAAAAAATGGAGTTTACCTAAAATGATAAGTAAGATATATCTAAAACTATCAGGAAGCATTATCTGACCTGTAATGGAGATAAGCTAGAAGCCTTCTTAATAAAATTAGGGTGAAGCAAGGATACCTGTTATTACCACTATTATTCGATATTGTACTAGAAATGCTAGCTATAGCAATAAGAGAAGAAAAATAAATCAAAGGAATTGGAAGAGGCAATGAAGAAATAAAATTTTCATTCTTTGCAGATGATATGATGGTCTATTGAGATAATCCCATAGAATCAACTAAAAAACTACTTGACATTATTATCAACTTTAGCAAATTTGCAGGCCACAAAATAAACCAACATAAATCATCAGCATTTCTAAATATTGCCACCAAAGTACAGAAGCAAGAAATAGAAGGAGAAATTCTATTTAAAACTACTACAGATGATATAAAATACTTAGGAGGTTACCTGCCAAGACAAACCCAAGAAGTATATGAACACAATTATAAAATACTTTTTATACAAATAGAGTCAGGTCTAAACATTTGGAAAAATAGTAATTTTCAGGGGCAGGCCAAGATAATATAGTAAAAATAATAATTCTATCTAAATGAATCTACTTATTCAGTGCCACACCAATCAAACAATGAAAAAAAGATATTTTGTGGATAGAGCACTGGCCCTGGATTCAGGAGTACCTGAGTTCAAAACCAGCCTCAGACACGTGACACTTACTAGCTGTGTGACCCTGGGCAAATCACTTAACCCTAACTGCCTCACAAAAAAAAAAGAAAAAGATATTTTACAGAACCAGGAAAAAAAAGGAACAAAATTCATCTGGAAGAAAAAAAGGTCAAGAAAATCAAGAGAATCAATAAAAAAATGTGAAGGAAGGTGCCCTACCCCTACCAAATCTCAAACTGTATTATAAAGTCGTAATTATCAAAACATTCTGGTATTGGCTAAGAAAGAGAGTGAAGGATTAGTGGAATAGATTAGGTAGACAATACACAATAGTAAGTGATCATGGTAACCTAATGTTTGATAAACCCAAAGATCCAAACTATTGGGACAAAAATTCATTATTTGACAAAAACTGCTGGGAAAATTGGAAAACAGTGTGGCAGGAACCAGGTGTACACCAACATCTCACACTACAGACAAAGATAAGGTCAAAATGAGCACATGATTTAGACATAAAGGGTAATACCGTAAGCAAATTAGGAGAGCATGGAATAAATTACCTATCAGATCTATGGATAAGGGAAGAATTTAGGATCAAATAAGATTTAGAAAGTATTCCAAAATGTAAAATGGATCATCTTGATTACACAAAACTTAAAAGGTTTTGCACAAACACAACCAATGCAACCAAAATTAGAAGGAAAGCAGAAAACTAGGAGAGGAGGGATTTTTATAGCAAGTATCTCTGATAAGAGCCTCATTTCTCAAATATATAGATAACTAAGTCAAATTTATAAGAATACAAGTCATTCCCTAATTGATAGTCAAAGGACATAAAAAGGTAGTTTTCAGAGAGTCACATGAAAAATACTCTAAATCAGTATTACTTAGAGGAACGTAATAAAACAACTTTGAGGTACCACCTCACACCATTCAGAATGGCTAATATGACAGAAAAGGAAAGTGACAAATGTTGGAGTGGATGGGGGGAATGAAACATTAATGTACTGTTGGTGGAGTTGTGAAGTGATCCAATCATTCTGGAATGCAATATGGAACTATGCCCAAAAGTCTATAAAACTGTGCATACCCTTTGATCCAGCTAGGTAACACTGCTAGGTCTGTATCCCAAAGAGGTAAAAAAAAACAGAAAAGAACCTATTTGCACAAAAATATTTATAGCAGGTCTTTTTGTGGTATCTAAGAACTGGACATTGAGGGGATGGCCATCAACTGGGCAATAGCATAACAAGTTGTAGTATATGACTGTAATGAAACATTATTTTTAATAAACATTTTTAAAGTTTTGAGTTCCAAGTTTTATCCCTCCTTCCTTCCCTTCCCTATTTGCTTCCTAAGGCAGTAAGCATTCAGATATTGGTTATACATTGCAATTATTTAAAATTTTACTATATTAGTACTAGAATATTATTGTGCTATAAAAAATGACAAGTGGGATGATTTCAGAAAACCTGGAAAGTGATCATGAATTGATACAAAAGTGAAGTTATCAGAACCAGAAAAACATTGTATACAGTAACAGCATTACTGTAAGATGAAGAATTGTGAATGACTCAGCTATTTTCAGCAATTCAATGATCTAAGACAATCCCAAAGGACTCATGATAAAAATTCTACATATAGCTCCAGAGAAAGAACTGATGGTGTTTGAATGCATTCTAAAGCACACTATTTTTCTCTCTCTCTCTTTTTTCTAAGTCTTCTCACACAAAATAACTAATATGGAATTGTTTTACATGATTGTACATGTATAACCTATATGAGATTGTTTACCATCTCAGGGAGGGATATTATTTGGAATCCAAAACTTTAAAAAAAGGTAATGCTAAAAACTGTTTACATGTAATTGGGGGAAAATATTTTAAAAGTGTTTTGAAGAAATACAAGCAAATTGGGGGAATTAAAGGGAATGCCCCTATAAATAAAAACCTTGGTTGAGCCTACCCATAATCCCCCCCCAAAATATTTTTGTCAGAACTTATTAAAGGCAATACTGAAGTTTCTTACTGTGAACACTTTCTATTGTTTCCTCCATTTCTACAAGTACTGTTAATAGGCACTCAGATGATCAACAGGCAGCCCCATGGCCAGAGGGTGCTCACAAAAAGCAAGTGATTTTGAATGATAAGTCTATAGCTGACCATCACCCCAAATAGATGAAAATTCAGTTATTATAATAACCTAAAAAGATCTGCAAAGTAGTTAATAAACTACTTTGTAGTAGTTTATTAACTACTACAACAAACACTATGTTCTCTCTTTATCTTGCTAGTCTACTGAGACAAAAACTTCTTCCAGATATGTATAAAAGTACATTTATACATTAATTCATTTCATAGGAATGAAGAAATACAGTATAAAAGCCCATGATAAGTTTTACATAATGTCAGCAATGGGGGTAGGGGAGGAAAAAAGGAGAAGATGGCATGGCTTCTACGGTGAAGTCATAGTTATGTCTTCTTTTTTCCTTTTATCTATTTTAATATATGTAGAATGATTTATACAATGTAAAACATTATGTGATGGTTGACTATAAAACATGACATGATATATATTATTACCAACACTTTTAAATGTGAGGAAATGTACATTTAAACTGTAGTATTCTTTTATTTTCACTAGATAACAAGGATATTTCCCCACCCTGAAGTTCATTACAGCCACAGGTCTGGTCCCCACGCAGTTGCTATCCCTATTCAACAAGTTAGTGGAATACCTGGTAAGAAACATGAGCAGTCTTCTCATTTTGAATCTTTAGGTTAACTACACCTTTCATCCATAATCACAAGAAGAAACAAGTTAATGTAGTGTTTCTTAATCCAGAGTCTACAGAACTATGAGCAGATTTCAAGATGGGGGAGGAAACCTGGACTTGGTTTAGAAAAATAATTTATTTATATTTTTACTAACTATGGCTTTTCTGTGTAATCCTTTGCATTTCTTTTGTGCATTTAAAAACATTCTTCTAAGAAGGGGCCAACAGGCTTTACCATATTTGCAAAGGAATTCTACAACACACAAAAAGGTTAAGATCTCTGTTATGATAAAACCAGCCAGTAAATTATAAAGTGCAAAGCATTACAAAGGACAGTAGACAGCAATCTTCTTACTATCTTCTTATCTGAAAAATGTGTTATAGCAGAAAGATATCCTTCAACTTATTTCACTGGTCAAAACATAGGGATAAAAAGCACGACAAGCTTTTAAAATAAAGCTAATTAGAAAGGAGAACATTTTTAAGCTAAAAATATTCCCATTTTCATTTCAAAAAGAAATATAACTTTTAAAATCAATAAACATTTATTAAGCACCTAGGCATTGTGCTAAGCAATACAAAAAGATGTCAGATAGTTCCTACCCGCAGAGAGCATACAATCTAATAAGAGAAACAACATATAAACAAATATATACAAAGCCAGCTATATGGAGGATAAATAAAAAAAATTAACAGAGAAAAGATATTAAAATTCAGAAGAATTGGGAAAGACTTCCTGGACTTAAAGGAAACCAGGGAAGTCAAGTAGATTGAAGTAAGGAGAACATTTGAGGCATGGGAGAAAGCCAGAGAAAATGGCTAGAGTTGAGAAACAGAGGGCCATATTTGTGGAACAGTGAGAAATCCAATGTTACTGGATCAAAGACTATGTGAGAAAGAGTAAAGTGTAAAGAGACTGGACAGGTTAAAAGGCCTTGGGTTATGAAGGACTTTTGACACTAAGCAGGATAGTTTATATTTGATGTTAGAGGTGATAGGGAAGAGTTCGTTGAGTAGAGGTGACATGGTTGGACCTGTGCCTTAGGAAAATCACTCTAGTGGCTGAATGGAGGATGGATTAGAGGGTGGAGAGCCTTGAGGTTCACAGAACCACTATCAGGCTATTGCCATTTCAAGGAATTTAACTATAAAAGGCAGAAGAGATATAGGATGATAGTGGTGATGGAAGGTTCAAGTAAGGGTCAATGAAACTGTTCAATGAAATTGCTCTTTAAAATTGTTCATTGGGGAGGTAGTGTAGCAAAAATAGTGTGGAGTCTCAGACCTGCCACTTGCCTTGGGCAAGTAATCTCTCTTCTTCAGTTTCCTCAACTATAAAATGAGAGTTGAACCAGATCATTTCTTAAAATGCCTCTTCAGGTTATAACTATAAACTTCACAACAATTTAGGCACACATACACACATCTAAGATTTTTTTCTGTACTTGGCATCACTGGCAGTTGCCAAAGCAATAGGGTAAGGCAATGATCATTAAGTCACCTGTCTTAATCCATGAAATATCCATCAGTGGAAAAAGAAAACCATGAAATCAGCTATGTTAAGTTATGCATTTTCTTGGAGGTAGATATTAAATAGGTCAAACCACTACTACCATTATCTTAGCTGCCTAGTATAAATAGCCTAGGACCACCCTGAGCCTAAAAGCCCTGGGAATATCATCGCCCATATAAGCTACCAGTCCTATTCCCAGTGTCAACCCTGCACCTTTGTTAGAGATGAACAACCTTTGTGGATATGCAACCAAGTTTTGCAGGTGCTATAGCCCTTCCTCCTCAGTAGCAATAGCTACTAAAGACTCAGAATTAAAAGTTCTTACCATCAAGTCCCTGGACCTTGCAAGTAACTTGCCATTAGAAACAGAAATGATTATATCATTGAAGAGGACATTAGAGAAGATACATTACCATTGGCTTTGCTACTGTTCCCTAAGCATGTGGCCTTTTCATCTGACTTGCCACTGAAATCTCCTCTATGTGTTGTCAACCTATTATAATGTGAGCCCCTTGAGAGTAAGGAACATCTTTGTTTTCTATTTCTATTCTTTGTCATTGGTTCATTGACTTATTCACTCAAGTTGCCTATAACCGTAAGTTCATAGTTTTTTTGTGCTCATAAAAGCATTCCTTTAGTCAAACACCCCTGCGCAATTTAACGTCCCATGTGCTTTTATTTATAGGTATGAGGAACACTAAAATCTAAAACTTTAGTACAATTCATATTTTGATTCTTTATCTTAATCAAATATAATTGTTTATCTAGTGTTTGTTTTCAAATAACCCCACGAAATTCCATTTGTATCCAGAGCCAAGATGGTCAAGTGAGGAAACAACCCACTGCAGCTCTCCCAGATTTCCCCTCTAAATTGACATAAAACTGCCTCTGAACTGTATGAGGAGCAGGGAAACAACCTAACAGCCCAGCAGAAAAGGTTTGTCTTACCTGGGTGAAAGGGAAGTAAGGTCCAGGAGCAGCAGCAACAGTAAAAGCTACTGGGCTCACAGCAGGGGCCTGCAACAGACCTCCGAGCCTGCTGAACAGTAGTGAAGCCCTGCCCAAGGAGGTCAACAATAGATTCCAACCTCTGTGACCTCCCAGCAGAGAGACTATTTCCAGAGCAAAACCAGCCCCAGGGATTTAGCAAATCCAACAAAATTACACTTCCAGGGCACTACCAGAGTGATTGGTAACCATAACAACCCAGCAGCAAAATACCACCCCTGAGCCAGACAATCAATAACATCACTCCCCCAGGGAAAACTACCAAAAAGACTTTGATAACTTTAGCAACTCAGCAAATGGCTGGCACAAAAATGAGTAAAAAAACAAAACAATGAAAAACAGTTTGACTATTGACAGCTACTTCAATGATAGGAAATATCAAGGCACAAACATAGAGGACAATAACAAAATGGTTACAGGTGAACCTTCAAGGAGAAGTGAAAATTGGTCTCAGGTCCAAAATAAATTCCTGGAAGAGCTTAAAGAGGACCTTGAAAATCAAACTAGAGAAGTTTAGGAAAGACTGGAAGTGATGCAGGAGAACCAAGAAAAAAAATACAAAATAATAATATAAAAATACAAAAAATTACTGAGGAAAATAACTCCCTAAAAAAAAAATTCAGTCAAATGGAAAAGGAATTACAAAAAGTAAATGAAGAAAATAATTGTTTAAAAATTAAAATTGGACAAATGGAAACTAGTGACTTTATAAGACATCAAGATGCAGTAAAACAAAATCAGAACAGCAAAAAATAGAAGAAAATGTAAAATTTATCATTGAAAAAACAACTGACTTAGAGAACAGACCCAGAAGAGAAAATATGAGAATTACTGGACTACCTGAAAGCTATGACCAAAAAAAAAAAAAAAAGCCTGGACAATATCTTCCAAGAAATTATAAAGGAAAATTGCCCTGAGATATTAGAACTAGAGGGCAAAATAGAAATTGAAAGAATCCACCAATCACCATCTGAAAGAGATCCCAAAATTAAAAACCCAGAATATCATAGCCAAATTGCAAAACTCACAGATAGAAGAAAAAGTATTGCAAAGAAACAAATAAAATACCCTGGAGCTAGTCAGAATTACACAGGATTTGGCAGCTTCCACATTAAAGAATCACAAGGTTTGGAATATAATATACTGGAAGGCAAAGGATTTAAGTTTATAACAAAGAATTACATGCCCAGCAAAATTGAATATAACATTTCTGGGGGGAAATGGTCATTTAATGAAATAGAGGAATTTCAAGCATTTTTGATTAAAAGGCCAGAGTTGAATGGGAAATTTGGCTTCTAAATACAAGGTTCAAGTGAAACATAAAAAGGTAAAAAAGAAACAAGAAATTAAAACTGAAAAAAATTTTAATAAGGTTACACTGTTTCTAGTTCTAAATGATAAGATAATATTTGTAAGTCTCACTAACTTTATTGTAAAAGCAATTATTAGTGCAATTAGAAGTATAGCTAAAGAGGTTGTGGTCATAAGGTAATTTGTAAGCTATGATAATATTTGTAAGACTTAAAAACTGGAATATAAGAATGATTAGAAAGAATATGTGTAGACAAAGGGAGTGATCCTAAGGTGACATTGATACAACACCACAGAAAACAAAAAAAAGGGCTAAAATTGAATTGCATGGAAGAAGTAGGAGAGGAAAAACTGAATGGGGTGAACACACACGCAAAGAGGCATTAAAAAAACCAACTATCATAATGGAGGGGAAGATGGGGGATATGGGCAAAGATTAAACCTTACTCTCATCGAAGTTGACTCAAAGAGGGAATAATGAACACACTAAGTTTGATATAGAAATCTATCTTACCCTATAAAGAAGTTCAAAAAAGGGATGGTGATAATAGAACGTGGAAAGGGGACAGATACAAGGGAGGGGATATTGGGAAAGGGAGTGATCATAAGTAAAACAATTGTGGAAGGGAGAGGGTGGGGGGTCAGAGTGGGAAGGATAAACAGGTGAAAAATAGCAAGGAGAGAAATAAACAGTCAAAATAACTATAAATGTTAATGGGATGAAGTCACCCATTAAACAAGTGGATAGCAGAATGGATTAACAAACAAAATCCTACAATATGTTGTTTACAAGAAACACATTTAAAGCACAGAGATACACACCGGGTAAAATAAAGGGCTGGAACAAAATCTATTACGCTTCAGCTGAAGCAAAGAAAGTCAGGGGTGGCAATAATGATTTCAGACAAAGCAAAACCAAAAATAGATCTAGTTAAAAGAGATAAAGGAAACTATATCTTGCTGAAAGGTACCATAAAGAGTGAAGTCATATCAATACTTAACATATATGCACCAACTGGTATAGCATCTAAATTTTTGAAGGAGAAGTTGAATGAGTTACAGGAGGAAATAGATAATAAAACTCTCCTGGGAACCTTAACCTTCCCTCTCAGAACTGGATAAATCTAACTGAAAAATAAATAAGAAAGAAGTTAAGGGAAAAAATGAAATTCTTGAAAAATTAGATATGATAGATCTCTGGAAAAAAACTGAATGGGAATAAAAAGGAATATACCTTCTTCCCAGCAGTACATGGGACTTACACAAAAACTGACCATGTATTAGGGCATAAAAATCTAAGCCAGATACAGAAAAGGAGAAATAATAAAAATCCTTTTCAAATCATAATGTAAATTAGGCATAGACCAACATCTTACACCTTATACTAAAATAAGGTCAAAATGGATACATGATTTAGACATAAGAGGTGATACCATAGGTAAATTAGGAGAGAAAGGAATAGTCTACCCATCAGATCTTTGGAAAGGAAAACAGTTTTTGACCAAACAAGAGATAGAGTATATTATAAAATGCAAAATGGATGATTTTGATTATATTAAAAAATTTTTGTACAAACAGAAGCAATGCATTCAAAATTAGAAGGGAAGCAGAAAGCTGGGAAACAATTTTTGAGGCCAGTACTTCTGATAAAGGCCTCATCTCTAAAATATATAGGGAACTAAATCAAATTTATAAGAACCCAAGTCATTCCCCAATTGAGAAATGGTCAAAGGATATGAACAGGCAGTTTTCTGATGAAGAAACCAAAGCTATCTATTCCCATATGAAAAAATGCTCTAAATCTCTAATGATTAGAGAGATGCAAATTAAAACAACTCTGAGGTACCACCTGACACCTATCAGATTGGCTAAAATGACAAAAAAGGAAAATAATAAATGTTGGAGAAGCTGTGGGAAAATTGGAGCACTAATCCATTGTTGGTGGAGCTGTGAACTGATCCAACCATTCTGGAGAGCAATTTGGAATTATGCCCAAAGGGCGATAAAGCTGTGCATACCCTTTGACCCAGCAATACCACTTTTGGGTCTTTTTCCCAAAGAAATCATGGAAAGGGGAAAGGGACACCCACATGTACAAAATATTTATAGCTGCTCTTTATGTGGTGGCAAGGAATTGGAAGTTGAGGGGGTGCCCATCAATTGGGGAATGGCTGGACAAGTTGTGGTATATGAATACAATGGAATACTATTGTGCTGTAAGAAATGATAAGCAGGAGGAGTTCAGAGAAACCTGGAGGGTCTTGCGTGAGCTGATGATGAGTGAGATGAGCAGAACCAGAAGAACATTATACACAGTATCATCAACATTAAGTGTTGATCTGCTGTGATGGACTATATTCTTTGTTTGTTTGTTTGTTTTAGTGAGGCAATTGGGGTTAAGTGACTTGCCCAGGGTCACGCAGCTAGTAAAGTGTTAAGTGTCTGAGGCCGAATTTGAACTCAGGTACTCCTGACTCCAGAGCCGGTGCTCTATCCACTGCGCCACCTAGCTGCCCCGAACTATATTCTTCTCACCAATGCAATGGCACAAAAGAATTCCAGGGAACTTGTGATGGAAGAGGATCTCCAAATCCAAGAAAAAGAAAAAAAAAGAACTGTGGAGTATAGATGCTGAATGAAGCATACTATTTCTTTTGTTTTTGATGCTGTTGTTTTTTTTCTATTTTGAGGTTTTTCATCATTGCTCTGATTTTTTCTCTTATAACATGACTAATGCAGAAATATGTTTAATGTTATTATGTGTGTGTGTATGTGTATATATATATATATATATATAACCTATATCAGATTGCCTGCTGTATAGGGGAGGGGGGAGGGAGAAAAATCTGAAATTGTAAAGCTTATATAAACAAAAGTTGAGAACTATCTTTACATGTAACAGAAAAAAAAATAAAATACTTTATTAATTTAAAAAAATCATAATGTAATTGTGGAAATTTTTTTTGATTTGGGGACCCTACCTTTAGGCTGAGATTAGAAAGCTTTAGGCCCTCAGGGTCTCTCCCCTTCCTCCTCAGCTTCAGCTGAGCCAAAAAGCCCCGTGGGCTGTACAAGACACCAGGTCAGACAGCTGGGGGGAATAAGCCCCCAGCTCCCTCCGACCTGAACAGAGCTATCCGAGAGATCCCGGACTGGTCCAGGACCAGCTTTGGCATAGCCTGAGGCACGTGAAGCTGGAGCGCACCCCTCCCCCCCACCAGCGGCAGCCCTGGCTGGTGGATTAGCTTGGTGTGTGGGCGCAGGAAGCCCCGAGATTTGAGTGGAGAGAAGAAAAGGTATATATAGACCTGGGAGTTAGACAGCAAGGGGGTTTGGTTGGACAAGGATGGCCAAGAGAGGCTGAGAAGAGGTTCGGACAAGGAGACGAACAGCAATGCAGGACTAGGAGCAAAGGTGGCAGAAGACAGACTGAACAGGAGGCAGTGGAGAGCACAGAAGCAGTCAGCACAGGGTATAGGTTGGAGAAAGTGAAGATTAAGAGGAGTTAGAAGAAAGTAGCTGAGCAGGGAAAGTACATACCCTGAGGCAAGAGGCAGCTAATGCCCTTATTAAAAAAGTTTGAAGCATGGCAGGTGGGAAAGAGATGCAGTGGAAAGAGACTGCAGGAAAGCAGTCAGGTTGTACGTTTTATTTCCCTGTATTCCTAATTTTAAATAGTATCTCAAAAATAAACTCTACTTTGATTATTTAGTTAAGAGGCTTCTTAATATTTTGCTTATTATTTTGGGAGTGGAGCAGTGTGGTGGAACTTTACAAACGGCCCACATTAAATTAATAGAAGTCAGATAGCCAAATAGTCAACAGTCCCAGATTAAGTACTCCAGTCAGATTAGCCCCCCAAATCAGGCTAGTCATTTAAAAATATTTCTACATTTTAATGGCAACCATGGCAGGATTTATGGACCAATTATAATTTTTTTAAACCTATAATTTTTCATTTAGTTATAATTTTTCATAAATCCAGTTATATTATAATTTTTCCAGATTAGATATAGTTGTTAATAATTAATTTTTTTACATAATAAAAGTTACATTCAATAATACACAATTGATAATAAGATTAAAAACCAAATAGGGAAAAATACAATTGGAAATTAAATAATCTGATCCTAAAAAACAAGTGGGTCAAAGAACAAATCATAGAAACAACTGATGATTTCATTAAAGAAAATGACAATGATGTGAGACAACATATCAAAATTTATGGGATGCCAGAAAAGCAGTTCTTAGGGGGAAATTTATATCCCTTACCACTTACATCAAGAAAATTTATATCCCTTACCACTTACATCAAGAAAAAAAGCAGATCAATAATTTGGGCATACGACTAAAAAAACTTTAAAATGAACAAATTAAAAATCCCCAACTAAACACCAAATTGGAAATCCTGAAAAGTCAAAGGAGAGATGAATAAAATTGAGTTTAAAAAAAAACATTGAATTAATAAATAAAACTAGAAGTTGGTTTTGTGAAAAAACCAATAAAATAGATAAACCATTGATCAAAAAAAAATAAAAGAAAACCAAATTACTAGTATCAAAAATGAAAGGGGTGGGGCCAGCTAGGTAGCACAGTGGATAAAGCACTGGCCTTGGATTCAGGAGGACCTGAGTTCAAATCCAGCCTCAGACACTTGATACTTACTAGCTGTGTGACCCTTGGCAAGTCACTTAACCCTCATTGCCCTGAAAAAAATAAAAAAAATGAAAGGGGTGAAATCACCACCAATGAAGAGGAAATTAAGGCAATTATTAGGAATTATTTTGCCCAATTATATATCAATAAATTTGAGAATCTAAATAAAATAGATGAATATCTACAAAAATGTAAATGACCCAGACTAGCAGAAGAAGAAAGAAAATATTAAATAACTCAATTTTAGAAAAAGAAATTGATCAAGTCATCAATGAACTTCCTAAGAAAAAATGTCCAGGACCAGATAGATTCACAAATGAATTCTACCAAACATTTAAAAAACAATTAATCCCAATACTATATAAATTATTTGAAAAATAAGTGGAGTCCTACCAAACTCCTTTTATGAGACAAATATTGTGCTTGTACCCAAACCAAGAAAAGCCAAAACAGAAAGAAAATTATAGACTAATTTTGCTAATGAATATTGATGCAAAAATTTTAAATAAAATAATAACAAATAGATTACAGAAATATATCATGAAGATCATACACTATGACCAGGTGGGATTTATACCAGGAATGTAGGGCTGGTTCAATATTAGGAAAACTATTGGCATAATTGACCATATCAATAACAAAAGCAACAGAAATCATATGTTATCTCAATAAAAATAGACAGATGCAGAAAAGGCCTTTGGCAAAATACAGAACCCATTCCTATTAAAAACACTTGAGAACACAGGAATAAAAGCTTATCTTAAAATGATAAGTACTATTTATATAACACCATCAGCAATTATCTGTAATGGGGATAACCTAAAAGCCTTTCCAATACAATCAGGGATGAAGCAAGGATGTCCATTATCACCTCTATTATTTAATATCATATTAGAAACATAAACAATAGCAATAAGAAAAGAAAAAGAAATTAAAGGAATTAGAATAGGTAATGAGGAATCAAAACTATCACTCTTTGCAGATGATATGATGTTATAAATTCATATAAATCATCAGCATTTCTATATATTACTAATAAAGTTCAGCAGCCACATATAGAAAGAGAAATTCCATTTAAAATAACTATGGAAGGCGGAGAGGAAGCAGCAAGCTGCCTGAGCTCTCCTTCTGTTCCCTCAAAAAGAACATTAAATCAAGCCTCTGGACAGATTCTGAAACTACAGAACCTGCAAAGAGACAGAGAGACACAGTCCTCCAACCAGAGATAATTTAGAAGACTTCAGGAAAAGGTCGGTCTGACTCGGGCAAAAGGGAGGCCCAGCGCAGGGCAGCAACCCAGCACTGAGAGAGTCGGGGCAAGTCAGCAGGAGCTGCGGGCCACAGCCGAACAACTGCGGCCCCTGGTTCAAAAATCTGGTGGCCAAGAAGGACAGTGGAAAAACCTACCTGCACCGGCCGGGAGGGCCACGAACGGGTCAGGCGGGATCAGACGCCGAGATCGGGCGCCTGGTTGGCCGAGTGCAATCAGACAGGAAGTGCAGGGTGGGTGATCTCCACATACCATAAAGGCCTCAGAGTAAAAAGCTGGTCACACAGCACCTATACCCCTGCACAAGAAGCCCAAAACAGGGACCCTGGTGCCCCCAGAGCAGACCTCAACTTAAAAAATAAATAAATAAGCTGCAATAATGAGTAAG
Source organism: Dromiciops gliroides (assembly GCF_019393635.1). Lineage (NCBI taxonomy): Eukaryota > Metazoa > Chordata > Mammalia > Microbiotheria > Microbiotheriidae > Dromiciops > Dromiciops gliroides. The sequence goes on from NC_057861.1 coordinate 248,196,931, forward strand.
AAGCAAAAAAGAGCCCTCTCCATTGAGAGCTTCTGTATCAATAGGGAAGAAGCCAACACAAACACAGATGAGAACAATAGCCTCAAATTGCCTACATCTGAAGCCTCATGAGGGAAGGTGAATTGGTCTCAAGAACAAAAAGCCTTCCTGGAAGAGCTCAAAAAGGATTTTAAAAATCAATTGAGAGGGGGCAGCTAGATGGCGCAGTGGATAGAGCACCGGCCCTGGATTCAGGAGTACCTGAGTTCAAATCCGGCCTCAGACACTTAATACTTAACTAGCTGTGTGACCCTGGGCAAGTCACTTAACCCCAATTGCCTCACTAAAAAAAAAAAAGAGAAAAAAAAATCAATTGCGAGAGGTAGAAGGAAAAATGGGGAGAGAAATGAAAGCAAAACAAGAAAACTATGAAAAAAGAATCAGCAGCTTGGAAAAGGAAGCACATAATTTCACTGAAGAAAACAATACCTTAAAAAATTCATCTGGCCAAATGGAAAAAAAGGCACATAATCTCACTGAAGAAAACAATGCCTTAAAAATTAAAATGGGACAGTTGGAAGATAAGGAATCCATGAGACACCAGGAATCAGTCAAGCAGAATCAAAAGAATGAAAAAATAGAAGAAAATGTGAAATACCTCATTGGAAAGACAACTGATCTGGAAAACAGATCGAGGAGAGACAATTTGAGAATCATTGGACTGCCTGAAAGCCATGACCAGAAAAAGAATCATATTCCAGGAAATTATTAAGGAGAACTGCCCCGATATCATAGAATCAGAGGATAAAATCATCATTGAAAGAATCCACCTATCACCTCCTGAAAGAGACCCCAAAAGGAAAACTCCAAGGAATATTGTAGCCAAATTCCAGAATTATCAGGTGAAGGAGAAAATACTCCAAGCAGCCAGAAAGAAGCAATTTAAATATCATGGAGCCACAGTCAGGACTGCTCAGGACCTGGCAGCTTCAACATTAAAGGACCACAAGGCTTGGAATATGATATTCCGGAAGGCAAAGGAGCTTGGATTGCAGCCAAGAATCTATTACCCAGCAAAAATGTGCATTTTCTTTCAGGGGAAAAGATGGACATTTAATGACATTGGGGACTTTCAATCTTTCCTGGTGAAAAGACCAGAACTGAATAGAAAATTCGATATCAACATACAAGACTCAAGAGAAGTTTAAAAAGGTAAACAGAGGGGGAAAAAAAAGGTTACCCTATTAGGTTAAACTGTTTATATCCCTACACAGGAAGATAATACAACTCTTAAGAACTGTAAATGTATTTGGGCAGAGAGAAGGACTTTACACAGAGGGTATAAATATAAATTGTCTTTGATGTGATGATACAAAAAAGAATTAAGGGGTTAAAAAGGGAATCTATGGGGAGGAGAGGAAAGGGGAGGTGGAATGGGATGAATTATATCATATGAAGAGGTGAAAAAAAAACTTATTACAATAAAGGGAAAGAAAGGAGGGGTGAACATTGTTTCAACCCTATTCTCATTAGATTGGATTCAAAGAAGGAATAACATATACGTTCACTGGGATAAAGAAACTTAACTCATTCTTTAGGGAAGCAAAAGGGGAAGGGAAAAGGGGGGGACTGATAGAAGGGAAGGACAAAAGCAAGGGAGAAAAGGGTAATGAAAAGAGAGGGGGGTGATAAAAAGGGAGGGCAGATTGGGGGAGGCAGGGGAAAGAAGTAAAACGTTGGTGAGGAGGAATAGGGTGAAAGAAGGGGGGAAAAGTACAAAGGGGGTTGAATAGAATGGAGGGGAATAGACAGTCAGTAATAATAACTGTGAATGTGAATGGGATGAACTCTGCTATAAAAAGGAAGCGAATTGCAGAGTGGATTAACAACCAGAATCGTACAATATGCTGTTTACAAGAAACACATTTGAAGCAAAGAGATACACACAGAGTAAAGGTAAAAGGCCGGAGCAGAATATATTATGCCTCAGCTAAAGTAAAAAAAGCAGGGCTAGCAATCCTTATCTCAGACAAAGTGCAGGCTAAAATAGATCTCATTAAAAGAGATAAGGAAGGAAATTACATCTTGCTAAAAGGAACTATAGATAATGAAGTAATATCAATATTACATATGTATACGCCAAGTGGTATAGCATCCAAGTTCATAGAGGAGAAGTTAAATGAGTTACAAGAGGAATTAGACAGTAATAATATACTGGTGGGGGATCTGAATCTCCCCCTCTCAGAATTAGATAAATCTAGCCGATAAATAAATAAGAAAGAAGTGAAAGAGGTGAATAGATTACTAGAAAAGTTAGACATGATAGATGTCTGGAGAATATTGAATGGGGATATGTACCTTTTTCTCAGCAGTACATGGCACATTATCAAAAATTGACCATGTAATAGGGCACAAAAACATCATAGTCAAATGTAGAAAGGCAGAAATAGTAAATGCATCCTTTTCAGATCATGATGCAATAAAAATTACATGTAAGAAAGAACCAGGGAAAAGTAGAATGAAAATCAATTGGAAACTAAATAATTTCATTCTAAAGAATGAATGGGCCAAACAACAAATCATAGAAACAATCAATAACTATATCCAAGAGAATGACAATAATGAAACAACATACCAAAATCTATGGGATGTAGCCAAAGTAGTGCTTAGGGGAAAATTTATAGCTCTAAACGCTTACATGAATAAAAAAAGAGAAAGAGGAGATTAATGAATTGGGCATGCAACTTAAAAAGCTAGAAAAAGAACAAATTAGAAATCCCTAATTAGATACTAAATTAGAGATCCTGAAAATCAAAGGAGAAATGAATAAGATTGAAAGCAAAAAAACTATAGAATTAATCAATAAAACTAAGAGCTGGTTTTATGAAAAAACCAATAAAATAGATAAAATATTGGTTAATTTGATTTAAAAAAAGAAAGAAGAAAAACAAATTACCAGTATCAAAAATGAAAAAGGTGATGTTACCACCAATGAAGTAGAAATTAAATCAATAATTAGGAATTATTTTGCCCAACTGTATGCCATTAAATTTGACAATCTAAATGAAATGGATGAATATTTACAAAAACACAAACTGCCCAGGTTAACTGAAGAGGAAATAAAATCCTTAAATAAACCCATATTAGAAAAAGAAATTGAACAAGCCATTAATGAACTCCCTATGAAAAAATCCCCAGGGCCAGATGGGTTTATGGGTGAATTTTACCAAACATTTAAAGAACAATTAATTCCAATATTATACAAATTATTTGGAAAAATAGGTAAAGAAGGAGTTCTACCAAATTCGTTTGATGACACAAATATGGTGGTGATACCAAAACCAGGCAAAGCAAAAAGAGAGAAAGAAAATTATAGACCAATTTCCCTAATGAATATTGATGCTAAAATCTTAAATAAGATATTAGCAAGAAGATTACAGCATGTGATCACCAGGATAATACACTATGACCAGGTGGGATTTATACCAGGAATGCAGGGCTGGTTCAACATTAGGAAAACTATTAACATAATCAACCACATCAATAAGAAAACCAACCAAAATCATATAATTATCTCAATATATGCAGAGAAAGCTTTTGACAAAATACAACACCCATTCCTAATAAAAACACTGGAGAGTTTAGGAATAGGTGGAGCTTTCCTTAAAATAATAAACAGTATCTACATAAAGCCATCAGCAAGTATTATATGCAATGGAGATAAATTAGAGGCCTTCCCAATAAGATCAGGGGTGAAACAGATTACCATTATCATCCCTATTATTTAATATTGTCCTAGAAATGTTAGCTTTAGCAATCAGAGAAGAGAAAGGAATTAAAGGAATTAGAATAGGCAAGGAGGAAACAAAACTATCACTCTTTGCAGATGATATGATGGTATACTTAAGGAATCCTCGAGAACCAAGTCAAAAATTACTTGAAACAATTAACAACTTTAGCAAAGTAGCAGGATATATAATAAATCCACATAAATCATCAGCATTTCTATACATGACCAACAAAGTCCAGCAGCAAGAGATAGAAAGAGAAATTCCATTTAAAGTAATGGTGGATAATATAAAATACTTGGGAGTCTACTTGCCAAGACAAACCCAGGAACTCTATGAACACAACTACCAAACACTCTTCTCACAAATCAAATCAGATCTAAATAATTGGAAAGATATCAATTGCTCATGGATAGGCAGAGCTAATATAGTAAAAATGACAATACTGCCTAAATTCATTTACTTTTTCAGTGCCATACCAATCAGACTACCTAAAAATTATTTTATAGAGCTAGAAAAAATAATAACAAAATTCATCTGGAAAAACAAAAAATCAAGAATATCCAGGGAAATAATGAAAAAAAAATTCACAGGAAGGTGGGTTAGCGGTACCAAACATGGAGCTCTACTATAAAGCGGCAGTCATCAAAACTATCTGCTACTGGCTAAAAAATAATGTGGTAGATCAATGGAATAGGCTTGGCTGAGGAAATGCAGTAGTAAATGACACTAGTAATGTAGTGTTTGATAAACCCAAAGACTCCAGCTTCTGGGATAGGAATTCAGTATTTGACAAAAACTGCTGGGAAAACTGGAAGACAGTATGGCAGAAATTAAAATAAGGTCAAAATGGATACATGATTTAGACATAAGAGGTGATACCATAGGTAAATTAGGAGAGAAAGGAATAGTCTACCTATCAGATCTTTGGAAAAGAAAATAGTTTTTGACCAAACAAGAGATAGAGTATATTATAAAATGCAAAATGGATGATTTTGATTATATTAAATTAAAAAATTTTTGTACAAACAGAAGCAATGCATCCAAAATTAGAAGGGAGGCAGAAAGCTGGGAAACAATTTTTGAGGCCAGTACTTCTGATAAAGGCCTCATCTCTAAAATATATAGGGAACTAAATCAAATTTATAAGAACCCAAGTCATTCCCCAATTGAGAAATGGTCAAAGGATAAGAACAGGCAGTTTTCTGATGAAGAAACCAAAGCTATCTATTCCCATATGAAAAAAATGCTCTAAATCTCTAATGATTAGAGAGATGCAAATTAAAACAACTCTGAGGTACCACCTGACACCTATCAGATTGGCTAAAATGACAAAAAAGGAAAATAATAAATGTTGGAGAAGCTGTGGGAAAATTGGAGCACTAATCCATTGTTGGTGGAGCTGTGAACTGATCCAACCATTCTGGAGAGCAATTTGGAATTATGCCCAAAGGGCGATAAAGCTGTGCATACCCTTTGACCCAGCAATTCCACTTTTAGGTCTTTTTCCCAAAGAAATCATGGAAAGGGGAAAGGGACACCCACATGTACAAAATATTTATAGCTGCTCTTTATGTGGTGGCAAGGAATTGGAAGTTGAGGGGGTGCCCATCAATTGGGGAATGGCTGGACAAGTTGTGGTATATGAATACAATGGAATACTATTGTGCTGTAAGAAATGATGAGCAGGAGGAGTTCAGAGAAACCTGGAGGGTCTTGCTTGAGCTGATGATGAGTGAGATGAGCAGAACCAGAAGAACATTGTACACAGAATCATCAACATTGAGTGTTGATCTACTGTGATGGACTAGATTCTTCTCACCAATGCAATGGTACAGAAGAGTTCCAGGGAACTCATGATAGAAGAGGATCTCCAAATCCAAGGAAAAAAAAAAAAAAAGAACTGTGGAGTATAGATGCTGAATGAACCATACTATTTCTTTTGTTTTTGGTGCTGTTGTTTTTTTCTATTTTGAGGTTTTTCATCATTGCTCTGTTTTTTTCTCTTATAACAGGACTAATGCAGAAATAGGATTAATGTTATTATGTATATATATATATATATATATATGTATATATATAGATATATAGATATAACCTATATCAGATTACCTGCTGTCTAGGGGAGGGGGGAGGGAGGGGGGAGGGAGAAAAATCTGAAATTGTAAAGCTTGTATAAACAAAAGTTGAGAACTATCCTTACATTTAACGGAAAAAATAAAATACCTTATATGTAAAAAATAAATAAATAAAATAATAAAATAAAATAAAATAACTATGGCCAATATAAAATACTTAAGAGTCTACCTCCCAAGACAAACACAGCAACTATATAACTAACCGGAACTACAAAATACTTTTCACAAAAATAAAGTCAGATCTAAATAATTGGAAAAATATTAATTGCTTATGGGTAGGCAGAGTCAATACAATAAAAATGACAATCCTACCTAAGTTAATTTATTTATTTAGAGGTATACAAATCAAACTAGTCATAGAACTAGAAAAAATAATAACAAAATTAATCTGGAAAAACAAAAGTTCAAGGATATCAATGAAAAAAATAAAAAAGAAGCTGGTCTAGCAGTACCAGATCTCAAACTGTACTATAAAGCAGTAATTATCAAAACAATCTGGTACTGGCTAAGAAATAGAGAGGTAGACCAATGGAATAGAATAGATAGAAACAACATTATAGTAAATGACTATAGTAATCTAGTATACGGTAAATCCAATTTTTGGAACAAAAATTCATGATTTAACAAAACCTGTTGGGAAACTGGAAAACAGTACAGCAGAATTTAGGTATAGACTAACATCTCATACCTTATACTAAAATAAGGTCAAAATAGGTATGTGATTTACAAATAAAGGATGATACCAGACAAAAATCAATGGAGTATGGAATTGTCTGTCAGATTTATGGACAGGGGAAGAATTTATGACCAAGGAAGATATAGAGAATAAAATTAAATGTAAAATAGATCATTTTGATTATATAAAATTTAAAAGCTTTTACAAAACCAAAACTAATGTAACCAAGATTACTAGGCAAGTGGAAGACTGTGAAAGAATTTTTGAAACAAATATCTCTGATTAAGGCCTCATTTCTCATATATATAAAGAATTTACTGTGCAGTAAGAAATGACAAACAGGATGACTTCAAAAATCTTGGAAAGACGTGTATGAAATGATGTATTGGAAAGTGACCAGAACCAAGAGAACACTGTACACAGGGACAGCAATATTGTTCGATGAAGAACTGTGAAGTACTTGACTATTCTCAACAATACAATGATCCAAGACAATCCCAAAAGAATATTGATTAAGCATACTATCCACCTCCAAAGAAAGAACTGATATTAATGGAACAGACTGAAGCATGCTATTTTTCACATTCTTTCATTAAGTGATAATTATGTTTTATGTTTTTTATTTTTTATGTTTTGCATGATCATATATGTATAACTAATATCAGATTGTTTGCTACCTTGGGAGGGGGGAGGGGAGGGAAAGAAGGAAGAATAGAGATTGGAACAGAAAAATATAAATAAAAATGTTTAACCTGGGGAAAAAAAGGTGAGGGAGTGGTGTTCTGGGAAGGGTACAGGATATATATATATATATATGTATCTACATACACACACATAAATATATGTTGTGCATATATGAGTTATTAGGTCTTATTTGTATAGTAATTTAAACAAATTTGTCATATATATTATTTATGTAAATTGATATGTATACATTATTTATAATACAGCTATTTACCTGTATTAAAAACAGAAAAAGGAAACTGCCTGTTTATAAAAAAAAAAAAGAGGAGGAAAGAGGAAGGATTTAAAATGCTAAGTTATATGTGCTAGAATATATCTAGTACATTTGTATAAAATAACCTCACCATCAACATATAATATGTTTCACTTGGGGGGAAAGGTAATTTTTATAAGGATCAGAAAGAAAGAAAAATGGATTATAAGTTTATTTTAGAAAAAACAAAAGCTAAAAGGGGAATCAAGCCCTGGTTTGCTTTTGCTAATCATGTAATGCTTTCACTGTGCTAATGAAAATAAAACTAATTCCACTTATATTTGATGTTGAACTACTTCATCACTTTAAGGATCCTTGCTTTCATTTGAATGATTCTTCCTCCCATATGAATACCAATTCCCCTCCCTCACATGCAAGCACTGCAGTAGATTTTCACATGTTATAGTATCCAAACCTATGAATCGCTAAATGTCCAGGCCTCTCAGCCTCAGTTTCATCATCTATAAAATGTAGGATTTATACTCTGACCAACAATGACAAAGGATTTCTTATTCCAAAAAGTTTATCTTAGATTAATGAAGACAAGATATGCATTCACTCAACACTTGCCAGTTAAAGAGAGGAGAAAGTAGCCTCAAAATATATTAGATAGTACCCTAGGAATATTACACAAAAATGTGTCTACACACACACACACTATATATATATATATATATATATATCACACATTGTTATAATATATTACATATTATGTGTGTGCACATATATAATTATATCTTGTCTGTTATATACATGTTATATATTAGTAATGCATATATTGAAATTTGATACATTTTTTAAAATATTATTATATATTTCCCTGAGCTACTCCAAAGAAAGGGGTAGCTAGGTGGCACAGTGGATAGAATGCCAGGCCTGGAGTCAGGAAGATTCATCTTTGTGAATTAAAATATGGCCTTATACATTTACTGTGTGATCCTTGACAAGCCATTTAACCCTGTTGGCCTCAATTTCCTCATATGTAAAATGAGCTTGAGAAGGAAATGGCAAACCACTCCAGTATCTTTGCCGAGAAAATCCCAAATGAGGTCACAAAGAGTCAGAAATGATTAAAATTACTGAATAACAACAACAATCCAAAAGATGAACAATCCACATACAGATCATAAAGAGTACACTGTATTTTATCATATAAATCTTAGATGGAATATTTAATAGGCATAAAAATGCAGCATGTAAATTGGAAATAATGAGAAAAAGACACTTGTACATTATCAATAAATAAGGTTGACATAAAGTAGACATTAAGTTTCATTAGTACTAGATAGCAGAAGATATCAGCCCCAATTAAAAATTAATAATAAAAAACAGTACAATAAGACTTAAATATCCTTGGAATACCTGAGTGATGGCATCACTGTATGGCGATTCCTTTTCAATATTATATGTTTCTTACCTTTGTCTGTTGCAAGCACTGTAATGCTGTATACACCATTTTTAATGGCCTCTGCCTCTCTGTCCAGCTTTTTGGAAATCATTATTGACCCTGAAGTTTCATCAATGGTGACCCACCCTTTGGGGTCATTTAATTTCTTATACCTGTTAATAAGGAATCAAAGAATTTTATAAAACTCAAAAAATGTGAAACATTCCAAAATATAATATTGTTATTAAATTTTTCCTATTACATTTTACAAATACATTGAAAGTATAATCACGGGGGCGGCTAGATAGCACAGTGGATAAAGCACCGGTCCTGGATTCAGGAGTACCTGAGTTCAAATCCGGCCTCAAACACTTGGCACTTACTAGCTGTGTGACCCTGGGCAAGTCACTTAACCCCCATTGCCCCGCCCCCCCCCCAGAAGAAAGTATAATCACATTACTGCTGAAGCTGTGAGGAGAAGGCATAATGAACATGGGCCTGGGAATCAGTCCAATGTTTCAGCAAGGGCAGGGACATGGAATTAAAGGGGCCATCATAAAAGACAGATGCTTTGGGGAGAAAGGTTGTGGCAAAATAAGTGATCAGTTCTTCTAAACTATGGGTCATCTTGTCCAGTACTGACTCTGAAACTTAACTTTCTCTGTCCCTAAAATTAATTGATTTCACACCCACAAGCCACCCATCTGGGACTTGGGTTCTCTGAACAAACCTTGGCAGAGACAAAGCTTGGCCTTTTTCTTTACACTTACTTGGCTCTCCATTTAGAAACAGATATTGTCCTTTTACCCAAGTATTTTTTACTAATCCCTGGTACATGACAGTCATCCTTACCCAGGTTGGGATATCACAACTTTGTCTGACTCAGTACATGAACCTGCCAATGGCAGAACTACCTGCTAGTCCCCTATCTGGAAGGCTCCAGATCTGTGACAAAAATCGGCCCAAACATCAGAACAATTCACTACTTTGTGAGGTGCATTTACAACTGGTGCAGGAAGAGAGAAGTAAACTTTTAGTTTAGCTGCCCCTACCTTTGAACTTCTAAAGGAATCTGTCTACATTGTACAGGGTTTGAAGAAGGTGGTAATTCAGTCAGGTAGGGAGTGACTCAGCAGAATACCTGCTCTGCTAGTCAAGAAACCCACAAAAGTCACCTTGGCTTATTCTCTCTGGACTCCTTAGGGTTAGGGGTCCATGAGCATCTTTCACTGCCATAGAAACTTTAGGAAATCCACTGTCTGCTCTATGAAAGAATGTGAGGGAGTTCCAGGTGCTTTATAGGTCTAAGGCCCACTGACTCCACAGGCCCTGGATTCAGGAGGAGACCTGAGTTCATATCCAGCCTTGGACACTTAACAATTACTAGCTGTGTGACCCTAGGCAAGTCACTTGACCCCAACTGCCTCACCAAAAAAAATTAATTTAAATTAATTTAAATTAAATTAATTTTTAAAAAAAGTTCAAAGGTAGTAGTGTACCCTTCATTGCCTTAAACTACCAACCAGCATGGAAAACTTGTTTCTAGGCCTTAAATGACTGCTGGCCAGAAAAGAACTTCTATTCATGCAAGTAGATATCCATGGCCTACCATGACTGCTACTACTACTACTAATAGATAACATTTATTTAGAACTTACTACATGCTAGGCATTGTACTAAGTACTTTTCAAAATTATTATCTCATCTGATCCTCACAATAGCCCTGGAAGGTATGTACTATTATCATCATTCTGCATATGAGGAAACTGAACTTAAGAAGAAGTTAAATGACTTGTCCAGGATCACAATAGCTAGGATATATTTGAAGCAGGATTTGAACCAAAGGCTTCCTTATTCTAAGTCTAGCACTCTGTCTCCACTGTGCCAAGACCTCCTGACAGCTCCATCGATACCAAATCAATACATTCACCTTCACTCTGACTTATGTTCCTGGACCATGAAATGTGAAGGCAGAAGTGCTATCACGAAAAGCCAAATCTCAACTAGAGCCTTATACAGGTTGTAGCCACTATACCTTAACAAATCAATTAGAGTTCATCTGCCAGAAGTAAGTGAAAGGTGCTTTTAATCAGACTTAGTTATCCAACTTCCAATTGGACATGGATAGGTCATACCCTAAGGATGGCTATTTTTCAATTTCCAAAAGGGTCCTATACCTCCACTTATGCCTGGATACATCCTGACTAGTGAGGTTTTATTTGTGAAGTTTTCTATTTTCCGACTCAGTATCAGGCCACAGGGACAACTCAAAACATTTTACCTGCTTGTCTATGACTCTAGGTGACCGAAACTGTGATGTTAGCCAGAATGTCCAGTCATTATGTGCCTTGTCCAAAGAGGTAGGGGCATTGGAAGTGGGGAGCAATCTCTTTCTCTCTCTCTTTTTTTTTTTGGTGAGGTAATTGGGGTTAAGTGACTTGCCCAGGGTCCCAAAGTGTTAAGTGTCTGAGGCCAGATTTGAACTCAGGTCCTACTGAATCCAGGGCTGCTTCTCTATCCACTGCACCATCTAGCTGCCCCATGGGGAGCAATCTTGCTGCAATCCCTACCATTCCCCCTAACCCCCACCAATCTGAGGTGGCGGCAGCATTAAATTTAATCCTGGATTTGCCTTTGATCCCAGATATAAGATGTCATTTTTACTTTTACCAAGATGCTTCACTTCTTCCCCTATGCTGGACTCCAGTCACAGCCAAGGCCACCTGCCTGTTCCTGAAGAATATTTTTTGCTCCACATTGCTCCCTCCTCTTTTAACATCACCTCAGACCAGCCATTATAGTTTCCCTCACATTTATTGACTACCTGCCTTCATGACTTACTTGGAAAGGATTCACTTCTCCATTGCACTTTTCCTATTTTGTCACCTTTACAACCTATCAGAATGACTGCTCAACCCCAATGCCCACCCTTATTATAATATAATCTATTCATCTCCCTAGGACACAGACTTCCATAAGAACTATAATTTCCACTATTATTGTCCACCCCATCTACCCAAGGCACTGCAGTTCCTAGAGAAGTTGGAAGTCAAACTAACTCACAGCAAGAAAAGTGGTATATAAATGAGAAGTTTACTACTACCATGCCCCTTGGAAGCCCATGACCAAGTTGGTCTATCTTCCCAAAATCTCCACACCATCAGATCTTCCCAAAAATGGATAGAAAGAACTGCTTCTTCATTGATCAGCTTCTAATCCCAGCCTCCTATTGGCTGAGGTTATTCCCCTCCTTCCATTGCCCTTGTCCTTTTGGTCCAGAACAATTTATCTATCAAAATCACCTTATTAATGAAATAGAAAGTTCTATGAAAGGAGAAACTTTTTAATCCCCCCATGGCCATGTGTGTACCCTTAGTGTTTAGCATAGTGGCTTAGAGTAGGTGCTTAATAAATATTTGGGGTTTTTTGTTTGTTTGTTTGTTTTATTTTTTTAGTGAGGCAATTGGGGTTAAGTGACTTGCCCAGGGTCACACAGCTAGTAAGTGTTAAGTGTCTGAGGCTGGATTTGAACTCAGGTACTCCTGACTCCAGGGCCGGTGCTCTATCCACTACGCCACCTAGCTGCCCCAATAAATATTTGTTAATTTGAATTGAATTCATGTCCTTGACTGCTACAGTTAAGGATAAGGTTGCAAAAATACATTGTCCAGATGATCATTACCTCAAATCGGCTGTGGGACAACCTTCAGAATTTTGTGGACTGGCAATGGTACAGAGTTAAAGAAAGGACATGGGAACTGGCCCATAAAATATACTAGCCATAGAAAAAGTAGAGAGACTTTTCCCTCCAAGGCTATCCCAAACCACGGAAAGAAGTTTAGAGTGACATGTTGACTGGTGGAATGGTGTCTGAGCTCATAGCATTCTTTCAGAGGATGAGTCAAGAGAAAACAAAACTGACCCTGTGCCTGTGACCCTACTTTCTTATCAGCAATAGGTAGGGCTGGAAAATGCAAACAGCTGACAAAAGACTGAAAGTTAGGGAGGTTTCTGTCAGACAAATGGTCAGTTCCTCTGACATACTCTGTATGTTGCCTGCTGATCCAGTGCTAACCTCCCGACTTCAAACTCCATTCTTAAAACCAGTTTTTCAACTTATCATAGTACCTGGAACTTCAGTGCTCTGAAGAAATCCTAATTAGAACATGGTTTGACTTTCATTTTACACTTTCTTGGCTCCTGACCCAGACCCTGCCTCCCTCCTCAGCAAGGGATTGCCCTTCCCAAGGTTCAGTGTTTGCCTAAGCCCTGGCCTTAACCCAGGCAGGACAGGACACTGTTTATGTAGATAAGGAATTATTTGTACCTTATATCATTGCTGCTTCTGGTTTCTGTGTCCTGTGCTTTATACCCATTGGCTCTCGTACCCACAGATACATTTTCCTTTATGTGAACAGTTTGCGCTGCTGGGCTGCAATCCGGGCCTTCATTCTGATCTATTACATTAACAGTTACCATAGCTGTGTTCATGCTCCGTATATCTCTAGAGAATGGGGCTTCATTGGTTGCACCAATTTCCAGTATCACCTTGTGATTTTCCTCATAGTTCAGTGGCTACAAAAGAGTATTTACATCAGTTTAAATGTCCATATGACACGTGGCCAAGATAATGGACACTAGCTAATGTGGACAACAAATGTAATCCCATCAAAATAAGCAAAAATATAAAAATTCTGTATCACAATTATACATATAACCCAAATCAGAAGACTAGTAGATGATTTTTTAAGGTCCCTTCACTTTTACCTCCTATAAAAACCTATGAAACCTATAAACCTCAGATAACTCTGTAGCTAAAAAACAAACAAAAAACAAAAAGACAAAGAAAGAAAAAGAAAAGAGAAAAAGGGGGAGGGGGGGAAGCGCATTTGTCCAAAAGGAACAACAAGAAATAAGTAGCTGTCATTTATTTTGGTAAGTCCTGGGAGGATCTCTGTTATGTCATGGATACATGCCTCAGAAATACAATAACTCTATGGTTGTTATCAATCAAGTTGACAAACTGTTGCCTTGGTTACCCCTGAAGAGGGAATCACCAACTACTACTGCTTCTAGTCTTCTCTAGCTAAAGGAAGCTCCAGCATTACATGCATACCCTAGACCATAACTGTTGCTCTTACTTGCTTCAATATGTAACAAGCGATAATCATTTGGGCAGACACCAAGCAAACACTGAAAAGTCCAACTATTAGGGAACAGGAAGCTGCTACTCCAATGAAAAGAGGGTCAACTGTGGCTAATTGATATTAAGGATACGTTGTTGTTTTTGTTTATTTTAGAAAATTAAAGAAAACTCCCAAGAAATCATACTTTCAAAGTACTCTATATATGTATACAATTGAACCCTGTATTCATGCTAGGAATGTTCTTCCTTCTCAAGTTCACCTTCTGGTTTCTTGCAAAATTCAGTACTAATTCACCTTCCTTAAAAGGTGTTTCCCAGACCTTGCTTCTAACCCCTCCCCCTATTCATCCCTTGCCCCTGAGCATCTCCCATTCATACTATATATATTTTATGTGCATATGACTGCTAGGATTTTTTTCTCATCCAATAGAATAAGACCTCTTTGAGGTCAAGGACAGTTTTGGGTTTAGGGGAGCATGTTGGGGGGGGGGTTGACTTTCTCTGAGCCCTACATAGAGTGTGAGGTACCTAGTAAATACTTAATAAATGTTTGCTGGCTGATTGTATCCAGACTCCCTTTTCTTTCATCTCCTCAACTCCTTCCCAAGATAGTTAAACATTCAAGGAAGAGTAGGAATTGGGGATGCACCAATATACTAAAGCCAAAGGTCAGAAGAAGAAGAGAATAATAGGAGTAGTAGTTGGTGTAGTTTCTTGTCTAGTGGTAATTGAGGCAATTATTTGTCAACCTGACAACAATAGAGAAACCTATTGTCTTTCTGGGGTATGTATCCATAACATAACAAGGAACATTTCACAACTTATCAAAAACACATGAGGGGCAGCTAGGTGGCACAGTGGATAGAGCGCCAGCCCTGGAATCAGGAGTGCCTGAGTTCAAATCCAGCCTCAGACACTTAACACTTACTAGCTGTGTGACCCTGGGCAAGTCACTTAACCCCAATTGCCTCACTAAAAAAAAACCAAACACACACACACACACACACACACACACACACACACACAATAGCTACCTACTTCTGCATATTCACATAGGCCCAAAAGACACTTCAAAAACAAACCTAAAAAAGTATTGTCAGCAATTGTGAAGTCTTGCGTAAGAAACTGAAGACTAGAAGAAACACAGGTTGTACTTTTCTTACTGTTGTCCATTGAAAGAAAGGGAGTCAGCTGAGAAAAACCAATTTGGAAAGAGAATGGTTGGCTAAGAAGGCCATATCTGAGAATGGGATTTTTATTTCTGGACCGTGACTTATTATCAATGCAGAGATGACAATTTGCTGACCAGCCACAGAATACATCTGATAAGTTTTGTCTAATAATATTTCTAATAATATTTACCAGGTATCTTCCCAATCAAATCAAAAGGGTTTTAAAATAAAAGGGATGGAAGATGAAGATACTCTCTCTCTCTCTCTCTCTCTCTCTCTCTCTTTCTATATATATATATATATATATATATGTGTGTGTGTGTGTGTGTGTGTGTGTGTATACATATACACACACATAAATACATATACATATATACAGAGAGAGAGAGAGAGAGATCCCCCCAAGTTAGATAGTATAGAGAGTTAGATAGTACATACAGGATATCCACAAAGGAAAAAGAACAATAACTGAGACATCCAGAAATTCACAGGAGAAAAATTCAAAGAAAAGGCACTAGCACTAAAATCCATGGCCTCAAATGTCTATATGCAAATACCCAAAGTTTAAGAAACAAAAAGAATTAAAGGTTTTAACTGGAAACCAAATTTGACTTCAAAGACACCATTAGGAGTTGCAGGGATAAAACCTACAAAGAGGATCATAGCTATTTCAAAAGAAAAAGGGTAGGTAAAAAGGGAAATGAGGTAGCATTGTATATTAATTAGATGAGAAAATCTAGGAACCAAAGAAGGGGAGCATGATGGAAAGCATTTGGCTAAGGAGGGAGATCAAAAGTGTACAGAAGATGGATATAAGGCCAGATAACAGAGGATTAATGTAAAAGCATGGCAAGAGTCCCATAAAATGTGTCAGGAGAGCTAACGTTCAGAATGAGCTGATGTTGGCAAGGGAACCTGAAGAACAAATTATTTAATAGATAGTTGGTGAGTATCTAGAAAAGAAGCAGTGAGTACAAAGAGCCAACATGGCTTCATCAACTTGTCCTCATTTCTTTTTTTGACAGGATTATTAAACTAGTAGATAAGAATACCTTGGATATAGTTTGCAGATATTTTTAGCAAATCTTTAAATAAAATGTCTCATTGTTGTTGTGGAGAAGATGGAAAGATGTAGATTAGATACAATATAATTAGATGTGTTCAGAATTGGTTGAATGGGTGGATTCAAAGAAGAGTTGTTATTGATTCAATGTCTACATGGTAAGTCTCCAGTGGAGTCCCCCACTGGGATCTGTGCTTGGCCCTAGGCTATTTAGAATTTTTACTAATGACCTGAATAAAAGTATAGATGGCATATTTATCAACTGTGCACATGGGAGGAATAGTTAATACATCCCGTGACAGGATCCAAAAGGTTCAGAACAGACAGAGAATTTTGACCAAGTCTTATAAAATAATAGAATTCAACAGAAATAACTGGAAAGTCTTACAACTGGGTACCCAAAAAAATCAATTTCATAAATATAGATATGCCTAGAAAGCAGTTGTTCTAAAAAAGATCTAGGAATTTTGAGTCATCAGTGTGATGTTACAAAAACAACAACAAAAAAGCTAATACAATCTTGGGCTACTTTGAGAGAGGCACAGTTTCCAGGAAAAGGAAGTGAAAGTCCCATTGCATTCTTCCCTAATCAAATCCCATCTGGAGTACTGCATTTAGTTGTTAAGCACCACAGTTTATAAAGGACATTAAGGATGTCTAAGGAGAAACTAGGATGATATAAATCTCTGAGTCTATGTCACATGAGGATCAGCTGAAAGAAACAGGAGTGTTTAGTCTGGAGAAGTAAAGATTCAAAGGGAAAGGGGGGAGGGGAAATGATAACAGTTTTTAAATATTTACAGAGTAGTCATGTGGTTGAGGGATTAGACTTGTTCTGTTTGTTCTGACAGGACAGAATGAAAAGGAGAGCATGGTGTAGAGGCAAATTTATACTTAATGTCAGGGGAAAACTTCCTATCAATTAGCGCTGTCTAAAAGTGGGAGGGGCTGCCTGAAAGGGAGTGAGTACCCCTTCCTCAGAGATCTTCAAGCAGAGGCTGGATATGTTATAATGGCAATCCCTTTCAGGTTTCGACTGCACTAGATGGCTGCTCAATTCATATGATTCCGGAATTTACTTAAAGTATGACAAAATTTAAGGAGTTATACAGAAATATTTGGTTCCAAACTTTGCCCACGAAGTATGTTTGTGAAATGTGATTATCGCTTCCTAAGAGCATGACCTTTCCAATAATTCAAAATCCTCTAAAGATTGAATTCCATCAGACATGAAAAGGTAGAAATAGTCAAGTACCAATGCTTATTTCTGAGATGCTATTGAAAATATAAAGACTAATTCAGAAGTCCACATATTGGTGGGGTTTTTGTTTATGTTTTAAGAATCATTGGGTTTAAAGCAGGGGTTCTTAATAAGAGGGTCATGAACTTGATTGAAAATTACATATTTATTATTTTCACTAACCTCTAAATGAAATTTATCACTTCCCTCAATTATTTAAAAACATTATTCTGAGAAGTATGTAGGAATCACCAGACTGCCAGAGGGGCCCATGTCTGTCTCTCACACACATGCACACATGTACATACACACACACACACACACACACACACACACACACACACACACACACACACCCTTCTTCTTTAAAGGAAGAAGGGACTTAAGAGATCATCTAACACAAATGTCTCATTTTACAGATGAGGAAATTTAGGGTCTTATAGGCCAAGTGACAAACTGAAATTCACATAACTGATCAGAGGTCAGACTAGAACCTGAAACCATGCCCTTTGACTCTAAATTCAATGTTTTTTCTACCGCTATCATCTTGTCTCTCAGATAGCTACATGAGAAAAGGTCATGACACTCCTCAGCAATAAAGGCTGACAGCAATCAAGGGGATACTAACAGCAGATTGGTTGAACCATTACTTCAGGTTGGGATGTCATAGATACTTCTCCTAGAGTCCTTTGGTCAAAACTATGACAGTGTTCTATGAAGTTTTCTGAGACCTA